>NW_025336348.1:836026-1196515 GCF_004798865.1 Varanus komodoensis | reverse complement strand
CTTTTTAATTATTTTTCACTGTTTGATGTTGCTAAGTATAATGAATGGATTTCAGTGGGGTTTTTGTAGAACCCTCGATGCGTATCAGCTCAGCACTGTTAGGCACAGCAATACCTGGCTGGATCGTACCCTCGGAGTTGCTCTTTATAGATAGGAAGTCCAGAAACACCCGCTTGTTTAAAACTGAGCTCTGTTGGTCAAAGGATACATTCTTTTGCAGCAATGCCTTTTCATGCACTCTTTGGGACAAGAAAACCTGTGCTGGCCCTTTTGAATTTGGCTTGGTTGCTTCTTTATTCCAGGGCATTTGTGTAAAGGATACTGTCATCATACACAATCAGGACTTGCAGCAAACATGGAGTGCTTCTGCCATCCTCTGCTTTCAGGAAGCTCCATTCCGCATCCATACACACACACACAGAGGATTCAACATTGTTCTCCAGCCTCAAACCCCCAACTTTCTGTGTTATGGAAGGATTGTGGTGGTGTTGGTTTTGTTTAGGGATGCTCCAGAATTTCATTTCAAAGTGCAAATCAGCAGAACTTCTTTGTCAAAACCCTGAATATGAACAGGAATGGGTCGGAGAACAAAAACAAAGCTCTCACTCAGTCTCGATCTTGTGATGGGGTTGAATTGTTTTTAAAGGGGGCCAGTTAAATACGCCCCTCCCCGTAAGTTAAGGCATTTTCACTTTTTAGTCGGGGGAAGTGCACACTTTTCAAAAATGTGCATGGAAATGCAAACTTTTCCTGTTCCACATGTGCAACTTTCCTGATCGAATGGAAAGAAAAATCAGGTGGAGAACATGAACAATGCAAGACAGCTTCAGAGTGGAGTTCAGAGAATCTCAGTGCACTTGTGCAAAAAGTTTAAGACAATCCCTTGAAGGAAACAACCTCAAAAACAATAGAGATGTTTAAAAAAAAAGAAACAATAGTCATGATTGAAAGAAGCCCTTGCCACATACTTGTAAGCAAGGAAAGTGGGCATGTGCCCAGAACTTCCTTTGTAGGTTTCTTGTAGCAATTCAGCTTGCAGATTTCAAGAAACTGAATGGAGACTTAAGAGAGGCTTGGCTCTTCAACGATGGGCCTGGCTCTTCAGCAGGTAGTGAAAACTAAGAAATCTCAGGATTTCTGTAGATTATGTGCACGCGCGCGCGCGCGCGCGCACACACACACACCATGTTTGTAAAAGATATCTTTGGAATGTGGCCATAGCCTTAATACTTAATCTCATAATTTGTCACTAATAGTGTTTTACTGAGGAGATTTGAATGTCTCAATTGCAATATGTATTTATCCAGTATTACCTGGTACACCTGAGAACTGCATCTCTGTGAATTCCAATAGATACCTCTTAAACAATTGTATAGATTAGAACATATGGCCCACTGACTTTTGTACTTCCCAAACATTTTAATACAATTCTTGGCTAATTTTAAATGCATTTTAAAATGCGAAGTTTGAACAGAAATCCATTCAAAGGGTAAAAATATGTTTACAGATCCATCTATATCTATTTAAATGTCATTGTGTATAAATTTAAGTTTAAAAAGTGCAGATTAATACAGAAACAGGACAAAGAGGGGTCATGAGTACATTTGAAAACTGACATGGACCAGAAATAGTTTTCTCCATCTGTAAGTAGGTATGAGCATTATGCAGCGTTTCCGCATTAGACTATGCATTTATTAAATAACAACAATTTCTCCTCACTGATGATTTTGCAGAGAAAC
This sequence comes from Varanus komodoensis, assembly GCF_004798865.1. Classification (NCBI taxonomy): domain Eukaryota; kingdom Metazoa; phylum Chordata; class Lepidosauria; order Squamata; family Varanidae; genus Varanus; species Varanus komodoensis. The sequence continues at coordinate 1,194,776 of NW_025336348.1, read as the reverse complement.
ATAAATTTCTATAGAGAAGGAGTAGGTGCTTTAAAAACGTCTTTAGAATAGATACTCTGGCCATTGTATGGGAGACTGCTGGTTTCCTCCTCTTTTTTCTTTACTTTTTTTTTTTTTGGAAAGAAGTGCATACAAAAGGGATTAGTTACATTTTGAATGCATCACCAGTCAAGAGAGAGAAATAATAAGAAGAGAGGTTAAAAATATGTTATCAGTGGGAATTATGAAATGAGGCTGTGCTTGTAAAATTACAGTTTAATGCAGATAGGGAAAGAAAATAATGCGAAACCCAGATAATCAAGGGGAGGAAATCACTTGGAAAAGGAGTAATGGTGAAAAAAGGTTTAGGTGTGCCAGAGCAAATTAGATTCGAGCTTTCTCTGAGGCACAGAAGGGAGAAGAGGAGGTAACAAGGAGGTAATTGTCCCGCTCTTCATAGCTTCTGGTCAGATTACATGTAAAATATTGTGTTCAGTTCCAGGCACCTCAAAAGATGTCAACAAATTGGAGGGATTTCAGATGCAAGCAAGGGAAATGATGAAAGGGCTTCAGGAACTCATTAGTGAGGAAAGATTGAGAGAGCTAAATATGTATACAGAAGGGCTAAATGTAGCAGGATAACTGCCTGAAAGGATGTCAGCTTGCACAGACACCACGGAGGGAGGAGCGGGAGGATGCGGGTGGCGAAAGAGAACATTAAGTGAGTAGCGGCATCGAATTAAGTCGAGCGAGATTCAGCCCGCCGAGGGGAAATAAATAGTTGTCTCTTCCTTTTGTTTGGTTGGTGGGACGCTGCTCCTTGTTGCACTGGGCGTGAGGCTCTCCCTTAACCCCTGGGACCGGGGGGCTGCCTAGGCCACGGGTGCCGTCTTTCCTCACGCTTGAAGGCACGGTGGAGCCCTTGCTCATGCCCGCTTTCCCAGTTCTTCCTTTCGGAGGAAAGCAACGTTCTCGTGAATGCCTTCTGGTGTTGAAACTGACCACCAATAGGGTTAGGAAACTACAGGAAGTTTTGTGCGGTGAATGGCAACTTGTGCCCCCTTGTGAGTAAAAAGGGATTGTTAGTCAGAAGTGGGAGGTTGCGGGAGAGTGAAACACAAGAAAGATTGTGGGTGGGAACAGTGGTTGGCTTTTACCTAAAGTGTTTTGGGCTTTGCTAGAATTGCTTTGTCCTTTATTATACCTAAGCTTTTGTGCACTCTTTGCCTGTTCCATTCACTTTTAGCAGAGCTGGAAATAATAATCCTAATAATTATAATTGGCTAATCTTAGGCGCTATAGGCTGCAGTCCTGAGCGCATGTACTTGTTAGCAAGCATCCTTGGGAATACGAAGGGCTTATCTCTGAGGAAGGAGGTTGAAGACTGCACTCTGCTTCCATCTATTTTTGCACATGGCCAGTTCTGAGCCAAACCGCACTGTATTTTTAGGTAAAACGTAGGAAGCTAGCTGGTCGAACGCTCCATCAGCCCCATATTGACACCATTCCTGTCCTTCCCAGCAATGCTGCAGGCTGCACTGGAACCTTCAGCAAGCGAACAGGGTGCTCTGGCTTTGGTCATGTTTGTAGAAATGAGGATTCTTATTGGTAGAAGCAGTCCTCTTGTGTATGAGAGAATGCCTCTTTCCAGCTGGTGCTTGTCGCATACAACTTTGTATTGATCATCATCGTCGTTGTCGTATTGATCATCATCGTCAATCAGGAGGCTAATTATTTTCATTGATCTATCAAATGGTTTAAATGGTGCAGTCTCATTTTTAAATGTGGAGCTCTTGAGGGCTTGGAGAAATCCTATGGATGGACTGTGCCTTGCATTCCATTCCACTTGTATACATAGAGGATTTATAAAAAAGTAGAATTAATTTCAGATTGGGCACATACACAGTTGGCTCATACTACAGCTTTCTGTGACTTTGCCCCACTTGTTTGTGTGAATTTTGTTTTCTCCCTGGTCAGAAACATTTCACACTAGCATCGTGTGACACTCATCCAGGCTGTAGCTAAAGAATGATCTCTTGATTCCAGCTTACAAATACAAAGAAAATTAGATTGTTTTAGAAATTGGGAAAGGTACACTACAACCTCCCTAAACCCACAGTGATTTTTATTATTATTTTTAAAATCTTCCTATGGGATGCATGCACAGAAGTGCTGGGAGAAAGGTGTGTGAATTTTGCTTTCCGAGGAGATACTGACACACTTGCAAGGGACCAGGAAAACTTGAAACTGACAGAGGTCCCAGGAGTGATGTGCAAGCAGCTTGTAAGTGTATAGCCTGAAACTAGCCAAGAGGTTACCATTGGTTTGATTGTCATTTATGTGTAGGTAGCAATTTGATGGTTCCTGGGAGGTATTCCATGGACCGTACGATTCAGTCGTTGCTGCTTCTGGTGATTCTGTTGTGCTGCTGCTGGAGGATTACTGCTCTCAAAGACCTAGACATTGCTGCAACTCAGGGGCGGAGGGCTAAAGAACAGGCTGCTCTTCCGGTCTGCACGCCTGCCACCTTACAGGTGCCATAAAAAGAACCACACAGAAGTAGCCTAGCGGAGATCAAAAGGTGGTGAGCAGTCTAGTGGGCAGATCCAGGAGAGCAGGTCCTGGATAGGACCATCAATAGGTCCTCGCCAGCCGCATCCTACCCACAGCAGCGTACCTCTTCTAGATCGGCTCAGAGACTCATCCAGAGGAAAATTAATAAAAAGGAGAGGAGCAGCTGCCTAGCAGGGCATTAGATATTTGGAAGCCTCCAAGACTGGCAGCGGCCTTCTAACATGCTATGGCCCAGCAGAGTTCTACCTTAGCTAATTTCTCCACTGTTCTTCAATTTATTCTTCCTCCTCCTATTTCATGTGTGTGTGTGTGCCTGTACACATCCTTGTTAAGCTGAGTATTTTTGTTTAATTTTAATTAAAGAAATTGCCAAGTACAGCTGACAGAATGAGGCTTGTTGGCTTCAGCAGAAAGACAGACTCTCCAACCAACCAGCCAAAGCAAAGGGTCAAGTTGCTGTTGTCGTTATTGTTGGAAGGACACTGTTTTGCAGATTAATCTTTTCCCATGGTGCTTTCAAGGATAATGAGGGAGCCTTTTGCTGGGGGTTGCATCTAAGCACTCCTACTACACACACATACGCTGTATTTCCACAGTACTCCCCTGCCTCCACTCTGGGTTTAGAACTGCCACATTTCATGGTGGTGAAGCGTTTGGTGATTCAGTAGCATCCGTCACGGATACACCTAAGCTTTGATGCTAAGAACTCTTACCTCAGTGTTCTTAGCATCAGATTTGCTGAAGAGTAGATTGGTAGAGGGCTGGACTCTTGGATGAGCAACTACCAGCTTGTGGGCTTTTGCTCAGTAGTCTACAAACTTTTCAGACCCTGGACGTGTCTTCAACCTTAACCTGCAAGATGGAACCATTTTTAAACCCTCGATGTCTGTCTCTTCAGGCTCATTCACTTATATTTTTAAAGGACATGCTTGACTCACAGAAGAAGAGTATCCTTTCCTTCTTCTCTCCATCCTCTGCCCCCCGAACTCTTCATGGCCTCTATTTTTTTAAAAATAAATTAAACAAGAAATAACACTGGGGCTATCTCACTTGTGACTTCCAATCCATTGGTTGGAGATCCCTGTGAGAAATGAAGAATGGACTCATAGTTTTTCTTTGTCAACTACTGGCAGTGTTCACTCCTCATTTTCCAATGGATCCTTGTCTCCTTCAAGGATAGAACTGAATGGGTTCTTTTCCATCATGGGATCATACTGTGAGCATGGGGCAACTATATACAGAGGGACTGTCTCACCATGTACATCCACTTCTGTGCAGCCACAATAGGTTTTGGAGTGGCCATCACACCGGCGTGCGAGGGTGTGTGGATTGGCCCAGGGACAGTGAGCTAAACAATAGCTGACAATTCCTGTTTGTAAAACAGAACATTCATTAAATACAACCTCCCTGGTCATCATAGCTGGAAAACTAATTCTAAGCTTTTTATTTTTTCCCTCCATTGGAGACCTCCAAGACTGCATCCGCAAACTTGCTTATCCATTCATTACTGTCCTCAGATGGGCAGTTATGTTCATAGTTTTCTGGCTTGTAATTACCCAAATACAGGCAGCTGGATTAGCTCAGGTCAATGAACAATTCAGGCCTCAGTCTGTTTGTGGGAGAGTGATGGGGGGACTGCGAAGGGAGGAGAAAGCTTTTACCGAAGTCAGTGGTGGTTCTGAGTCTGTAATTTGTGGTCTGCAACGTGTTTGCTGGTGGTCTCCAGGGAGGAAGTTAGCAACCTTCATTCATTTACCCCTTGCTTCGAGTTTGCAGCACGTGATGATGTTGGATGACGTCAGGTTGGAGAGTCAGAGTTTTTGTGCGGCTCTTGCATATTGCACACCGTGGCGCACAAACATGCAGGCTGAGAGAATCGGGGCAGCCGTCACATTGCATCCTGTGCTCCACTCTGTCATTCGGCAGTCCAGAGCACTGAAAGGGGCATGAGGAAGCCACCATTCAGCATGGTCTCCGTGCGCCTTGCTTTCCTCTGATCAGGCAAGGTTTTGTTGGGTTTTGAAATGCTGCAAGACCAGTTTCCTCAGCAAAAACGTTCAGTGGGACGTTAATGAGACACGGGGGGTCATGGTGGTGGGAAAGGAGCAGACACACTGCAGACAATAATGGCTCTATCGGAACACCTAAGTTCTCTGCAAAACTCCCATCCGTCTTCTGCCTATGCTCAGCAAGACCAAAAACATACACAACATGAGCATGAGCCAAGTGTCCGATGCGCTAATATTATTCTTTCCAAATAAACCATTACTGTGGTTGACATATACTGGGAGGTGTGATGTGATCATGAATGGGAAAGGAAATGTCTATGAGAGAATCTGTCTATTAAAGTCTACAGTCTTCAGCATGGAAATACAAACACTTGAGGCATCACCCATAGTCAAGAACTAGACTGTGAGTTAAAACCCACGTTGCTATAAAATGACAAAGCTCCGAAAGGCTCCAAAGACTGCCTTCATCATCTTGAGATGTCTAAGCAAAATAACACAAGTGCATTCTTTTCACTTTGTCCTGAAAAACCCAGTTCTGGTAGAATGTCCCCTTGGGTTCATCCTTCAGCTGCTGCTTATTTTGGCTGGAATGGACCTTCCTCTAACAGCCAGTTTTGCATGATCGATGGGAAGACTTCTTTGTTCTGCCCCCATGCGGGCAGGTTGCACACTTGCAAGGCTAACTAGGTATGATTAGCCTAGTTAGCCTCATAGTAGGTGGGTCCTTGCATTGGCCAAACCTGGTGAAGAGCGCATCAGGAGGTGGCTTCCAAACCATCTGAGAACCCTACCACAAGCCATGGGTTCTGGGGCGCCCACCTTTCAATACATTCTACTGAATGTGGATTACATGCCAACCCCTGTGCCATGAAGGTAATTGGGCGGATTGTGTGGTGTGCTATTGACCTGAACGGGGGTGGGGGAAAGAAGCCACCATGGCATGGGTTCTTTTCCCTGGTCATCATATGAACTTATGTTCCTGTCTAGATATTACGCATGACTCAGTGTTTCTGGACAGTTGGCTGACGCATCAGACAACCCACATGTTTCCCCACCTCAGTCCCAAACTATGGCCCTTCTGAGACACTACTCAGCTTCTGCATCCAGACACTTGAGAGTTGCCCTAGTCTTTCTCCTGTGGAGCTAGCAGAAAGTCTGGGAAGAGTCTTTCTCAGGAATGGAACAAACCTGTGGGGGGATGGGTAGACTTTCCATCTCTGTCTCAGTTTATGCATCTTCCCTCATTCGCCTTCAAGGGCCCTGCCTGCTCCACTGCCGCTGTACCTTCTTGCTGGTCTCCTGACTCTCCTCTGCAGGAGCCAGGGCATCCTGCAGCCAGGTGTGCCCAATCCTTTCACAAATAAGGGCAGCTTGAGGTGGAGACGTGGCTCATTGGCTCTCAGCTGCTTGGTAGCAGTGTTGAAAAAGATAATAGGGAGCAAGAAAAGATGGTGACATTGGCAGTAAGAAGGTAGGATTACAGAGGATGACTCACCTAAGGGTCCATAAAGCCCTGCTGTTGGCATTGAGTGAGACCCAACCTCATCCCCGCTCCTTTCCATAACAGGAAGGCGGTAGAATTCAGGAAGGATCTGGCTGATGTTGGGGTGAGCTGACATTGTCACTGACCATCCGTAATGCTCTTTCATTGGGGAGCATTTTGCCCCCCTCCCCCTCGTAAAGACAGTAGCAGCCGTCTTTGTCTTCATTTCTCCTTTAAAGAGGTTTTACATTTATCCATTGTTCCTGTCTGCCTCAATTTGCTTTTTGGCTTGTGAAAGATGGTTGAGAGATGGCTGTAGCTGTGAGTCAATGCATGATATATGACGTTCTTGCTAAAATAATGGGAAAATACTATAGAATCTTTCTGAGTAATATCCAGCATGTTCCTGAGAAATGATATTTTAGCACTACTTCCTGGAACAGGGAGGAAACAATTATCTCCCAAAGATAAATATGGTAGACCTTTAAAAGAAAAGAAAAAAGAAAAGAAAAGAAAAGAGCAGCAGTACACAGTTAAGATATTTATGTATTTAAATTCTATACCTCCCAACAGCCAAAGCTGTTAAAGATCTTTCACAGATTCATTTCACTCTTTAGGATAGAAACGGGACTGTTCGCTCATCTAGCAAAATGAGAAAATGTTCTGGATGCGGATGAAGCCCATTGTCCAGTGACATGGCTTTACCTGTCAATCACAAAGGTGACAGGGGGGCTAGATTAAGCAAAGCTTCGCCAAGATTAACAAAGGAAGATTATTGACCTCATCGTGAAAGGGCAGGAGCCTGTTTTATCATTAAACCTTGGAAGAGGGATATTCCGTCACTGGTGGGAAACTTCGTTGGCAATTAGAATAGCAGCGTCTGCGGTGATTAGTTCCGGATGGACTCTGAACGCACAATCATTTTTATTCTCAGTGTGTGTGTCTTTCGGGGGGGCAGACAGTGTGGGGGACGAGAAATGTCGTTACCTCAACTACATGGTCCAAGAGGCTTCCCTGCTGCCCTCCGGAGTGAGGAAACGGCAGTCCGTCAGGTACTGTGGCATTTGCAGTGATGCTTGGCAGAACAAGGCAAGTGTCTGGGGATTTCTGGCCATTGAGGTTTTGGTGGTTCTTGTTGAAAGAAAGCCTTTCCTGGAGTTGGAGGGGACATCCTCTCCCAATTCACAGGGGATTCCTTGCATAAAAGGACAACGTGGATCTCCACTATTGGAGGTAGCTGCTAACTTCAGAACATTGTTTTGAAGAGTTGACACAGGCAGTGGCTGAAAGCCAGTTGAATTAGAACAGGTGAATGGATCCTTAGTAAAGAGTTGATATTCCTGAACTAGGGAATTCCAGGAATTCCCTGAAATTAGGTGCTGACATTTTTCCAAGGGGCTACCACCTTTCCTTTACCATGTTTTAAGTTTTTGAGTACCACTTTTTCCTGTGCAAAAATATCATACAAATTGCAACTGCAGTTTGGACTGCTTTCCCTTCTTTTCAGTTCTGTGTCTTTGGCAACTGCTTTCTAGAAACACTTGCTTGGACTGAGACCAGTTTCCCTTTGGATAGTGATCCTTTTCCTCTTTGGATAAATCCTATCAAGTTTGGGTGGGGGGAGCGTTGCATTGTCTTGGGGTGCAATCCCATGGGGATGACCATACGTGTCTGAACTCAAAGGATTCTTGGCATCCTATGCAAGACAGGAGGAGCGTGGAGGGGATGACCTTGCATGCCAGGTAGGAGGAGAAGGGATGGAAGTGGAGGCATCCCCCAGGTACACAGTATGACCAGCCAGTGGTGAGGTGCAGGAAGAGGGAATTGAGGGCATGTCCCTAACTCAGAGGTCAGATCTGGGAATCTGAACAAGCTTACGACTTTCGCGACCTTGGCTGGGTTCACTCATCATGGCAAGCAGCCCTGAATGGTTTCCACAGCACATGTTGTTTGCCTGGATCTGGACCATCAAATTGTTTCTATGGTAGCATGGTCTCTACCCTCCTTGCTCATCACTGGGGTATATGCTGTTGGCACACATCCCATCAGTCACTGCACCTGCAACTAAATCCCAGGCTAGAGTGCTGGAGCAGCTCTTGCATCTGCCTCTCTTTCTAGGGGACTCGGATAGTTGCATACCAGGACTATAGAGCCGTGATCCTGGGTTCAGATAATACAAGAAGCCATGGTGGACTGGGAAACCACAGAACAAACCATTTTTGCTTATTGTTGTCTCTAAAGACCATGGTGAAAAACCATAGCTGGGCTCAGACAACATGACAGACCAACAGTGTTAGAAACCATCATGGCTTGTCATATTATCTGAATCCAGCCACTATCTAGGGGGCCATAGGACTGTGCTGCCCGTTACCCTGATGAATCCATCCAGAAGAGCTGTTTGTACCAGGTTCCCACATGCTGCCCTCTGGCCAGGATCAGAGATCCTGACCCATTGTGAAAGCTGAGAAAATGTGTTTGGTTGTGATTTACCTAGCTTGATTGCAAGTTCAGTTTGGCTGTGTTTAAAGTGTTAAATGGGAGCTAATGTACTAATTCTAATTTGTGCTTAGCACTTGTTTGCATATTATTTATTACATTTCTGTCCCACCCTTTCTTCTTCCAAGGAACTCATTTCAGCTTACATCATTCTCCTCCTCCTTTTAGTCTTATCCCCACAACAACAGCCCTGTGAAGTCACCCGGTGGGCTGATTGGGGACTAGAACCTGGATCTCCTGAGTCACAGACCTTAACCCCTACACTATGCTGGCTCTCAAGAGATGCAAACTAGTGCCCTCCTCTAAGGAGGGTTCCAAAAAAGGACACATGTCTTATTCTAGCTTCCAAACATGAGTACGTGCCTGCTGAAAATAGTCACAAATTGTCAATGATGTGCTCTCAGTCCTGGTTAATTCTGTGGAGGCATTTTGCACAAACCGAGGAATCTGGGAAACTTTGGGAGGATTGTACAATTTTTCCACTGGTGCAAAGCAAGCAGCAGCTCCTAACATGAGCAGCTCACAGGCATTAGATGAGGAGTTAACTGATGTTTGGACATCATTCATTTATCCCTCCCTGCTTTTAAGCTGATATAACTGTGTATGCGTTTTAGCTTGCAACAGAGACAGTATGGCAAAGTTACAAAGACCCAGGCTATATTTTTAGAAACAGAAGAGTTCTTCTTGCCTCCATTGATAGGTGTAAGATCATATATTTAAATGCTCCCTTATACCAAAAATATCTGTTGCCTTTAGAAAGCTAGTATGTCAGGGGAACAGTCTCTATGCTCAAAAGCAGACAGATTTAGCAGCATGAATTGCAGGTAAGTCATGTGTGTGTTGCAGAGATGAGGATGATCCAGATTTGGAGGGAAAAGGATTGAAGGCCCCACTAGGGCCCCAGTCCAAATTGGGACCCTACATTTATACTAATGTGCAAATGTGTACACCATAATAATAAAAGGGATGGTCGCTTACAGTGCTTTGGTTCTGATGTGCTAGCTTTCTGGCTGCAGGGTTTTTGTTTTGTGGTGCCTTGATAGCAGAGAGTCTGTGATTCCCCTAGTTGTGTGCTGAATGTCTGGTCTAAGAAGGGCTGTAAGATATGCTTAATTCTAGATGTATAGCACTGCACTTTTTACCATGATACTAGGTAACTGGAAAGTTTGCATGCTGGGATATTTATTTTATTTGGAGATACATGGATATTTGGATATATAGAGAGCAGTGACATGGTCATATTTGCGTATTTCCTATCTTATTATTTTATTTTTACTATTTTATTTTATTAAGACATTTTTATGCCGCCCCATTCGCCAAAGCCTCAGGGCGGCTTAAAACAATAAGTTAAAATACAAATACATTAAGTTAAAATACAAACATTAAATTATAACCTTAAATTAAGATGTTTGTAAAGTGTAGACATAAAGTTAAAACACAAAAATAACATATAAAATAAGTCGCCCTGGCCAGGAAAAAAGTGCTTCTTTAGTTGTTTCAACAGCAAAACACTTGGTCATAAGAAATTCTGGCTCCCAGGTAAGCCTGAGGCAGGCCAAGCAACCTTGGAGACAAGGACGATGTCATGTGCAAAACGATTTCTAGAACACAAATCCCACCAAAATCTCCATCTCGTCCAATTCCAAAAAAGCCTTGACGTCTAGTTTGCAATTAACGTCACTTGGCAGATTAGGAGCTGTGGTGAACAGTTGCGACCTGTGAAAGGACATGCACGGAAGCCACACCTACACTACCTTTTGCTGCCACATTTCCTCCTTTGCACATTTCTACTTCCTGGATATCTGGATCTAGGAACAGCAGAATTCTCTACTTCACTTGATTTCTGTCTTTTGGAACGCATCAGCCTTTCGTTTTTGAAAATATAGAAGTCTTTACAGTCCATGGGATTTCCCTACCTACCTACCTACCTACCTACCTAATCGCAATGGGAAAATAATGAAAGGGCATAAAGTGTCTACAGTCAAACAAATACAAAGGCTGATGGGCTGTTTTTGTTTTGCTTTGCTTTTGAGCTGCTCATCTAAATCATGACAAGAAAGGGTCAGAAAAATTCAGCAACCTCACTGGAACGTCTGCTTTCTAATTTTGTTGTGCCAAGTTGTATTACTGTTACTTTATACAGCGTTCTGTAGAATCAAAGAGACTGGGAATTACACTGCATGGCTACCTCATCCCCAGGGAAGGAATCTGTGTCTGGACATCACATGCAGGTTCCAGTGTCTCAGGCTTGCGGGTCTATCCCAAGTTCCAAGTAGAAGCCTCCTTTATGAGCAATTTATTTGATTTGCATTTCAATGTAAACTTCCCAAACCTGAACACAACCTGGAATGCAGTTAGCCATTGAAATCCATTCTTTTCTGATGCTGGCCAAACGGTTTGAAAATAGGGGAGGTGGGGGAAGGTTTGAAGCATTGCACATATTACAGAAATGTACACAAACATGCTTGGTTTAAAAGGAAAATTGCTTAGAAAAAACACATACGTTGGAAAAAGTATGTGTGAAAATGCATCGATGTGGGTGGCAACGTGCATTGAAAATGCTTTTTGAAAAATGCAGCTAAAAGTATGTGTGAATCTCCTATGGGATAGAATCATAGAATAGTAGAATTGGAAGGGGCCATGAAGACCATCAAGCCCAACCCCCTGCTGTTGCAGGGCACCAAGTTACACCATCCCACTCAGAGGGCTGTCCAAAAAGCAAAGAAACTAATGAACAAATCATGATCTAAGGTAGATATGAGATGGAATGAACTTGTATCACCTGAGCGTATTTGAGTAAAACTGAGCTTGGTGTATTCACCCATCCCTACTTACAGGTATAGGTAGTTAAGTGGAAGAAGCCTCTCCCGGTGAGTACCCAACAGGTGCTCAAGGATGGTGCACCTGCGAGGGGTGGATGCTGAGGGCAAACAACAAGAGAGGTGGGCGTTACCTCTTCTGCTTTTACTGACCTTCCCCCCAGGAATATGGCCAGAAATTTTCAGGAAACAGATGCCAGATGAGAAGAACATTTTCAGCCAGGTTATTATATGGAGATACTGGTGGATGTGGAGGAAAGAGGCTGGAGCACATGAATCAGCCTTTACAATTGAACAGAAAGGATTGCACCAACAGGAAGGCCCTGTTGTGCAGAAGTTGTGTGGATGATAAAACAACAAGGATTCTCACAGAAGCCTAAAAACAGGAATGTATCATATGGTGTCACTTTGAAGGCAAGAGTTAATGCTTCTGATCCACATGAAGGCTGTCAACACAATTAAAGACCAGCAACTGAAGAGACAGCTCTAGATACACAAAGATCAAGAAATGAAAGGAGCATTTCCAAAGGGTGTGTGTGTGTGTGTGTGTGTGTGTGTGTAGGGAGACAAAGCAAATAAAGAGGCACAAGGCAAAGGAAAGAGAGAAATATGTTTGATAAATCAGAAGGTGTGAAGAAGGTCCGTCTCATCAGGACAAACCAGATTGTGGCTATTAAGAGTCAAATCCATTAAAAGAGGTGAGGATATTCTTGGTGACTTTAATGAGAGCCAGATCTTATCTTTGCGGGAGGAAAATGTGTCCTCGTGTCATTGGACATGCCATTTGCAAGCATCATTAAGGCCCACCTTTGTGCTGGAAGTCTCCTCTTTAAAAAGCTCTTAAAAGAAAGGAAAATAAAAGAGAAGAGGAGAGAAAAAATGGAGGTAGGGAGGGAAGCAGAAGATAAGTTTGAATTATCTGGATTATTTTACCCATAGGAAGAAGGTAGTTACTTAACAGGGCAGGGAAACAATGGCAGAAGTGGAGTACAAGGGGGTGCACGATCTGATTGTTCTTTTGATTTCAAGAAGAGCTAGTCATCCTAATATTAAGCGTGTGAAAAAGAAAAAAAGGAAAAGTGGGTAGAGGAATTCATGGTTCTTAAGCAAATGAAAAACAAAAATGTCTTCAAAGATTGCCCATAAAAAGCTGTAAAAGAGCAAACAATTAAAGGTAATCCATACCATAGTTATTTGAAAACCTGTGAACGTTAACAGTTCTCATTTGAAGGGAAAATATGTGTAATGTTTCTCTCCTGAACCCTAATCTTTCCTCACTTCAGCCTGTAATCTTAGTTTATCCTTGATGGAAAGGCTTTGTTCCCTGTGTTTTTGAAGCTATATTTCTTCCCCCGCTTTCTTCCTCTCACCCCCTACCCTTGAATAAAAGTTTTGACAGAGGAACAAACAGGAATGGACCCGAGAGAACAAAGGAATGCTCTTTCTTTCTTTCTTTCTTTCTTTCTTTCTTTCTTTCTTTCTTTCTTTGTGTATGTACACATGATGGCTTTTCTTTCTTTCTTTTTTAGAGAGGTGTTTCATCTGGCTCTGTTTCCCTTTCAGGAAGTCGATGGCAATAAAGTGATGTCTTCATTTGCCCCGCACAACTCATCTACCTCACCCTCAAAGACGGAAGAAGGTGGACGTCAAAGTGGAGAGTCGTTCTCCAGCACAGCCCTTGGGACTCCCGAAAGACGTAAAGGGAGTCTAGCGGATGTTGTGGACACTCTAAAACAGCGGAAAATGGAGGAGCTTATCAAGAATGAACCAGAAGGTAAGCTCGTCATCACAGGCAGATGTTACCAATTACTTCAGGGGTCCCTCAGGTTCTAGACGCTTGATGTGGCTATGGGCATGGAAGCCCCGACCAGCCTTATCCAAGCCCATGGCCTCCAGATATTTTGGCCCTCAGCTCCCAACACACCTGCTTAATGGCCATACTGGTTGGAGCTGTTGGGAACCAGAATATATGGCAGTATTAGACTTGGGGAATTCTCATCCAAGCCATGTTTTAAACTTGCAAAGATGATCCACAATGACCTTCAAGTGCATGGACTTCCTTTCACGGTTGCTCCTTCAGCACCACTGTTTCCATATTATATTACCTGCAACTAATCTAGATTATCATGCAGCTATCTGGATGTCATCTGAATCTTATCTGTTGTTTGTTCAATCAAGTCAACTTCTTGATCGGTGATTTCAAGTCGGCTTCTTTCAACAGACCAGGCATTGTTAGGATTAACCACAATTTCTCCAGGTTCAGACATTGTGATAAATTGTGATTAAGCATTAAAGATAATTTTAAATAAATAAATACAAATAAATGAAATTTTCAAACAAGTTGTGCCAGAGGAAGAAGTATGTATATGTGTGAGTTTTGAGTCCAAGGTTCTCGGTAAGTCAACCTCATATGCAAAAGAGTCCATTGTCTATTACAGGATTTTCCAATTCTGTGCCCTCCTCCAGATGTTTTGGAAATCAGCTCCCATCAGCCCAGCCAACATTGGCCAATGGTCCAGAAATCTGGAAGTGGTAGTCCAAAACATCTGGAGGTCAGCAGTTTGTCTCCCAGATACAGAATCAAATATACCTGTATTCATCGTACAATTCTCTCTCCTTTTCTCTTTTCATTCTTATTATGGATCATGAGTTTTGTTTCCTCCGAAGTTTGAGAAAGTGTGGATTTGTTTCAGAAAGACTAAAAGAAGGGTTAGTCCAGGCCTCCCCCCTGCTGTTGCTGATTCTGATTTTAGGCTGCATTGGTACTTGAAATAGAATTTTATTTTGAAATGGTAGTTTCCAATACTTTATAACCTCATGTGTACCTGAGTTGAGTGGCATCCTACTATGTCCATTAAGAAATGGATCAGGATTTTGCACATTCCCTATGCATTCCTATGAGATTTATGAGGAGAGACTGAAGGAACTGGGTCTTTTCAGCCTTGAGAGGAGGAGACTCAGAAGGGACCTGTTAGCGACATGCAGGTATGTGAGGGGGTGGCCACACAGAGGTGGGTCATGATCTTTTTTCCCCTGCAAAGGAGGGCAGGATGTGTTTCAATGCAGCAAAGCTCAGGGAACCAAGAATCAAGGTGGATGCCAGGAAGTACTTCCTGATGGTTAGGACCCCTAGGGCATGGAAAAGGCTTCCAGGAGAGGCGGTTGAAGCCCCATCAGTGAGGATGTTCAAGGATAGGCTGGACCTGCACATGGCAGGCATGTCATGAGTGGAGCCAGCTGGAGCTGGAGGGTCAGACTAGATAGCCGAGGAGATCCCTTCTGACTCACTCTGTTTCTGTGTGTTTATTTCCTAAGTTTAATTCTGACCACTGCACAGCTCTTCAGGCAAACTCAAAAGTTCCATAACTCCAGCACTTGCTGGACTTCCAGGATTGCTTACGAGTTGGGAACAAAATGCCTACAGGAGGCTGCACAGTCCAGAGATGGCAGCTCGTGCAGAATGCAGTGGCCAGAGTATTGCTTCATGTGTCCATACGGGAGCATATCAGCTTGACCTTTATAATTCTGCAGTCCAGAGAATGTTGGCTATTGTACAAATTAAAAGTGCAACAAGGAATAATAACAGAAACAAGCCATGGTTGTGCAGGCCCAGTGCTCTGGGTAAGCCTTGCTGTTGTTAATGTTCATTTAACTAGCTAGGGTGGCCTCCAGGTTTTTGAGGGTGCTGGGCCAGGCCGTCTCACAGACTGAATGAGCTCCAAGCCACTTCCATCTCTGAGGCTCTCCCAGCATGTAAATGATGAAGAAATGCCAAATAAGGTTGCCAAAACTGCTGTCTTTCAAATGTTTACCTTTAGCAAATGAATGCTTTAAATGCAAAAGTAAACAAAGTAATAATATGTAATAAATACTCCTTTTTATTTAATAACTGTGCAGATTCACCAATTATTGTGGAAAAAATGGTTTTCTTGCAAAGACACAGTTTGTGATAAGCATTGCGTTGTGTTAATCTCTTGTCAGTGGTTCTATGGACCCTTAGTGGGTGTTCAGCCATGCCTGCCTTTGATGCTGAACCTTTAAATAGCACACCTTTTCTCATGTGAAATTTTCTCTCTCAGATGGTCCATTTTTCTGTAGCATCCCACAGTCTTCTCACTTCTGCTCCACTGTTTTCCTGCTTGCCCTCTCAGCTTAATTTGGCTTATCTCCAGATGTTAGAAAGATCCACTAATTCTGTCTTTGCAGTATTCAGGAATATTGCTGTTTTCTGCTTCCCTTCTTTCTTGGTGTAAACAAGCTCTTTTTGTGTATACATTGCAACTTTGCCTGGAAATTTGGCTGCTTTGCTTGAGAGCATCAATTCTGTAAGGGCCTGAAGATGTTCCATCTCTGCCTGTCCCTGCATTGTTCACATTGCTCTTGCTTTGGATCAGATATTCCTTTGACAAACTAATCTTAGTTTCATGTTATACTTCACTAAACACTGAAGGATGGAATTAGAAGGTCTTCAACTTAAATTTAACTGGAAGTACAAGATGTTCTATCTGCCGTGGCTAGGTCTCTGATCTAGGCCCATGTGGAGCCAAGTTTGTGTGGTGATCCAATGCTTGCCTGGAAAAGGCCAGCTTCCTTTTTCAGCGTCAAGCAAGATCCCACGAAGGCTGGCTGGCTGGAATCAGAGGGCCGTCACTAGGAGGGCTTACAAGGAGCAGAATGGAGTCCCAGTAGAAAGAGCTGGTCAGATAGAATATTGCACATTTTTGGAGGCCCCAGGGAACAGCTGATGAGTCAACAAACAGCAAAACTCAATAGCAAGTTTACATCTTCATGAAACAAGCAATGACTCTCAGAGTAGGCTTGGTGGGTGCCTACAGAGGACACACAGTCCAACAGGGACCCTCTGGCAAGACCCGCTCAAATTTGCTTCTCCTCTGTACCACGCCAGTCTGTCTGTTTGCCTGCTTTTTGCTCAGGTACAGAGGACAAGGTTGAGAAGGAGCAGCAGCAGGTGCACCGCTGCCTGCTTCTTGACTGTCTGTCTGCCTGTCTGTCCAACAAGTTGTAGTAATGAAGGCAAGCCGATGAGGAGCAATAGTTATGGTTTTGAGAAGGTAGAGCAGGGCCCATGGAGGGTGCTTTGCCAAAGGGCCCTCAAAAAGTTGGAATGGACACTCATGATTAAATAAATGTTGACAAGTAGAGGAGCCTATTGAAGTTGTCCAGCCCTGTGGTCCTCTGCAGCTTGGGGGTGGCACCTGCCAGAAGCCCAGGCCTTAAGAGAAGTCACAAGAAAATGAAAGGGGCAAAACTCTGAAGTGATGCCTTACAGAATGAGTGAAAAGTTTATCTTTGGCTTTCCCCAGGTGCAGGTTCTGGGGAGACTAACCAGATTTTGATGTTCAGGATTTCTGAACCTGCCAACCCCTGATTTGGAAGCCGGTCACCAGTATCCTCCTTGCCTGAGAGGCCTTGGGGCAAATTCAGGGATTGTGGGTTGTCACAGAGCAGGGGTGGGCAACCTCTCTGGGCCTGAAGTCTGCATGCAGTGCCAGGTGGTAGGTGGGCCTCTGGCAGATTCCTCTTCAGGCAGTCAATGGCCACATGCCGATCTTTGTCCTCGAGAGCCAAGTTTGCTTCAGTGTAATTGGCCTGCGGTCCCAGCAGGCTTTCCATGTGTTTGAACCATGTGAGGGCCGTGGGGGATTTGGTGCTTCTGCTTGTTTTGGTTTTGCCTTAAGGAGGACTTGTTTTGCCTTGCTCTACTTTGATTCTGAATCAGACATGATTCTGTTAATAGTTCGACTAGTCACTTATTCTTGATTTTCTAGAAATTGGTATTTGGACAGTAAGGCAAAAGCAACCTTTGAATGCATGGCAGTTGTGAGAAAATGAGTTCAGAGAGACTGTAGTACCATTACAATGGATGATGGATTGTGAATTAAACAAAAATAAACCCTGAACTACTTCAGAATTTTCACACCATTGTTCACACCAGTCCAGCTTCATCTCTTGTAGGGTTTGGCTGGAATCCAACTGTATTTGTCATCTGTTTGGGCCATCTAAATTTGTTAGGAGAAAAGTAATCTCCATGGTGACTGAAGCAATGGAGATTGCTTACTGCCCACATCTTCTTAGGTTGCTAAATTTGTTGAAATGGATGGAGTGGAAAGTATCAGTGTTAACGATTTAGCAAGTTCTGGAGAGAGGGGAGGCCAGGTGATAAGGACGGAGCCCTAGCTGGCTACAGGATGAGCTGCATCATGGGAACGTGGACTAGTGCCTTTGCAGTTCTACATTGCCCACCGTCGTGTCTGGGAATAAGTCACACAAACTATTTTCTGAAAAGCTGAACTCTGCTTTTTCATGACCAGGATGGCTGCCGTGCCATCATCAAACATTTTCCTGCCGGAGAATAATGGGTCTGCGTAACTCCCCCAACAAAATACACATCTGTGCTATTTGTCTTCCGGTGTAAGGTACATTGCAGAATTTAAACTTGTAAAACAAACATTTATTTATTTATTTATTTAAAAGAGTAAAAACAAATACATTAGAAACAAATTGCATTACGATTGTGGCTGGCTGGCAAGAAAAGGCTTCTTGGACTAAGATGATCCTTTGCAGCCCAGTGTTGGTGCCTGCCTGGCTTCCAGGGGCAGGAAATAACATGGAAATGGGGCTCTTCACCTGGTGGACTGCAGCCAGGCATCCTGCCCAGCAGACAATGGAAGTGAGCGAGGTGAGCCCAGGTGGATCCATTTGGAATCAGATTTAGAAGCTGGTTCCTGGTTTGCCCTTTAGACTCAGCGTTGCACCAGCGCAGATGAGCTTGCGTGGAGCCAAGAGCATAAGAAGGCGGGACAAAGTAGGTAAAGATAGCCTGTTTTTACCAAACAGATGGCTCTGGATCCCAAAATGCCTGAAATGCCCAGCTAACTTTTGCTTTTCACTGGTGGGCTTGCTTGCAAGTGAAGCTTAGGCTTAGCTGCTGCTTGGTAAACTTGGTTTTAGAATGACTCCAAGCCTCCACTGTGAGCCTTGCGTGCATTTTCCTCTTCCATCTGAGAGCAAGTCTGAGGCATGGCAGAGTTCACTGCGAAGCTGGTTGACAGGGACCTGAAAATGAAGTGCTCCTGCCCTTGTACCCACATGCATGTGTGATACGATTGCAAATTAGCCTGTTGCTATTTAATGAGGCCCCACAAAACGAGTCGGACGGAAAACAACTGCTTTGTTTCATGGCTGCTTTTCCTCACTTCTCTCCCTCTCCCCCACCTCCCACCCTTTTCCCCATAATGGGATGTATTTTAAACATGGGGCTTTCTTGCTTGCATTTGGATAGCATGGCCTCAACATTAAGATTTGTTCCATGGTTTGGACTGGGAAGGATCTTCTGGAGATGAGGCCCAGGTTACTGCTCTGGAGTAAATTTGTGGGGAGGGAGAAGGGAAATGGGTTGGGTGGCAGCGGGTTGTGAAAATAGGCTGTAAAGTAGGAGGCACCAGGCACCAGAGACTCCATTAAGGAAAGGTTACCGTTAGACATAAGAATGGTGGCGGAGCTTATGCATTATCTCAGGTCCGCTAAAATGAAAACGTATAGCACAAACAAAAGACCTACAGCTTTGTGAGGAGACGAGGGAAGAGGTGTGTAGTCAGAGGCGGGGGAGAAAGAGAGGGAACACAGAACATAGGGGCTTTTAAACAAATGTATGCAGCAGAAAATCTTTTCTTCCCTCCAGCCATTGTTCTATTGTCTTTCAAAGGCCATTAAAATGAACAGCAGGTTGTGATGAAAATTTCATTAAGCTCTAGTTAAATCATTATGAGGTGCCCATATTCATGCTAGGCTCTTTCCCCATCAAGGGCGCTCGCGCACACACGCGCGCACACACAAATGAATAGAAAATTATGTGGATTTTATCCCACCTTTTTCCTTCCCCCTCCACCCAAATTTAAAATTAAAAAAAAAAAACTTATAATGAAAGTTGAGAAGTTGAAAAAGTAAAGCATGTTATAAAAAATACCTTATTGGTGCACCTGCTCAGGAGAGGGAAATGAGACAATTAAAACATGTCAACAGAGGAGGTGTATTAGCTTTATAAAATGCCTCCTTCTCCATTTTTCCCAACGTGATTTTTTTCCATCTTAGAAAATAGCTAATTAAATATTCACACTTGTATGCAACAGAAGCAGAAAATGGTGGTTACTTTGAAAAGGGCAACTCCCTGAAAATAAGTTGTTTGCAGTGGCTCCCAATGTGACCCTTTTCTAGACCTCAAAATATCCTTCCCCTCAAAAAGTGGGGGAATTGTTTAGGAATCATGACAGCATTTCTTCATGTGGAAATTACTCCCCAAGAGCGGTAGAAAAAGATTCAACTCTGGGCTTCATCAACGTATTATGAGTAATGGAAAGGATAAAGGAAAAGCAAATCCAACTTGTATGAGGGATATCACAGAAAGATCCATCTCCAAATAGTATTTCTGGCTATAGCCAAACAAACTGAAAGGCTGATAGTCAACTAAAATGATGAGACTCAACAGAACAACATCATGATTACCCATGGATTGTTTAAACCCTTGCTAGTCATGGACGGAAAGGGAGAGGAATAACCCAGACTTGGAACCCACGGTTTGCTCCTTTCCCAATAACTGCAGTTCTGTGTTCAGACATCATTCTGAACATGGAGTATCCCTGGGTTGTTTGGCTGAGTAGAAGTGCCCAGCCAGGAGTCAGCATGTTTGCTCACTTCATTTGGGATATGTTGATGTTGAGAAGACCAGCTTGTTGGATCTCAGCAGACTCCCTGTCCCTTGATCAGAAGAGGATAAGTTGGGGTTTAGGGAGTGTCTGTGGATTTCCATGTCAAAGTTGGCATGTGGGTTGCACATTTAGAGAAAGATACAAAGAGGAAATTTGCACAGATTAAACAATTTGCATGATTTGTGCAAATTGGAAGGCAGAAAGTGCATAGTTTGAGTGTAATTTGTGCAAATGATTCCTACAACTGCATAGTTTTTTGCTCCCAGTTTACACAAAGAGCTCAGATGGCATGATTTAAGCTGATGACCTAAGGATTTTTAATGTTCAAACCACAGCTTAGAGAAAAAAATATGTGAGTTGGCTTGACTCATACAACAATGACTCACTGCCCATGCAGGCCAACAAAGCAGAATCTGTATGCTGAATTGTGAAAATCCATCAGATTTTTACCTCCTTTTTGGGTTTTCCACACATCACTAACTCCCACTCATTCATGACTGCCCAAGGGTTCAGAGAACTCCGGGTATCTGTGATGTACAAAGCAGGTTACAAAGTATGCACAGATATCAGCCAGGTTTGCCCACAATAATAATCCAGGTTTCCACTTCCTGATCGCAGAAACAGTTAAACAAGCTGTGCACCTTCTGTATTGTCTTTCCTGTTCTGTCTCCCCATTAACTAGCTAGAGTCATAAACAACAAGAAACCACAGCAATGGAGGGACAAGCCAGAACTTGTTGGTGAGGAGACAAACCAGAGTTCCTGGTTCACACATAACAATAAACAAATCACAGATGAAAGGGCTGTGGTTAGCAACTCCCACCGGAAGCAAGAGCAGTGCAGGCACAGAATCCAGGCCGTTGTATTGTTGCATTGACAAAGCTGTCATCTGTCACTAAGATTAATACAAACAGTGCAATAGAATTTATCTGAATGGAAACTGGTCCAAACCCTCATTTTTTAGCTGCACTACCATAGATGCCATCTAGACCTGCAAATTAGCCTGAATTGAGCTATCCCATTCTGAACTAGTCTTAATGATCAGCCTGATCCTGATAAATGGTACAGATTATTATATCATGAATCATGTGCAGACGCATAGCAACATGGTTCTTTATTTCTACTACAGCGTCAACACATCCTGAGTTTTCTGTCCCCTGCTCACAGAAGATTGCAATATATTTTAAGGGCTTCCCTCAACTCACTCTTGTATGTATCTTTCCATTTGCTGAACGCTTAAGCAAAGTTTAAGCATGAGTTTATTCTGGTCTGTTACGGCTTTGGGCATGATGCAGATAAACTGGAACGCACGTTTCTCTTTTGCTGAAATTGTGCTGTTGACTCAGTGCTTAGTTGTGCTCTTGCTGCTCATCAGTTGCTAAAGACTTAAGCTGCAATCCAAACACGCCACTGAGTGAGTACACTGTGCTGAACACACTGTGGATTTTTTCTCTGTACATGTGCATTGGATTGTGTTGTTAAGGACTGGTGATAAAAGCTCAGAAATAGGTATGATGATACGTTTGGAGTGTTGTGACCTACCCATGTACTCCTTGGCTTACACTTCTAGTCCCAAGCTTTCAGTACCTGCTGAAATTTTAACATGTGTGTTTGCTTCTAATCCCTGACTGAAATTAGGAGCTGTTAATTCCAGTTATATGAATGGATGCTTTGGCATTGTGGTGTTGGAGAAGACTCCTGAGAGTCCCTTGGACTGCAAAGAGATCAAATCAGTCAATCCTAAAAGAAATCAACCCAGACTGCTCTTTAGAAAGTCAGGCACTAAAGCTGAAGCTCAAATACCTAATGAGAAGGAAGGTCTCATTGGAAAGGACCCTGATGCTGGGAGCAATTGAAGGGAAAAGGAGAACGGGATGGCAGGGGTTGCGGTGGCTGGATGGGGTCAGTGGATGTGGGCTTGGGTGAACTCCGGGGGATGGTGGAGGACAGGAAAACCTGGAGGAATGTTGTCCATGGGGTCGCAACGGGTCGGGCATGACTTTGCGACGGAACAACAACAATTCTCTCATTGTATAAACCAAAGGTAATTGGTGTCCCCCAGATTTGGGGGGGGGGGGGGTTGTAGCTATCATTATCCTAAACCAGAATGATCAGTACCCAGGGATTATGGGAGTTGTAGTCCAAAGTATCTGGAGGGCATGAGGTTGCCTCTAACTGACCTAAGCCATGAAAGCCAACCATTTCCACAAGGTGCAGTATTTTACGGTATGACTTTGTATACTGAAAATAAAAGAAATTACTGCCAAGAAAGGGGCTGGGACAGCCTCAGGGGTGAGCACATTTGAAAGTGAAATGGACCATAAAAAGGCACATTTCCTCATCCCTAGATGTGACATCATTATTTTGGGGCTCTCCTGTCTTTTCCAGCAACAGGCAATATTATGGAGTTGTAGGTGGGGAAATGTAAAACACCACGATCCGTATCACATGTTCCTCTATCTAAAAAAGTATGAAAATGTGGAGAGAAATTTGGGATTGTCATTTTCTATGGCAACCCTGTGATCTGCATCACATCAAGTTCTGTTCTAAATGTGTACATTAAAATTTAGATTTCTTTGCCCTGCCAGAAACCACATATTTGTACATTTAGCTACTTATACATCAGGATATATGTATTTTTTCCAATATGTCTCAACTACCAAGTACTATAATTTTCAATATTTCAAAGCTCAGAATATACCAGCAAAGTTGTACCCAATTAGGGAAGTAGTATTTTACCAAACAAAGAGGTATGCTGAGAGGATGTGCGTTGGAGTTAGGTACAAAACACCAACAAAATTCTAATGTGTACATTTTCACTTGGAGAGAAAATTGGTCCTGCTGGAGATTATGATGTTCTCTGATTACTAATGTTGGGGCCAAGGAGTTGTGGATTCCTCTCCTAGCTCAGACGTACATTCATCTGAATGGCATGAAGCTGCTTTGTTGATTCAGGCCATTGGTCCGCCAAGCCCACCTTTTACTTTGACTTTCAGGCTCTCTGGAACTGATTGCAGGGATCTTTGCCATGGCCTGACGCTGGCCATAATGGGCAGGTATTGAATTGGGACCTCCTGCATTTTGAGCTGGTCCTTGAATGGCCACCAAGCCATGGTCCTTCCTATAAGTCACACGATAACCTTGGGCAAGTCATGGCCATTCTTGCTCGATTTTCTTTATGGTGACCTGCCTTACAGGGACATTGACAAGGCTAGCATGACAAATATCCTGAAATTTGTTATCCCCTCCTCCTCCATCTCCTCCTCCATCTCTGCTGTCTCACAGTAAATTAGGGATGGGCAAACAAGGGAGGTTCATATGTGAGCTGGCCCTAGGCTTCGGCAAATGGGGCAGCATAGAAGTCTCCTGAATGAATGAATGAATGAATGAATGAATGAATATCAATCCCCAGGATTCTCCAAGCATCATCTTGCCTGATTCCTATTTGCATTTGGGATTGCTGCTGATTTTGCATACATGGGAATCTTGTTCAAACTGAGCATTGTGAAGATCTCCCCAAATCTGCAGAAATACCCTAATTTGCACATTTTCTTTCAGAGTAAAACTGGGTTGTTTCCATCTACTGGGGAAACTTGCCCAAATGAGGAAACATGTGTCAACCAGACTAGAGATCAGGAATGAAACACGTGCCAGCGTGTCTTCCATAATATATTGATATTTTTGGCAGGTACACATTTCTGCTCACCTTCCAGGGTTCCAGCAGATCTAATACGAGCCCTTGCATATGTTTATGGAAAACTGTTTTGTTTGTTTGTTTGTTGTAAAAATTTTATAAAAGGTTATAAAACCTTTTTATCCACCCATTCTTTTAAGGTTGATTAGGTTTTAATGTGGGTTTTGTTTTATTAGACTTACTGGATGCTGTGCTTCATTTTATTCTGTTTTTATTGTAGACCATCCTGAGACTGTAGTAGTCAGATGGTATATAAAAGCTTTAAACACACACACACACACACACAAATAAATAAATAAAACGTGGGGGAGCAATGTGTTGGGTCAGGGTCCAGTGGTAGATTCTGGGCTTCTTGCTTTGCAGGAACTTGTGTCAAATTTCCCCACCCTCTTTTGTCCCAGACATCCCAAAGCACTGAATAAAATCCATTCCTTGAAAAGCCACATTTCCATTCCTTGCAGATGTTAAAGGACATTTTCTTTCATCCTGCTTCATGCTTTTCAAATTTCTTCTTGCAATTTGTGATCTCTCATGAGATCTAAGTCTCATATCCATAGTGGTACCCCCTTCCCTCTGCTTTATCTTTATCTTTTCTTTTCAATGTTTGGTCTCTCCTTAATGCAAGGAGATGGTGCAAATCTGAGCCATTTCAGCCAAATGTGTTTGTGGATATCAAATTTGGGGAGTTTGACTTATCACTGATATACTTTACATTGATGCTGCTTTACATCCATACCCCAAAAGGAAAAATCTAGCTTAGAATTCAGGAGAATAGGAGCCAATCTCCTATTTCTGGTGTACAATAATGAAGATAGTGGAGAAGGTTAGGAGAAATTTTCTAGGCTGTGACAGACCTCCAGCTCTTATTCTGAGGGGTGCCTGTTGACCATGGCTTTTCTCTTGCAGCTAAAATCATCAGTAAGATGACCATTTGTGGGATGGTAAACATGACTTTTGCCATTATATGAGGGGCATTACAGTATGACACTTGACTTTAGTACTGGGCATCTGTTTTAGAGGAGCATTTGCAAGATCATACAATGTTATCGCAAATTAATTAATCTGGGGGTAAAATAGCTTTTGTGGATGCAGGCATCATTCTTGCTTGTGTCATTGAGCTCAATCTTATTGAATGTCTTTCTTTGTGATACTAGAGGGATGCATGAATTTTATTTATTTGTAAGTTGTGCAAATATATCCCATTCATAATTGTGTATTTGGGCAGGATTTTTTTTAGAAACAGTTGCAAATTCCCAAATTTGTTACTGTGTTTGAAGAATGCGTATTTTTTTAAAAATGCACATTTTCAAACATATATACATTAATGCATTTTAGTCAATGGATGGGCATGTCAGTGAATAGAAATGCCCAATTTTCACATTCAAAATACACATTTCTAACATTTGAACTAACCTCCCCCCCGCAAAAAAAAGTGAAAAATAAAAATAGAAACAAGCCAAAATGAGCCTCTAAGTGATTTCTGTATAATTTAGATGACTTGTTTTTAATTTTGATTTACCCAGTTTGTGCCTTATGGACAAAACACAGGATCGAATGCCATCTCTAGCCAGTCTGTACCTTTTCCAGTTTGCAGTTTGAAGAAGCATGTTCGGCAAATGCATAGATTTTCAAAATGTGAATGAAAAATGCATATTCTTGAAACATGCTTGAATCAATGGGAGAGGAATCTGTATTTCTGAAAGATGTACACCATTGGTGCATACATATGGAAAATTTGCATGGATTTTCATGGAATTGTAAGAAAAGCAAAACTTGTAATCTAACTTAGATTTGACTTAGAACAAGCTTTGAGATGGAATTTGGAGAACTTTGGCCAGTGCAACTTTTCCTAATGCCCACATCCTTATTTTGCTTTTCCTGCGTGATGCTCAGCTTTCCTATCTGATGTAGATTCCATTATCATCTTTCAGTGTAAAGTTACAGGCATGTCCAACATAGAGCTGAGAATGCATATCAAATGCACACTTCCTAAACTTGCACAGAGTTATCTAGTGATGCTCACTATTTTCAGAATGTTCTGACACGCTTTCCAATTTTTTAAAGAAAATGTGCACAAGAACCTGTGTAAGAGAGAAAAATTACACAAAATACACAAGCATTACACAAGAGGGAAGGGCAGAGGCATGCATCGTACTAGTGGGAAATGCTTCTGGGACAGACATTAAAGTGTAATCTTGTGGGCAGCGAGACAGAAAAGAAGGGTCAATGCGATGAGGTGATAAAAATACAAGCAGTCATACATGCAGTACAGTTCTGCTCTGGAGCCCTAAATGGGCTTTGGCCTTGGGATCCCACGATGTGAATTCTTCCTTTTAGGCTCAGATTTCTCCTGAAGAGACAGAAATATACGAGTGTGTTAGCATTCCTCTTCTTGATTCCTTGCTCGCTGCATGACTTACCTACAGAACGTGAAGAAGGGAACCCTACAGAAACATGGGCTGCCGTCAGACAGAAGTTGGTATGTCTTTCCTAGGCACAGAAAACATTCCGCTTCTCTGTTTTACCAAGCAGGAGAGAGAGAAAGTCACATTTAGGGCCCCACACGCACCATCTTTGCCTTATTTGTAGTCGCAACGTGTATTTCTGTTTATGTTCATATTGGAAATGAGAACACTTGCAAAAGTTCTCCTGTCTCTAGCAGGGTGGCATGGGGAGAGGAGAGAACCTGCAACATAAAGAGCCATGTTGGATTTGGACACTCTCCATCAAAATGTGAACAGCACATACCCCATAATACTATCAAGCCTTTTAAATCACCATCTCTTGTTAGGGAATCAAGAGGTCTACCTTTTCCATAAGCCATCAGTGTTCCAAAGGAGATCATTAATGGACGCAACTAGAGAAGACCCTTTGAAAGCGCAGGCTCTTTTGCTTTCTTTTTTTCCTGAAGCACATCTGATGTGATGGAGAAGAAGGAAAAAGGGGGAGGGAAGAAATAAAGTGATCAGAACCTGCGGAAAAGCCTCGGGATGCTCTAATTGGCTGAGGTTTGTGTCTCGCTTGTTTGGCTCCTCACCATCCGCTTTGACAAAGTCTACACTACAGAGGCTTCACAAGGCTTTTTCTACTGAAGGGCAAACAAGGGTACTTTGCAGTCGAGGGCTTTCAAGTCTAGTTCCCCCCACTCTCCCACTGCCAGGAAGGAGGATTCCAGTCTACCAGATGAACTGGTTTCTCTGTGCAGCTTTTCCCCAGGACACAAAAACACCAACAACAGCAGAGCCCGCGTCTTTTCTTGTCAAGCGTGCTGGCACGTCACCTTGAAGCACCTTTTTCAAACGCTCCACCATATGGAGATGCACAAACACACAGGTGATGATTAAAAAGGAGGGCTGGGGAGGGGGGCAGGAAAGGGAAAGGCAGGCCATGAAGCATGGCTGTGTGAAAGCCAGCCTTTACATGCTGTGGTGGAGAAAATCTTTGTTATCGAGAATTTCAGCGTGATAATAGACGGCGTGTAGTTTGAAGCTGTTCCAGTTCTCCCTTCTTCAAAGTGAGTTGCTCATTTGTCCCTTTCAGGAGTTTTCCCCGTACCTCCAAAGAATTTCATATTGATAGGGAAAAGTTGATTTCACTTGATGGTGTTTTTCTCCCCCCTGTACATTGCCACACACTTCGCTGCTGCTTAGAATCCTTTCCAAATCTCGCTGCCTTCACATCCTCAAAGACAGGGAACTTTGTCGACTTTGGTTTGGGGCTGATAAAAGACATCTGAGATGTTGATACCGCATCTTAAAATGCAGAAGAAACCAATGGGGTCAAGAGGGAGGGTTTGTAGTAAAACTTTGCTTTTGGCTGGAAAGCTATTCGCTTCATCCCCCCCTTTTCCTCGCTGTGATAGAATGAAAGCAATTTCTTACCTTTCCGATACTCATTATTAAGGTGGCTGCCCAGTTTTTTTTAAATGGCTACCTGATCATATTTTAGACAATTTGTGGAATAATCAATTACAGTGACAGCAAAATAAAAACAATGGGTTAGAGACAACTCAGTAACCCTTTCATTCCGCTAAGAATGATGTTTTGATGTTTCCCCATGGATTTCAGTGGCACCCAAGTTCTTTTAACACAGACTGATTCCAGAGATGTGTCTCCTTTCCTCACACCACTTTATTTATTTACCTATTTAATGGTGAACATGTTTGCTGTTGCCAGCCTCCTCATAGAAGAGGTTTGCTGTAGCCGGCCTCCTCTTAGAAGAAGTACGCTGGGAAACAGAAGAGGGAAATACCTCTTCTGAAAGGGGGACTTCTTCCCAGCAATTTTGGTAACTACTGACATTACAAATGATAGAGTTTTAAAGTCTCCTGCCTGATTAATTGGTGGGAAATTCTTAATGGATGAAAAAGGTACATTAATTGATATTTCAGATTAACTCCACAGCCTTATTTATTGCAAATTCACACTGTTAATTAGAGATGCTACAGTTGTCCAGCAGACTTGATTCTTCATGTCAGTATCTTAATTCTGCTGGTACAGACAAATGTCCTGAACCCTCCTTCTGTTCAATTTAATCCAATTTATATTCTTCCCAGGAAAAATAAAATAATAATAATTAGTATTATTATTAATTATTATTATCTCTATACCACCTTAGAGTCAAAATTCTTTCGGTTGTTTGCAACAGTCCATAAAACAATACAGTACAATAAAATATTATAAACATTTAAAAGCTTAAAAGAGCTAAAAACACAAATAGCAAAGAACAACTGTAAAAAAAACACCTGGAATGGGTAATGTTAAGCCCCTGGGCGTCCACTTAAATCTTTGAAGGCCTTGGCTTGAAGAGCAATCTTATCCTGGCCCTGGAAAGATGACAAGTTTGGTCCCAGGTGGGCCACAGTGCAGAGGTTGTTCCAGAGATGGGGGCCATCACAGAGAAAGCCCTGCCCCACCACCACCACCACCACCAGAGGAAGGCCTTAGAAATTGAGAGTGTCCAGGTAGATCGTGGTTGGGAAAGGCACCCAAAGTGGTATTAGTGCACAAATTCCTATGCAAACTAACTGGAGTGTCAGGGTTGAAATGTGCATCTCTCTTTGGACCCCACTGGATTCATTGAAAAGGTCTTCTGGGATCCAGAATGCAGTTCCTAAACCCAGACACTTGATGCACTCCGTGGAGCTTCTCATGAAGCTGTTCCCAGGGGTCGGGGGAGAAATTGGAGCAGGATCAGAAAAGCTCATGGAAATAAAGAGTATTTATAGGTCAGAGATAACCCCTGTTATCAACAGACGTATTCATTACCTGCGGGAACCTTTCGCAGGTTGGTAGCTGCAGCACCCAGAGTCTACCTCGCACTGTGTGTCTTCTTGCCAGCTAAGATCTTCGAATGCCTGAGCTGTCTTCCAGATGACCCATGCAGGGAGCCAGGGGCGGCTCAGAGCAGGACCTTCTTGGTCCCAGGGTCCAGGAAGAGTCTTCTGGAGGTGATTTCCCAGAATATCAGACAGCGTTCAGAAGCGGTTGCAAAGCCTTCCTCTTTGGAAAGGCAGTTGCGAATGAGAGTTTTCCATTGGGGATTGGCATGGCTAATTTCTTATTTTGCGGACAGTGTTGCTGCTGCCTGTTGCATCTGATAAGAAAGAGGCAGACACCAGTTTTAGGTCAGAACTTTAATTAACTTTTACTTAATTACAAGCTTAATAAATACATGGAGGGGGCTAGGCAATTGAAATGCCAGTGCACTGTCACCATCTCCTTCTTGGGGAGCTGGTTGAGTGCCGGTGCTTCATTCACCCTCCCTCACCCCCAGGACAGCTGTAGCCCTACATAGCCCCTCATTGTGTTTGACATAATTCCCATTCCCAAAATCTGGATGGGCCCAGTGGACCCTGAAGTTCCTTATTGTGATGCACCTACTCAGTCTTCCCTCTAGGGAGGGAACCCCTCTGTTTTCTGGGCCCAACTATCCCTCCACAGGTAAATGTGGTGGAAGGACCCTTCTGGAGCCACCTTTGGTAAGAATTGAGAATGACAGAGTAGTAGAGTTGGAAGGGGCCATGAAGGCCATCGGGTCCAACCCCCTACTATTGCAGGACACCATGTTACACCATCCCACTCCAATGGTTGCCCAGTGTCGTTTTGAATGTCTCCAGTGTGGGAGAACCCCCAACCTCTCCAGGCAGCTGGTTCCACTGTCGTCTTGCTCTGACAGTGAGGAAGCTCTTCCTGATGTCCAGCCTGAAACTGGGTTGTCACAACCTGAAGTGATTATTCCATGTCCTATGCTCTGGCATCAGCAAGTAGAGATCTTGACCTTCCTCTTTGTGACAACCTTTGACGTACTCATAGAGGGATCTCATGTCCCCTCTCTGTCTTCTCTTCTCAAGGCTGAGCATGCCCAGTTCTCTCAGTTCTCCTCACAGGGCAATGCTTCCAAACCCTGGATCATTTTGCCCTCCTCTGGAGCCTTTCCAGGACCCTCTGGACCCTTAAATCTTGGTGCCCAGAACTGGACACAGTGTTCCAGGTGAGGTCTGACTAGTGAGGAGTACAGAGGAACTGCTGTTGGGTGTACGTGGTCCATTCCTTGCCTGTATCCTGCTTGGGGTCTTCCTGTGGACCTCAGGTTGAGCCCTGTGAGAAGAGACTCTGGTGGGCCGTTCATTTGGACTCGGACAGCAGGGCAGGGTAGCGCTGGTACATGCAGACTCCCAACCAGAGGCAATCGTGCCAGAGACCACAATGCCGCTGTCAGTCTTGGGGTTCCATCCCCACAAACACCTCTGCTGCCCGAGCATCTAAGTCCCTTGCAAAGATCTGGAGGGAGCAGGGTTTCTTGCACCGGCCGGCTTCACATCGAGTGCTTTTTCACAGAAGCGGTTTGCTTTGCCAGCCTCATTTCCAGGTTGTCTTCTGAGGCCTCTCTGACCCAGCATGTTAATATCCAAATATCTGCCACAGATGTTGCCAGCCTTTCCTGCCCCTCTGCAGCTTTTAGGCACTGCCATTCATGCAGGAGTGAAGAGCCAGCCACCTGTTTCCCAGCCATTTCGTCCTGCCTATTAGAAGTTGAGCTCCTTGGTGAATAGCAACCCTTGATCTGGCTGATGCTTATCTAAGGTCTCTCTGTCGGCAAACAGGAAGGATTCTTCCTCCCCACCCAGAACACACACACACAGCCTCTTCTTTCTCGCTCTTTCACCCTAGGCAATTGTCATGACCGTGCATATTAAAATTAATCAGACCTCCTAGGCCTGGGTGGCTGTATGTTTTCAACATGAAGAAGTGGATATCAAGCGCTTGCCCTAATTAAATAGGCCTGCTTAGCTGAGCTGTAGTGGGTGCTTGGTCTCTTTTCTTCCTAATAGGGAATGCTAACGGAGGAGACACGGACGGCACTACAGCAGGCAAAGGGCTCACTTGAAAGTTTGCCGTGCCACCTGCGCCCACAGCGCCGAAGGCTGGAGAGCTCCCTGGGCCCTTTCCTAACTGCCCCATTTGAGGAGGGTTTGAGAGGAAGGAAATTGCAGCCAAAGACGTGAGAAGTGGAGTGAGTAGAAGCTGAGAGCTGTCCTTCTTTTGGACTGGCTTGTCTGAAGCTGATTAAGATACCCAATCGCCAAGTCTGCTTCACCTGGGGTAATGTGCGCCCTTTGCTGAAAGCGCATGAAGAGCAGCGGGGAAGAAATGGTTCCATTTACATTTTAAGGTTAAATGTAGTTCGGCTTGAAATTAAACTTGCACATAGTATGAACAACCGGAACTCATGTTTTCTTGTGATTCATAAATTTTGCAGCAGAGCTCCCCATTTTAAAAAATGCCTACAAAAAGCCACATATTAGGGGAAATCTGAAAATGTAGACATTCATGAAATAACATCCACCATGCATTATCGTAGGAAAATTGCTTGCAAAAAATAAATAAAGCTGGCTCTCGGCAGACTGAATGAAAAGTAGTTCCAATTTTCATGCAAACTTTAAAAGAAAATCAATGTTTGGGATTAATACAAGTGAAGACTGGAAGGCTTAGGTACCTACTTAGTATTTTAGGTACCATGGAGAGCTTGCTTACCTATTATGCCTGATGAAATTTCTTTGAGAAGCACTGTGTGGTAATGCAAAGAATACCTGCAATGCTTGAGCTGTGATGACTAATTCAAGCCATCTGGACAGGGCCATATATAAGTCAGCCAACCCACAGATGCACTCTGATCCAGCCATTTGTCACGGCAGAGCACCTCCCAGGAATGCCCATTCACTTCAATGGCATAGGCAGTTCTGTGTCTTCAATCTTTATCATGCATGGAGTTCCCTATCATTGGAGTGGACAAGAAAGCTTATTGGCCCATTTAGGGGTGCTACTACCAGGTCATGGCAGTTCCCTCTTCTTCACCACAGAGTTGGTGCTAAATTGAACTGTCTAGTTTGTGTAACTCCAGGGACCTCTGCGGCTCTGTTGGACATTCTCTGGCATGGCTTCAGAACTCACAGTGCAAACAGCTTGCTATTTGTTTGCATCATTTAAACACAGGAAGTTGCCATACAAGGTTTATGCCATGGGGAGCTGAGTACCCGCTCGTCCAGCCCTGTTCGATCACCTCTTATTGGGAACCATTTCATTTGGGATTGTTTTACCCATCCTCCTCCTAGAGATCCAGTAACAGACATCACCATGAATTTACCATGTGGACCCCCCACCATGTGGACCCCTCCTTAGCTGCACCTCATCCTTTGCCTTAATGCTCAAGTGCTGAGAAGCCACACTTCTCTGCTGTCCATCGGCCGTCCATCCATCTTTCTATCCAAAGGAAACCAACACAACTCTCACTGCAACTCTTGGTTGCACAAATACAAGAGCTCTGCAATTTTCCACAATGGTCCCGTGCACTATCAGTCTTTCTTTCCATACCTCTTGAGATATCTACATGAGACCACGTCTTTATGTTCTGCATGAATCCAGAATAACACGCCGAAGCAGTTCTTGCTATCAAGAATCCCCAGTTCAGCCAAAGTACTATATTGAAACCAGGGGTTTGTGAGGTTCAATTTACAGATCATCAGAATTTTCCCTTTTCACAGCCCTGAATGCAAACAGAAGCACATTTTTGGGAAATGCATGCATACAATCCTGCTTGAAAAGTAGGATTTTGACACAAATGCACACTTTGAAATGCTCATTATCCATTACTCAGTGGGGGGAAAGTGCAGTGCTTTGAACAATGCATGCAGAAATGCACGCTTTCCTTGCTCGAATGAAAGGAGGGACTTGCAAAATCAGAGCAAGGCGAGCCATGCTTTGAAGTGAAGTTAGGGTATCTTGGCATGCTCCAGTCACCAATGTTTTCCCATTCCTAGGTCTGAAACAAAATCTTAGCCACCTGCACACCTGGGCAACAAAATGAGCTCAACAAAATGAGCTTATTTAAGACCATGAGGGCATGTTAAACCATTGTTTATTTGGTGTAGTTTCTCAGTGAGCTGCAGCTGCTGCCCCTTTTTTCATCCCTGGAGAGGAAGAGAACCTTGCAAGCTGCCTTGGGTTCCTTGAAACGGGAAGAAGAGCAGGGTGGAAATGTAATGTCGTTATGGGTACTGCAAAACTTGACTTCGCTGGGCGTGTTGGGAGTGGAAGGGGATCCCTTGCCCTGGTTCAGGCAGAGATGCCTTGGATAAGGCTGTCGGCCAGCCCACAAAGTCTTTGAAGTTTAATAGGTTCCCGATCAGCAACTTCCAACATGGCCTCCCTTGGCAAGATAAAAGTGCCGGAACAGGTTTTGTCAGGATGCTGTGGTCGATATGTCCCTGTCTTTGGAACAGGGGTCTCAAACTCGCGGCCCGCGGGCCAATTGCCCGGATGGCCAAGGCATTGGGGAGGGGCCCTGCGGCCTTCAAAGCACCGGCGGCATCCGGGCCGGCCTCCGGGAGCAACGTGGGATGAGCGGCCCACCACCACCGCTTGATGCGGCCCAGCCTCACCCAGACGCTTCTTCCAGCGGCCCCTAGGTAAGTCGAGTTTGAGAACATGCTCCCCAGGAAGAAGCACCCAGCACTATCTTCATTCTCTGTTCAGTGCTAGGTGAAAACCTTCTTATTTCCCAGGCATTTTCATAGATAACAGTTGTTTGAACCATGCTCTTATTGCTGCTATGCCATATATTCATTTTATTGTAGTTGCTGTGGGGTTGTCAGTTTTTGTTGCATTGACTTTATTGTTTATTCTCTTTTGTTTAATTAATTGATTTCATTTTCTGAACTTATATGCTGCTAAATTGGCCTGCGGGCCCTTTAAGCATCTACAGCCAAATAAAAACACAATTAATTATGTTTTTTCTTGCTTTTATGTGTCTTGTAAATGTCGCAAACCGACCAGAGAGCCCAGAGGATTATGGGGTGGTCTAATAAAATAAATAACTACATAAATGTCACCATCATCTGCCGACTCTTCTCATGTGGGCTCCATTGCCTGTCCTGATTGTTGCCAGGATATCTATCTATTGCATTTCTTTGTCAAAGTTCTCAGGGTATGGTTCTTCCTGTCTTGAATTTTTTAGCTCCACATCAACCTTGTGAGGTAGGCTAGACTGAGAAAGTGGCAGGCCCAAGGTCATCGGAGGGCCTTCATGTCTCAGTGGGGCTTGGACCTCTGATTGTCCTCACTCCCTGCACGGATACTTGGAGGCGTCCATCCCAAGTCTGTGCCCTGCAGATGTGTTTGTGATGAGTATTGTCATCCAGCACATCTGGAAAATACCAGCTCAGGGAGGGCTGCCTTAAGCACTGTACTCTTGAGGTTGCCAAGCTCATGGAAAGCAAAGGGTAGCCTTGTTTGTCCAGAAGCCAAATGCAAAATCCACAATTGTCCAGTACGTTTATAAGGCACAACCAAAATGTCATAGAAGAATGAGCTTGCTTTCTCTGAAATTCTACTGCTAAGGGAGTTGTTTTCAGATGGAAGGCTACTCGAGCTAAAAACCCTCAAAAATAGCAGGCCCATGCCGCTACGCCGACTTTTCTTTCTCGTGGAAGCCAAAGTCAGTATCTAAGGAAGGAGAAAGGGTGGAATTGCTGCGACAGCAAGGGAGAGCTACAAATTGAAAAGAACATTGTCTGGACCTAGAAAGGAGAACAATGTAAAGGAGGCAGTGCAAAGGCCTGAGAGCTTCACCCAGAAGCTCTCCTGAAGAGGAGCTTTACTTTTTGAGCACCTTGCATGGCAATTCGGCTTCATTTTTTTTTTAACTTCTTGTTATTGTACCCCTTTTAGACTTTACATTCTAGGACATAAGATGAGCCCTGCTGGATCAGATCTGAGGTCATCTAGTTCAGGACTCCATGCACATGGTGACAAACCCACTGCTCACAGGATCCCCAAAGCGGGATGGGTGCCATCACCTCCTCCTCCAGTCTTCAGAATCCATTCACACTGCCTCATTCCCTTTTATGTCAGCTTTCCACCTGACCTAGAACCTGCACTTCTCTGAAGGCTAGAAGTCTAGGTAATAACAGACTTTTCAAAATGGGAATCTTCATGCCAGAAATTATTCATTTTATACTGCCCAATAGCCAAGGCTCTCTGGGCAGTTAACAAAAGTTAAAAACAGAGAGAGAGAGGGAGGGAGGGAGGGAGGGAGGGAGAGAACATAAGGCAGAGAACCACAGTAACTGCAATCAAATCAGCACAGGGTATAGGATAAAACACCATATTAAAACTAAAGTTAAAAAGTTAACTGTTAAAATACTGAGAAAATAAAAATGGTTTCACCTGACACTGAAACGAATACAGAAGATGCACCAGGTGCTCATTCCACCCTCGCTGGGGTGCCACAACCAAGAAGGTGCTTCTCCTGGTAGCCACCCTCCTAACTTCCTTTGGAGGGACTCCTGGAGAAGGACCCCCGAAGAGGACCTTAGAGTCTGGTAGGAACATATGGGATGAGACGTTCCTTCGGATAATCTGGTTCCTAGCTGCTTAAGGCTATGAATATTAATGCGAGCACTTTAGGTTGGGCCAGGACTTCATCCGGCAGCCGGCACAGCTGGAAAAGGACTAGCATAATACGTTCTTGTAAGCCAGTCCCCATTAACCATCTTGCCGTCATGTTTGGATCACTTGAAGTCTCTGAGCTGTTCTCAAAAGCAGCCCCACACACAGTGCGGTGCAGAAATCCGAATGAGATGCTAGCAGG
The DNA here is from genome assembly GCF_004798865.1 of Varanus komodoensis. NCBI lineage: Eukaryota > Metazoa > Chordata > Lepidosauria > Squamata > Varanidae > Varanus > Varanus komodoensis. The sequence goes on along the minus strand of NW_025336348.1, from coordinate 1,158,847 downwards.
ATTCTTACAGCTCGGCTGTGTCTGTTAGGGGTACCCTCATTTATGGGTGCTCTATCTCTGTAGCATCTCGCAAGGGCGATTCAGGCAGTCTGCAGGTTTCACCATGAGGCTGGGCCTAACAGCAGGCCTTCTGGCACCAAACCTCCCCTATTCTTGCTGCAGTACTGTTTCTCCTCTCCCGGTCCCCCTCCTTGCTCTGTACACCCTCCAGCCAGTTTAAGCCTTCAGGGAATTCCAAGACTCCGTCCTTATTTTTAGGGAGTCATTACCTGTGGGTTTCCTTCTGGTCACTGTTCTGAAGTCATGAGTGGCTGGCCCAGGGCAGTGAATCATTTAATCTGAGACGGGAGTTGAGAAGGAAGTGATGACGGCAGGACTCAGTGCTGCTACTTCACCTCGGCTGCTTTTGGTTGCTATTCTTACTCATCAGTATTAGGAATATTAATGCTAATATTGCAACACAAACTTTTCAAGAAGGACACCTATGAAAAGAAAAGAAAAAGGGACACAGGAAAGGGGGATGAAAGAGGGAGGGGAGAAGTAAGTCCGTGAGTGGCGCTAACCTTTGCGAGTCAACACAGCGTTCATTGTTCCTATTCTTTGGTTTGTTTACTAGGTGCTATTCAATATTTGGTTCAGAGAGACTTTACATGTTCCTCCGAGCGAGAGGGACCTTTTAATGAACTTCTATCCTTCTGCTTTTGTCCTGGATCGAAAAATAACAACAAGCAACAAAAGTTTTCTGTTTGCCCGTTCCCTTTTGTCGCTACCTGCCTCTCGCGGAAGCCCCCCTCCCTCTATTGTTCTTACTGTCATTCATCAGAGCTGATTTGACATCTGCACATATTTATGAAATACCATTGACAAGTGCCCCTTTTGTCAGATGAAACAGCATCCAGGGATCTAATGGAGAAGGTTAACTGCGCGACGCTTCGAGGGCAGTCACAGCACTGCCGCTGAGATCTGGCTTTGTTTTATTCTCTTTCCGTGCCCGCTTTTCTGCCGGCTCCCACCTCGCCCCATTCCTTCCTCTCGCTCCCCTTACCAGTTTGTTTTATTTAATCAGAGAGCGAAAGTGGTAGCCGCTCGAACGGAGAGGAGGGGGTGGGGGAAATATCCTCTCTGCCTCCGTCTAAATAATGTGCTGTTAGTGCTAGTGCGACACACTGCATGGCTTTCTGAAATGTTTAGCCTTGATTTAATTCGTATTTAAGGTCTCCCCTCCCAGCGCATTAATATAATGTCAGTGTAGAATGCATTGCGTGCTGTAATTACTGAAGAGAGCAGTAGTTGGGGAAAACAGACGGTAATTGAACACATGGCTGTTTATTACAACAGGACAGTACTCCTACACTGGTATTTAGGGCATTAATAGGGAAGAATTGATTTGTTGTTTTAAGATGAATTCAATCACTGTTACTTAGGCCTTTGTTTGCCGTGGCCAAGTTGCGCTTTGTTTATATAATGTGCCCGAGAGGTTTTATCCACCACAGTGTGGCATTAGTCATGTGGAGGGTTTGAGTGCAGAAAGCTTTTTACAGGAACAAAAGAGATTTTTCTTTGGGGTTCTATTTATCTTCCTCTCTAGTTTTGTTCCCCTCTAATCTCATGCACCCCCACCCCCTCCTTGCAGAATTTTTCCCCTTAAATCAGTGCAAGGATTCTGTCTCGCCGCTCTCCTCTCTGCCTCTCGTGTCGCCGCCTTCTGCCTTTTCCAACTTTGAGTGACATGGGGCAAGGTTGGACGCAGCCCCGTGTGTAAATAGGAGGGGTTCTAACTGCTGTCTGCACAGGCCGGGGGAATGAAACCCAACCCTGTTCCACAGTGGGTGGCGGGCGAGCAGAAGGATGATTAATTCTAAAGGAAACAAAGCCCGTATGGCTCCCGCCAGTGCATGTCTCAAAGCCATCAAGATAGCACTCCTTGCCATCCCTACAAAGATTAGGTTAGCCCCACTGCCTTAGACCCACAGTCCTTCCAAGCCAGCACCCTGTTTCCATGGGTGACCTGCGGTCAGCGTATGAAGGCTGGGTTTTTGCTCTGTTGCTCATCCACAGCATTCAGGGATACACTGCTCTGCATAGAGGAGCTCTACCTAGCTGGCATGATGCAAGGCCATTAGCAGATGTGGATTTTAAGAGCAGCTCCTGCATTGTATTGCATGCGAGTCTCACCGGAAAGGGTGCATAGTTTTACCGAGGAGGAGGTGGCTACAGAAAGCTGCACTCACCCACAAAGCAAGAGAGATCAGTGGCAGGCTATGCAAAACTCTGGGAGCATACAAGTAGTATGCCCAAAGCAGGCATGAGGCAAGTGAACAACAGAGGGAAGGCAGAAGGTGAGAGAAGGGATCAGTGCGTGAGGGACAGGGCAGGGAGATGCACCCACTGCAGGTGAGGAACCAGAGGCCAACGGACAGTGGAATCCACTCTCCAGTCACTGCCTTCTCTGTGCTAGCGGCCACCTTATTTGGAAAAACCATTTCAAGTGTCCATTAGACTTTGCATCACAAAGGGCTTTCTTTTGCCTGCTTCAAACCGTCCTTCCAGCTGTTTTGGTGCACACCCTCAAAATTCATGTGTGAAGAAGCAACAGATGCTTGTTATGTCCTACTATGGGGCAGGGAATGTGGGGGGAGAGTTTTTGTACAAGGGGGCTTGATGAGCTTGCTCCCTTCGGAAGAAGATTGCCACTGTCGGAGAAGCAAAATGGTGCCCTGCTTGTTTGGAAACTGCTCTGCTTTCTGGTGATGTGCTTCCTTGGGGGGCAATTTGCACTACCCTGTGGCTGAAATGCAGGGGAGCAACCCTGATGTTCTGCCAAGGAGAATGGGCCTTTTCTAGCACAACTTTGACCTCCCTGCTTTGAGATGTTATCTTGCTGGTGCGCCTGCTTTAAGTGCAAGATTGGACAAAGAATATCAAACAACCCACAGAGAATTTTAGACATCCCTTGTCATGGGATTAGAAATCTGTGTACAAGTTAAACTGAAACATTCCCCAAAGTTTGTTTTGCCTTGTCTCCATATTAGATTATCTTTCTTTTTTCTTTTCTTTCTTTCTTTTTTGCAAGAAAAAACAATTGTATTTTATACAGATTTTTTCCAAATGTGCACATCAAGACACTAATGAAATATATTCATTTTTCTCTCATTGATTAAAGTGCACATGTGCACATTTTTCAGAAGCACATATTTTAATGCACATTTTGCAAATGGGCACATGCTGTCAAAAGCTTCTGTTTGGTCCACAAATGCAACCTTGGAAGTAGATGCAGTTTGATCACAGATGTTGTCTAAGTCAGTGTCCACTTTGGAAAGTGCAGACTGGGAAAATCTTGAAAATAAGGCACAGAAGGGAATTTTTTATACATTCATACATTTCATACATTCATGTATCGTGGTTAGCAGTGAGTGAGATTTTACCAAATGCATCTGAGAGACCATTCCTTAGTTAACTCTGGGCTGGTTACAAATATTTCAAACTGCTGATCCCAAGATGGGGAGAGCATTGTGCCAGGGTAAGTTTGTTGCCCAGCTCTTGGCCAAAGCATTTCATACTACCTTATCAGAGGTTCATAGGTGGCAAGAATCTGACTATTCTGGTTCCTCTTTGTTTCTCATTACTCCCATCTTAAGTTTGTCACACATTAGATTCCTTTATAAGTTCAAATGACCATTTGTACCTTTTTGTGTACTTTTCTCCTAACAACGCATCTTGGCATGCAGTTTAGTTTAATATGCACATTTTTTGCAAGTGGTTTTCCTAGTATAACAACCTAGTTGCACTAATATGCCTAATGTTAGTTCCACCAGTACACACATTTTTGTGTGCACCGTTCCCTTTTTGTGTGTACCACTTCTTATTGGAGAACTCCAGGGCATAATTCAAAGATGTGAATTTTTGAGGAAAAATCAGTTGCCTTGCACTAGCTTGACTAAGTGTCAAATTAGGCAGGATTGCATTAAAATAGGAAGCCAGCACCTCTCTCTCCCAGCCCTCAACCTTTCTTGTGGGTGATTAACAAAACTGATCCTCTGCTTCCTGTGCTCATGATTGCTCTAGAACTGCGGAAGCATTTTCTTTCCAAGGCTGTAACATCATAAAGGACGGGATGTTGACTTCTCACTTTTGGGTACCAAAAACGTGCTTTCAGATCGCAGTGGCAAGTGTCTTTATCTTGGTGTCTTGGATATTCTCTGGGTCTTCTCAGAGATGTGCCCATCTTGAACCCTGAGTCTGAACCAACACTGATTGCATAAGAATCCTTGGAAGACTGGTCTTGGCACTAGTGACTAAATTCATGAGCTGAGTTTTGCCTGAAAGGGGCAGGTGCGATTGTGCCAATAGTTAGGCAGGAACCTGTGGGTGTCTTCTGCTTACAACAGTGTTGAGATTTTATGCCTTGTAAACCTGCTTCTGCGTAATTAGGAGTGGAACTTTGCTGGTCATTGCAAAAGTATCAGAGTGTCACCGTTGTATCCTTCAAAGGCGGGCCTTCCTCGTGATGGCCGCACCCTCCGGAAGCTGAGCATTTGGCATCTTGCAACAGCCTTCTGAAAATGCACCTGTTCACCCAAGCTTCTTTGGACCTATGTGCCGCTCCATTTCAGGATGATGATAATTATAATTCTATTGTGTTTTAAATATTGTGATCTTAAAATTTATATGTGCTGGGAATTAAAGAAGCACGCATTTCAGGGCCAAGTTGGCACCAACACTTTGGATGGGAAACTGAAGCCTGGGAAAGGAGGTTTTCAGATGTACAGGTGGTGGAGGAGGGCGAGCTTATCTCAAGGCTGCCACCTCCAGGTGTTCAAGTGGACTCTGGGAACTGACAGGGTCTGGAAGCGTGGGGAGGGGACATGGGAGGGGGCCAGAGGGGCCTGGTTCAATTCTTGACCCCATGATGAGGCATTAGGAGAGAAGGTCTGGCCAACCAGAGGGCCTGCGTAGAGCTAGGAGGTCTGGTCACCAGCTTTGCCATGTAGGATTCAGAAAGAATCTTGCCTGAAATCCAGTAAGCAATGCATGTACTGGAAGGGAAGGGATGCTTCAGCTGTGGTCCTACTGCAGTGTATATTCCACTGAATGCAGTGGAGACAAATTCTGACTAGACCTCTACGGATTGAGCGGTTTGGCATTCCTTGAGGCATAGAGTGTGGGTGTGTATTTCATCTGCTTTAGAAAGACATGCTTTTGAGTTTCTAACTTGCTAAACTCAAGATTAGCTCACATTAAGATTTTTGACTATACATCTTTCCTAAGCATCTGATCCCCCCTTTTTTTAAATGTGTGGTTTTCATGATGTTACTCTTTGCTATTTTTTAATGCTTTGTTATTTCGTGCAAAAGCGAAGGCTGTTTTCCCCATGCAAGTGTGCAGCTCCTTCTTAAATGACAGGTTATGTGTCACTGTGGAGCTATCACTCCCACCAAAGGAGCGTTGTGTAGGATGATCATAGGCTTGTGTGTGACCCAGGGCTTTCTTATTGCTAATCACGAAGGAGAACATGGAGCCCACATCCGGATAGTTGTCCATCAGGTCTTCCGTCAGGCTGGTCCTGAATCACAATGTGCTCTGCTGTAGACCTCGCTCTTAAGTAGGCAAGACCGAACGCTTCTTATCTGACCTGGTATGTGCCTAGATTGACTTGGTAGCAGCAGTGAAAGCATGAACCAGGAGCATGGTGAGAAAAGCATGTAAGTGACTGGTGAAGCATCATTCCAGTTGGCTTTTCATTGCAAAAGCCATTGTGTGTGGATCCATCCAACTAGATGATGATGGACATTGTTATGAAAGGGTTCAGGCTGAACTCACACTTTGGGAGACAATTGATCTTTTCTGCTATCTTCTAAGGTCCATGTTGCTGACCATTTCCAATGCATTGGTGAAATGAAGTACATCATGGTGGACTGGTTTAGGGCATGGATGGAGAGCTCGCAGTCCATGAACCAGACGTGGTCTGTGATGGGTGTCCTACTGGAAAGCCAGTGTGGCGTAGTGGTTAAGAGCCTGGGACTGGGACTCAGGCGATCTGGGTTCTAGTCCCTGCTCGGCCGTGGAGCCAACTGGGTGACTTGGGCCAGTCATAGACTCTCAGCCCAACCTACCTCGCAGGGTTGTTGTTGTGGGGATAAGATGGAGGAGGAGAATGATGTCAGCTGCCTTGAGCCCTTTGTAGGAAAAAGGCAGGATATAAATCGAAAAACAAACAGACAAACAAACTGGGCTACCAGCTTCTCTGCTAGCTAACCAACTTCTCCCTTCTACATGCGGATATGCAGCAAAATTGTTTTTGCTTCTAAAACATGTGAGTATGCCCTGTTCATAAATTTGTCAAAGTACAAGGGCAAGCAGAGGTAAAAAAATATTTTCAAATTCCTAAGCACATGCTTGCATTTAGGAATGTGTGAGGAATCTTATTCAGAGGTGAAGAACTGAGTTATTTTTTCAACTTGGTTCTGCAGATTCCATTCTATCAACCCTGTTCTGAAGCTGATCGAGTTGATTGATTGAGCTTGAGTATGACTCAAGTCAAATCAGCACATCAGTTCCATTATCTAAGTGGGTCTCTCTCTTGCTCGCTCTCTCTCTCTCTCTCTCTCTCTCTCTCTCTCTCTCTCTCTCTCTCTCTGTCTATATGTATCCAAGAAAATTTGTGGAAAATTCAGAACTTTGCTTTGCGAATTTGTATAAACCACTGTAGAGTTACAATTTCCTTGGCTCCAAATATGTACAAATATTAGAGGAATTTTACAAAACTTGATTATTCCTCTAACAATTCAACCCACTTTTGGCTATTGGATTGGAAATGTGTCAAATAGAATGAGTTTTCTGGTGTTTCATATCCCTACCCATGCTCTTAAATTTACATCAATTTCTAAAATTTTGAACAATTTCCCACCATTGACAGAATCAGCCCTATTTTAGTTAATGGAAGAAATCTAGGAAAGTTGTGCAGAAGCAGGAAATTTACAGGGAGCCATCAGGAGAACGTCACACAATTTTTTGCCTTTGGTAGATTTCAGCAGTGACTGAAAATGCAAACAGAAATGGGGGATGGGACAAATGACCAACCAGTGATGGGACAATCCCGACTACCCTTCATTCACCCATCCTTATGCTCACACTACAGTGAGATTTTTAACAGCCTTCATTGGTGCCAACCAAGGGCATACAAATCAGCAACAACTGAGATGGCTGAAGTTCTCCAGAACCTGTCTCATTGCTTGTTCTGTACAGAGTGTGCCTAAGACTCTTTGTTTTTGTTTTCCTTTTCACATGCAAACCTATGTGTCTTTCCATGTACCTTTTCTCCAAATGTGTCCATCACTTGTGAGCATCTTTGGGATATTCACACTGTTTTCCCATGGCATGAAGTAGATCGGTGCACATGTCTCAAATGCACGCATACTATGGAAAGCCTCCGTTTCATTTTGTCTCATTTTGGATCCATGAATTACAGCTGTAGAACAGACTTTGTTTGCAGATTGGAATTATGTGGACTCTGCAGATTTTATACGAGTCTGTGTGCACTCCAGAAGATGCAAACTATATTCTGATCAAAGATGAGCCGAAACTAATTTCTCATGCCCCCTAAGTGCCAATGGAGTCTAATTGCTGGGGTGGGTGGTGATACTCCTGGGGGGAATGTCAACCCCCCCCCCCCCAATCCTGACCTTTAGGATGTTCTTTGGTTGCTGGAATGCAGCTCTTCCCAGTTTTTTCTCTTGCAGCTAGCACAGAGAGACCATTTCTCCTAATTATCACCCTGTTCTGCCGCTTCGTTATGAACAATACTAGACTTGACAAAGGAATTCTGTGAATTGAGCTCCTGCTATCTTTTTACTTTTCTTTTTGAAAAAGGAGCCAGATGTTGGAGGAGTTACATTCAACTAATATCTCCAAATATAGATGGTTATGAAATAATGATTTAAACATGCGCACATATGCATGCCACAAGCACTCATCCTATGAAAAGAATTAAAGAATTAATGAACCAGAAACAAAAGCAAGAAAAGCTGAGTTGATTCCTACAGCAGATGTTGGCAAAGATAAATCTGTAGCTGTCTTTGTTAACAGGTGGGGAAAATACCGCGAGTCCCTTTCAAAGGAGGAGACAATCTTGTCATTTCAAAACAAAACTTGAATTATCTACCTAGTGAGGAAGACCCTGCACAAAAGTACAAGGAGAATTTGTTTCAGTCAGGAAAACTGTATTCACATATCTTACTCCATGCACCCCCTGGCCATATCTTTGAAACTCACCCCCTCCCAACATATTTTAGCTAATCTTTAGCTTAGGGATGTGTGAGAAATCCATTTTTGCAGGGTGGGAATCTGTCAAATGCCCTGAGCCGAGTTGAAGAATTAATTCTGGATTCTGGCCCACTCTCTTGGGGCCACGCATCTGACCTCCTGGAGGATGTACAAGAGGTGCCCCCTTTCCGGGCTCATGGTTGGCACCCTTTTACACGATGCTGAAGAATATTGCAGGTTGCAGAACTGGGGCTCTGAGAGCATTGGCAGATTTCCACTTTGCTTGGCTCACTTTTAAGACGGGGCCAAGCAGGAGAGGAAATCAGCTGACTGAAGAGAGACGGATTCCAGTTGAGACTCTCCCAGCCCTATTTTGGAAACCTTTTAGTCACAGGGCATGTGGAAATGAAGCGGGGGAGTAAAAATGAATTTGTTTCTTGCTCTTGTGTATCCTCCAGAGTTTGGGCCAGTGTACCTTGTTTTATGATGCATCTTTCTTGTGGTAGCTTTTGCTTTTGAATGTCAAGTAAGGCTGAGAGATGGCTCACCACTGCACAGTGAGTTTTGTGGTGGAGCCGTGATTCAAATTCAAGTATCCATGTATGATCTAAACCAGCATTCCCCACCCTGACTTGGACTACAATTTCCAGAAAACCTGAAATTGAAGCCTTGTGGCTTTCAGTGGCTCTGCTCTGCATATGATTGAATCTGGATTCAGCCCACAGAATTTGCCTTGATTACTGGAAATAGCGTGTTGTTTAGCAGGATTGATTGCTGCAGTGACAACTCAGGAATGGAGTCTTAAACCTGTTACCTGAGGGATGGCAGCCAGGTATTCAACCTGTGGACTTGCATCCCTCTGAGCTCAAGGGAGGATCTGCCAATAAAGTTTTCTTCAATCTTTTGCTTATTTTATTTATTTATTAGATTTCTATCCTGCCCATGAGCCAAAATGGCTCATGGCAGAACCATCAGATCAGGCCCAGTCCAGTAAAACTTCCTGACTCTTGTCAAAGCTTCTAGACCTGTAGGTGTTCTCCCTGCTCATTGCTCCTGCTGCTAATTGTTACTATTATTAATAAATTATTGTAATAGCAATTAGTATTTTATTATGCTAATTATTAATTTTAATGCTGAAAATGTTATTTTAATTAATATTGTAACTATTATTAAATGACTATAGTAGTAATAATAATTAGCAGCAGCAAGGAGCAGGGAGACTACCTACAGGTCTAGATGCTTTGATGTTATTGTTATTGTTGTTGTTATATCTAGCCTGTTCAGAGTGACTGGGACTCAGGATGACTCACAACATTACAAACTTACACAATTAAATCATTCATAGAAACATACAAAAGTTAAAACTATAATCAAATCAGATAATGATTACAATTGTACAAAAGATCCAAATTAAAAGCACTAAAAATCATAGTGAGAGTAAAACCAATCCAATGCAGACTCCCAGGCCAGACTATTTCCAAATGCTGGCTGGAACAAAAAGGCTTTTGCTTGCTTTCAGAAGCCTAACGGGGAAGGCGCCAACCTCGCCCCCCAGGAGGAAGATCCAGAGCCTCGGTGCAGCCACCAAGAAGGCCCTCTTCGGTGTTCGCACCAAGTGTGCCTGTAAGGCTGGTGGATCCAGAGAAGGGCCTCTCCGGAAGAACTTAGAGCCGGGGTGGGCTTGGCCAGGTGTCTGTGGTCTTTCAATAGCCTGGACTATTGCTAGGTACAGACAACTTCCTAGACACTGTCCGAGTCATTCTTTTAAGCTCTCACAAGTGCTGCAGCAAGATCTGGAAAGCGAATGCAGCGCATACGCCTGCCTGTCTCAAGTAAGCCTCCGCATGTTAGAGGGGAGTGATTTCCCCTGTATCTTATTTTTAAACACGATCAGGCAATGAAGATCTTCAAGCAATTCCAGGTAGAGTTTCCTGCCAAGCTAGCTGCATTCAGTAAAGCTGCCAGTTCCCGAGCTTAATACTGAGTCTTAGTGAATTAATTCGAGGCTTGTGGTGATCCAGGACATGGCATATGCCAGAAGTAGGAACTAAAATTAGAGGCAGACTTTTGGCTGTGAGATCTGCCTCAGGCCACGCAGGCAGTGAGGGGGACGCACCGAGATGTCAGTTACAGCCTCCAGGCCTGCTGGATGGGTCAATCATCCCCAGAAGCTGGGCATTTTTGATGCTGGAGTTGCATAACGACGCTTCTCTTTATGCAGTGTCCCCATGCGTGCTCCCACTGCTTCTCTGTTTAAAGCAATCAAATCGGAGTTCTTTGCATACTGAGAGTGGGACCTGCTTCTTGCATGTGGCTCGACTCAGATGCTTGCTGCGATAAAGGGCTACATGGTGGAAATCCATTAAAAATCCTGCTCCACCGCATGTGCAAGAGGTTTGGGGACATCCCTTTCCCGTTTACATTTTTGTTTTTGTCCACTGCAAGCTCTTGTCAAATGCCTTGCTAAACACATTGTGAAACGGTACATAGTCTGCCTCCTTTTTCTCCTGGTAGAAGGCAAACGTAAAATGAACCAGTTGGACTTGTTTCAAGATGCTTCTTTCATTTCAAGAGACTTCAAAAGTTGTTGCTTTTTCAACTGGTTTTAAGGCTGGCACAGCTCTCCATTCTGTGCACAGAACTCAACTGGGCAGGCACTTGAATTTAACTTCAGACCTTGGAAATAAGCTTGCATTGCCATGATTTGGAACTGTGGGGCACAGATGGATCTGTCTTCTGTGAGAGAGGAGAAGATGAGACTATGAAGAATAGTCAGGGGTTGCGAGCTCTTCCCTTAGCCCAATATCTGCCACCTACGTTGGTTGCCTCCTTTGTCTGTGCAGCAGTAGAACTCATATTCAGAAAGTTTGCAGTTCAGCCTAGCATCTCCAAGAACATCTCTTGGCTAACCTAGCTTCTCATGGATACAAGATACTGGCCCTTGACTGAGTCTCTGAAGAGGTCCTGTAGTGACACTACATAGTTTTGAGCAAGATGGGCGGATCTCTTGTCCTTATGCTTGTGTATCATGGTCTTCTCATGGGTTAGAAGCCTGCTTATGTCTTTTTGGTGGTTGGCGTTAGAATAACACAGCTAGATATGTGCAACGCTGGGAAATTCATTGGGATGTTCACACAACAGGTCAAGTCATGGAGGTTCTTTTTCATTGTTGGTCTGCCACGCCATCTGAACCCTGTTGGGCTATTCCAGTTTGGTCTTTAGACACTGCCCACAGAAACAGCAGTCTGTTCTCTGGTTCCTTGGTACCAGAGTGGCTTGCTGTGCTGTCACGAGTCAGAAAACACAACCCGTTGTGGTACTGAGGTCAGAAATAGAGAGATGCTTGCTGTCAGGATGTCTCACTCGTAAGTGGGAGTGAGAAAGGGGGGTGAGTGGGGCAACGCATGGAGGAGGACTGGCCAAGCAGCCACCACCACCCAGGCGATTCCTTCTCTCTTGTTATTGGCTGTGGGAGAATCAGCCAAGTGGCTTTCCCCCGACTGCCTCCCAGCTGATTTCCCCCCTTTTACCTAAGCATGGATCAGGCCTACACCCTCCCACTCCACTGGCCCCCGATCAGCCCCCTCATCCTCTCCACTGAACTTCAGGGCATGATCCCTGTCTGCACAACAGAGACTCAATGACAACTGCAGGTTGCTGAACTTGGTTTGCAGTCATGGCTGTCAAGGGAAGAGGCCTCATTCCTCTTGGGAGTGAGAGAGATGGCTGCTTTGGACGCACATCTTCAAGGGCTTCTGACTGGTCTCCAGAAGAATCAGAATCAGAAGGAGAAGGGGGAGAGGAGCAAGAGCAGGCCTGGGATCGTGGACACTGAGATGAAAGACACTGGACACTTAGATGAAAGAAGCAGAGGTGCTGATCTCAAGGCCAGACCGGTGGGTAGGAAGTCCCTAGGAATAACCAAGATGTGCAGCTGGCAGGAGGGGACTTGGAGCAGGGAGTTTCTCAGACACCGATGAGGCAGCCCCAGGTCTTGACCCCGTGATGTGGTGTCAGCAAGCAGGGCAGCCCAATTAGCGGATTCGCATGCAGCAAGGAGGCGTGCTTGCTTCCAGAAGGCCCCTCCTGAAGGGATGCAAGCCAGGCTTGCGCCTAAGGAGAGTTCCTGGAGGTGAATACCAGATTGGGGTCAACAGATCACTCCATGAATGCCCAGAGATTCATTCTGGGTGTTTTGCGCTTTTGGTCAATAAAGAAAGCTTTGCAAGGAAAAGGTCTGCGACTTTCAGTGTGCGAAGGAGAAACCTCTTTGAAGGAAGTACAGAGGGTGTCTACCCAGAGGAGAGCCTTCTCCGCAGTGGTTCCCAGACTATGGGATGCGCTCCCTACAGAGGTCCTCCTGGCACTGTTTTTATACTCGGTCCGGTGCCAGGTAAAGACCTTTTTATTCAATCATCATTTTAATAATCAAGGGTTTTAGATGCTTTAAGATCTGTTTTTCCTTCCCCACAGTCGCATTTTCTATTCTTTTCCTCCCTTTTCTTTTTTCTTAGTTTATTATGTCCTTTTTTATATTGTTTTGATAATTGTGGTATTATTGTAATTTTATATTATGTAAGTCGCCATGAGCACTTGTCAGAAGGGCAGGATATAAATGTTTGTAATAAATAAATAAGAAATAAACCTCAGCTTCCTCCTGGGATCCTGCCTGAAGGAATGCGGGGCAAGGAGCTGGTGAGAGGGAGGAGAACTAACACCATGAGGCTGATAAGCTGTCAGGCACATCAAGGTAAAAAGACCGTGAACTGTGGTCACCATGCAGGGTTGCTTGTCATGACGTGTGAATCACACCATTTCGCTTGAGTTTGACTGATGTTCGACACTTTCCCAACCAGGCTGAGTTGAAGGAAGGAGGGTTCAGCTTTCATCAAATGGTTGAAACTATTTGTGCAGACGTTGAGCCAAGAACGACCACAAGGAATATATTTGTGCGAACTGGGTAAATTTGAGCCAATCAGGACCAACATTTTAGCTGTGAATCTTGGCTCCTGCTGCTGCTCCTGTTGCAGAGTTTCTCATGAGAAGTGTGGCAGCGGCATCCTCTCACCTTGGTTCCCTTGAACTGTCCAACAGTTTCTGGTTTGTGCAGAATGCAGGCTTCTGCTCCATAATTTGCAACTTTATGCAAATTGCTCCCATGTCCACAAACTGCGGAGTGGAAGCCCAGATTTGGTGCAAATGTCCTCTGCTTTTAAACACACAAAAATGCAGATTACTGCCCATTTAAAATGTGGAAATCTGCCTGCTGTGTTGACTCAGATCAGATCAAGTCAGTATCAGTGCAGGGTCGAAAGGAAATGATCCGTGGGACTGCGCTGAGAAAATCCATTGGATTTCCAGCTGCAGTTGGATTCCTCACATGTCTCCGATCACAGCAACTTTGGCGTGCTATCCAGTGTGGTTTTTCAGTAACCCTCCAGACTCAGAGGACTATGAGCATTTGGTGGTGCGTCGCAAGTGCCTGCTTCTCTTGCCCACCAGTGGTGGATTTCAGCTGCTTAAGCATTTTACCCCTCCTCACGAGGAGGAGGAGGAGGGGTTGAGACACTTCCGGTATTCCTTATATCCCTGCAGAACCTTGCTTTTTCTGCTCCCTGCTTTTCCCCTGGAATGTCCCCTGCACACACCGTCCTGGGGGCCCCTCCAGGACTCTGAACAGGCAGCACCAAATGGCTACAGGATTGTACCCCTGATCTCTTTCTCATGCACGAAACACAAAAGTATACCGAACAGTATCTATTTTTGTAAATTATTGTTTAGACAGAGATTGTGCAGAAGATGAAGGTTTCCCCCTTAAATGAGAAGATGTAAGCAGAGTATCTGTATCAAGTCGCAATCCTATGGAGGGATCACAGCCCCTGGGAACATTTAGCAGTCTAGGGAGGGACAGAGATGCAGAAGTGAATGTATGTAGGGACGATTAAGAAGACAGAAGTCACAGCAGAGGCAGGAGGAGGTGGAGAAATGTGTGTTTCTAAAAATACAGATGCATTTGACATCAGATTCAAGCTTCATTTTAGTTAGCATTAGTCAGATGTGGAAAAAGGACTGCTGAACAAGACAATACCCGTTCAAATATTTTAAAATGGGATATGACAAGAACATGGAATTCAGATGTTACTCATGATTATGTTGGGTTTCTCAACAGGGGGTGGATTAAATCCAGGCAAGTGATAGAAGGAACCAAGGCAGGTCACCAATTGGCAGAAGCTGAAATACGGGGACATGAAAAGGCATTGCTGAATCCCAGAAGGGTAAACCTTTAGAAAGGTGTAGCTCATGAGATAAACCCTTAGGTAGAAAATTCTGTAGAAGCTTAAAGCTGTTGCAGCTCTGCTCTAGCAGAGTATCTTAGTGGCTGCAGTAAACCTCAACCAAATACCTAGATTAAGCCCAAGTTTAAAAAGTATATCAAAACCCTAACATATAGCTGCAGAAAAAGAGACTGAGTAAGCAGAATAAGTCTGTCTACTTATGAACAGAGAAAGAAACGAAAGAAACCTTTGGTTCAAGCTAAGCTTAGTCTTAGTTCTTAGGCTTTAAGGTGCAGGAAGTTCTGGTGTAGATCTTACTTTCGTTTCAAGATTCACCTTAACAAAATCCAGCGTATAAGAATGCACACTGAACCAGACTCATAGTGAAGCAGTGCCTTGCCTTTTCAAGGACTGGTGGTGTCAAAGCACATTATCCGAATCATCTTGCATTTGTTTTATCCCCTGATCTATACATACACCTCTTCCATTCTGAAGTAACTCAACTGTGTGGATTTCCACACAGTGGGATCTAGGCATAGCCCTGTAATAGCACCAGGACCTCTTATTTTAGAAACAGGGCCTCTTAAGATGGCATGAGCAGTTGGAGCAGTGAGTGGAGGGCATAAATGTAGGGCTGGCTTAAAAGAGAGCCCGTATCTATGATGGAGCCCCACAGCTGGTGAACAGCTCGCAGGAAGCTCACCTGACAGGTGAGCTGAGGACTGGTTCCAGCAGGGTGAGTAGCCCTGAATGACCAGACCTTTCTCTCTGCTGATATGCAACTTTTCAGAACTGATTTTGTGTAAAAATCATGTGTTTATAATGGTCCTCAAGTCTGTACAATTATTAAAATCTGCATTGGAATCCATGGACTGGATTCTTAGAAATTTAAACTTATATGACTCCATTGTGGATTTCTTTGACATCCCTTGATTTGATTATTAACAGAGGGCTTCAATTTGAATGCCCCCTCATGTGGAAAAAAAAACCACAAGAGGAAGGTCAACATGTCCTCTCACTCAGGTGAGGTGTAGGACATGGAACGATCATTTCAATTTGTGACAACCCAGATTCAGGCTGGACATCAGGAAAAGAATCCTCACTGTCAGAACAATATGGCAGTGGAAACAGCTGCCTGAAGATGTTGTGGGCTCTCCCACACTAGTGACCTTCAAAAAAAAACCTGGGCAGTCACCTGAGTGGGATGGTGTAAATTGGTGTCATACAACAGCAGGGGGGTGGACTCGATGGCCTTCATGGCCCCTTCCAACTCTGCTATTCTATGATTATCCAAACCCAACGCACAAGTACTTTCAAAGTGAACTCTCTTCCTGTAAGCTATGAGTTTCCCTTTTTATCTCAAATTATTGAAATGGTCAAATTGTTCTCTACATTACAGAATTAAATAATCAGGTACAGTGTAATAATCTGAATGTGAAGCTTTGATATCAGCTAATCCCATGATGACCAAGTACTGGAAATCAAAACAAGTCCATGTGGAAAGTGCTTCATGTACTTGGAAAAACTGTAACCCTTGGCCCACCTATCACATGGCTGGATAGTACCTCCAGCTTCTGGAATATGAAATGATTCCCCTAAAGAGACAGGCCAAAATCCTGTAGACTTCCTATCGGCATCTGTTTGGGCACTAAACAGATTGCAGGACTAGGTATGCTTTTGGTTCAGTCCAGCAGGACTCTTCGTCTGAGCTTAGACCTTCGCCGGATAAGGCCAAGCGGATAAGGCCACCTGTGGAACTACTCCTGTTTCAATTTTTCTTTGATTCTGGATGAGGTTAATTCCTGCCTATTCTTTTCTGAAGAATATAAGATGCATCTTCATCCCCAGCCAACAGCTTGATGAACAGTGCTGGAGCTTATCAGCAAAAGATTTTTGTTTTCAAACTAGAAGTTGGGCATATTATGCATTATTTGTTTTTTGGCGCCAGGCTAAGACCTTTTTATTTAAACAATATTTTAACAAAGCTTAATAATATCTATAGGTTTTCATTGTGCAGCCAGGGTGTTTCTGGGTTTTAATTGTATTATGTTTGTTTATTTATGCGAGCCATCCCGAGGCTATAAGCGATGGGGCAGCATACAAAAATTCTAAATAAATAAATAAATATTTTAAAACCCACACACACAAGAACGGAGAAGTCCCAGCCCAAAAAGCAACTCTCAGTGTCCCTTGCAGCCTTGGAGGGCCAGTGGCCAGGTCGGAGGTGAGCAAGGCCAGGCCGGATCCTGGAAGCTGTGGCTGGCCTGGACACATGACCCTGAGCTGAGCTGTTGCTGTAGTGGCAGCTACAGGAAACCGTGGAAGAAGGAAACCATGTGGATGGTGGCCTCGTCATATTACAGATTCAGACACATACACTGCTAAATTCAGCCCAGATCTCTGTAAATATTTGCTCACATTATGGTATGGGGAAGCACTGATTTTCTGACCTTGGAATAATCTTCTGATGCAGATATTTCTGCTCCTGGAATGGAGTATAATTCTGTGCATGTGCACACACATATGTGTAAATCGCATTCATACAGATTTTATGTGAGGGGAGTGTGTGTGTACGCATACTAAAAATGACAAGGACTTAGGAAAATAATTTTGGCCAGCCCCAGGACATATGAAGGACTGTCAGTGTTTGATCTTAAGGCAAAATCCTCCTTTTATCACTGCACAGTGGCTCTGAATTCTGATTGTCTGCTCCTTCCTCTGTGTTGCGTTCTCTTTGATGACCGTAGGAGTCCTGAGCTCACAGGGAGAGGAGAATATTGGAGTTGAGACTGTCAAGTGGAGGACTGATTCTTGCCTTCAGTTTTCTGAATGTTCATCAGAGAAAAATCAGCATTCCAAATAGTAGGGTTTGCCTTTCCAGTTTCCACTTCAAAAGTCAAGTCTCTACTTCAACAAAACTTACAAATAAAGACTAAAGTATGGTACTTTTGTCATTTTAAAAACAAAGCTGTACATCTCCCAACTTCTCAATGAAAGGAAAGAGCTGGTGGGGGATCATAAGTTATTCGTAAGATTACCACTTTTACTTTTTTTTCGTGGCAGCACTCCTGTGCCTTGAATGGCAACCCAGAACTCAGCAGATGATGCTTTTACTGAGTTCAAAATGAGGGATGGGAGAGCTTTAGCCACTTCATCTCCGTTTCTCGGGCTGGTCTTAAAGACACAGGAGCAGAGTTAGAAAAGGAGGAAATGTGGCAACATTGATGATCTGTAACTGCAACCACATTGCCACCAGAAATAGGATTTTCTTTTTAATCACATTGACGTATAAATATAGGGAAAGGTATAGCCTTGATGTCTTCACACACAACAAGAATTGGAATTCACAAAGAATGAGGCAATTACAGCTGTGCTCAGCTTCCTAGGGAAAAGTCCCATGGGACTAAATGGCCCTGAAGTCCTGAGGAAGCGTGTATAGGATGCCACTCTTAATTGCCTTTGGCATGTGCCACGGAGGCGGTAAAATACAGAGTTGTGGTTCTTTCTGACTCTTTTCTTTGTGGTTCTGGTGCTTTCCCCCACCCTCACCTGCTCTAGGTGCTTCTCATGGAGAAGGGGAGTACCGCAGCATCTAAAAGGCTGGGGAAGAGATGGTTGCAGTTTTGATCTGCTTTCACTAGATCAGTTTGAGAGCCTGCAGATGGGAGCACTGAGAAAAAAAAAAAAAAAAAAGCTTTCTGGTGAAGTTGGGACAGTCCTACCCCACAGAGGTGTTGTGAGAATAAGCTGGTGGTGGTGGTGGTGGTGGTGGGAGGGAGGGAGGGAGGGAGGGAGGTCCTTCAATGCTGCCTAGCATTCACCAGTCCTAACAATGCTTTGGTGAGGAATAGTACCCTCCTGATGTCTGTGAAGCTAGTATGGCCTAGTGGATAGAGTATTGGGCTGGGTTTCAGAGGATCCAGGTTTTGGTCCCCACTCATGAAGCTCAATGGGAAAGATTGGGCTTGTCACTGACTCGTAGCTCAAACTACCTCACAAGACTTTGGTGAGCATCAAAATGGGTGCAGGCTGACTTGGGCTCTTTGCAAGAGGAAAACAAGGTGGGCATGCCAATGTAATACAAAATAAGATAGCATTTTGTTTAACCGAAGTGACATCCTTCTTACAGCCAGTTTTTTTTTTTTCCTGTTTGTGCACGTCACTTTTGTCTATATGTCAGTATATACACGGGATAGTTTAAGGATAAGGCAACTTTGTGTGTGGGGGATAAGTCGGCCTTGTACAGGCTTTGGGATTGCATTTTACCTTTGCAAAAGAAAGTTAGGCTCTCAGCCTAGAACCAGTTTTATACCCTGACCTTACTGGGAGCAGGAGAATTTTGTACACATCTTCAGCAGTATTTCAGAAAGGAAAAGGGGGAGAATCAACCATGCTGCATTATATCAAACAAAACCAAACCAAAAGGCAGGATGATGAGAGAACATTGCCTTGGAATGGCCGGAGGGGAGAATTAAAATTGATGGCAGAGATGCTTGCAACTCTCTTAAGAAAGAGAGAGATTTAGACATTACCAGGTGTTAGCAGCTTTAAACACACATATGCACACACAAAATATCCCTCTAGTGCCCACACTGGTTGTATGGAAACTGTTTTTTAAGTACACAAGAATTTATGTCAGAAGACGCAAGCTTCAGCATCCCGTTCCACCCTTGGCTGTCACTGGGTGCTCCAAAGCCGAGACAGATGGCTGCTGGTTTAGTTGCGTGCGTGGGAGAGAGGAACTTCCACATGTGATTTTCCTTTTTTTTACCATTTGGTAGTAATTAGTTTGTTGTATAAATTAACATTAACTGATCCATTCTTCAGGCATTGTTTGTAATTATCTTCTTTAAGTCTCTGAGTTGTGTAAAGATCTGGGGTGGAGGGTGAGAGTGAGGAACAAACTTTTATTATACCCATGGAGAAGAATCTATCATTAGGCAAAATTGAAGCACATATATTGTCGAGAGCGTGACGGACTGAGAGCCTTGACATAGCAGCTTGTTTTTAAGAGTTAAAAAATGGTAACTTTTCACAGAAGACGTGGTTTAAAAATGCAGTTTGGTGACATTCTGTTCTTTACCCCAGCGGTACTAGGTGTTTTGTTACGATGTGCTTCTGTTAGTTTGGGGAACACTGCGGTAAAGGGTCCTCTTGTACATTCAAGGCCCTTGTCGGTCTGATTCATGCGACTCTTTCCAACACAGCAAAATCAACCCAAATTGACTCGTTTGGAAGGTGTTAACTCATTGCATCCATTCTATGGCTACTTCAAAATATTATGTGGATCATGTTGTGTCTGGTTCAACATAATTTTGGAAGATTTTTAAGGATTCCGTGAGTCACAGTTGGGTTGTGTGCTGGAGTGTTGACAACATTGGTTCAGCATGTCAAAATAAGGGAAATCAAAAAACATTTATTCACTGTGAAGTGCCATGCTTGCGAATTGCTCTTTGCTCCCATCCTGCAAGCCCACTTTGAACTCACCCAGCTGTAAATGTTTGCCTGTGCGAGGATGATACAACCACAATAAATCCTCACTACCTGCCTATCAACAAAGACAGGGAATGTCCTTGAAGACTGAATTTTCCCATTTTGCAGGGGGTTATTGCCCACTGAAAGGGTGGTTCACGTGAGCTTGGGGGATTTTTGCCTAGCCTAACTGGATCCCACGTGCCATCATGCATGCAGGAAGCTGAGCTTCTGAAAAGTCTGTTGGCCATTTCATTCCTCAACAGGCTCCCTCCTTGCATGTAGGAGAAGAACCCCCATGAAGACAATTAAGAAAACCAGAAATGGTAGGAGCTTGAGATTGTTCCTCTGGGAGATGTTCTGGATCCACTGAGGAACTACTTCAGTTGTCTTTCCCCCACAAAGAACTTCCCAGATGATTCCACCAAGGACTTATCTAATTTCTAATTAATGGGTGGAAATCCAAAACATCTGGAAAGCACTGGGAAAGGGAAGGCTGTAATGTAGAGTTATTTAGGATGGACAGACAAGGATGCGTTTATTCATCTGATCATTTTGGATATAAATACTGCTTTGGTATCACAAGTGCCTTCAGAGCATCTTGCACAATGAAAAGAAATAAGCATGACCCTCCATTTTTACAAACATCTATTGATTGCCATTGGAGGGGTGCCCACAGGGATGCAGACTGGAAAGAAGTGAAAGCTCAGTTTCAAGATGAGAAATTATGATTCATATAATAAAAGACAGGCATATTGTTAATAGAAAACGCTCAGGTACAGAGAATCAACACTCCATCTTGCTATCTGTCAAAAGCCCTATTCAGGTGTTCTAAATCTTACTTACCCTAACTTGCAAAGAGGGAAAGTAAGAGCAGTATAACAGCTTTTCAGCTTTGTCCCTTCCATGGCCCTTCTTGTTAACCTCCTGCCTCAATGTTCTGCACAAACTTCTGAAGGAGGCAACATTTGGTATCCATGCAGAATAGGAAAAAAGGCAATTTACAGTGAGATCAGTGCCTCCTGCCCTCACTCCGATTTGTTTTTGTGACGAGAGGGGTGGGGGGCTGTGCACATGCATTTACAAAGAACTGAATGCTATGCTTTTGCCTTAAACAGTGTTGTGGGCAAAAGCTGGCATAGCCCAGTTTGAATGAAAGCATAGGGATTTGAGCCAGCCCTAAGCCAAATCTATATTCTGGAGTCAGCCAAAAATTACCTTGGATGAATTAAGGAAGAAAGGTCCTAGGAATTCTCCCTGTGGCCTTTGGATTCATGGTTTAATGCTGGTTTTAAATCCTGGTTATGGATGCTATTAAGGCCAGTGCTGATGTCTCCCTCAACTGCCGTCAAAGTGGGACAGGGCATTCAATCTGGGAAAAGGTAGGCCTGCAAGACAGGGCAAGTGATTCCATGGCCCACGCATGAGTTCTGATACTGATAATTTTACAGCAAGGTTGATTGGTCAGTCTTCTGCCACAGCAGCCCTCAAACCAGTTTGCCAAACAAGAATGCATCATTAACACCGAATCATTGCCAACAATTTTAAAAGTGGAAAGTGTGGAGATCAGGTGAGGTATCTGCACTGAGCTGGAGTGATCCTGAGATTTTGCAAAGACTGTGCCACTGTGTACGCTTTCCTGGAGAGGAAAAACCTTGCAACTTCAGGCCTGGATGGTTTACACACATGGCAATACTAAATAAGAATCATGTGGAAATGTGGACACTGCCAGTTCAGACTGTCACTGGAGGGTACCCCTTTTGAAGGTCACCCTGTAAAGAGACCTCCTAGCTACCAGCACAAAAGGTAGAATGCTGAGCTAGAACCTTGATATTGGCTGTGATCATTTCCTATCAGCAGGGGAACATCATTTTCTCTTTACCAGATCAGTCTTTCAAAATGCTTTCCTGCTCAAAGTCTTAAATGGAAAGTAGTACTCTCCCTTCTCGTGCATGGATCAACCTTTGGGAGGCTTATGTCTGAGTAAACAGGCATAAAAATCCTGCAGTCAAGAACCAGACATTCGTGTGTGTGTGTGTGTGTGTGTGTGTGTGTGTGTGTGTGTGTGTGTGTGTAAGGGGGCGCTCTTTAGCAAAAAATACTTGTTCCACCTTAGATTATGCTATTTGGATCAGTAGCAGCGTGACAGAAGACACTGGGCTGGCTGAGCATCAGCCACTGCATTCCACAATTGCAATAAGAAGCGGCACTAAAAGGGTTACAGAATGCTACTGCAACAGATAAGTGCATTCTGTCACTTTTAGTATCTGTAAAAACAAAACCTATAACCCTTATGTCAGAAGATGCACATCGCAAGGCATTGACATATTTATGTTCAGCATCTAGCTACTGGCAGTGGCATAAAAATCACAGTAAGCAATACCACCCAGCCTGTAAAATAAAAAAGGGGAAAGGAAAATTTCTCTTGAAGCCAATAAGCTTCATCTCTCTTGTGTGGTATCTTAAAACATGCACATTAACAGCCCATAAAGGAGTACGTTGCTCGGGCTGAAAATATGACCCTGCACTTCTCCAATCCGTTCAGCTGCTTAAACTCTTGACATAAATGGGTTTCCAGGCAGCCTAGATTTCCATAGGACCTGATCCAGCCAATGTCACATTCTGAGGGTCCTTTGATTTGTGTACTATGCTAAAGTGTTTAACTCTCCCAATTAAAGCAAATGGGACCACAAAGTGCTTAATTTTGTCTGGATTGTGCCCTCCATTCAGCAAAATGTGCACCCCATCATGGGTAAGTACTTAGTCACCTATTGTGCTGTATAGAAAACGGCTTTTCTAGCATACAGGAGCCATCTGTCCATGCCTTATAGGCAAGGTTGAAACAACGAGAGAGAGGGGGAAAAACAGATTTGGTGCATGGAAGCTAGAAGAAAGTTTATCATTTGCACACAGGCAGACATTAATCACACTTGTGATGCAGCTAGACTGCTGTTTATATCAAATCAGATTTTCTGTCTTCTCTTGTCCTTCTAATCATACGAAAAGTTTGGCATGCAGCTAAAAAATGGAAAAGTCAACAACCTGAAGTCCTTTGGCTGGAGGAGGGGGGATAATTATGTGATCCAGTGAAAAGAGGACGGGGAATTTTGCTAGGTGGAATGACCCAATGGTCAAGTGCTGCAGAAGTCTGGTTTTCCTTCTTTGCTTTCATAAAAACTACAGCTGTATTTATATCCTGTTTATTCTTTAGGAAGCTCAGAGCAATGTCCAGAGCTGAGCTGGTCCACACCTGCTTAGCTTCCCCTGTTGCTTCCCCTGTTAAGTGGTGCTGGCTGCGCCTTGCGGGAAGGAGCAGGAAAATGGGCAGAGGTGCCCAGGTGAGGGAGAAGTGCAATCACTTGGGAAGGGAAGTTCAGTGAAGCAGGCTTCCTCCACTTGATGGTGTTCGGCTGCCTTGGGGTTCTCCTCCCAGCATCCCCAGTGATCAGGGATGGAAGGAGAAGCAAGCTGGGGAAGGCTGGAGTAGAATACGCCGAGCGAGATGGACTACTCGCTGGTCAGAATACGGTAGCTGTGGAATACTGAGTTTGATAGGAGTGCTATTCTAACAGCGGCCACCCCGCGCTTTGCTCGACGTGACCTGCATTTGCCTTTGATCTCCGGAGAAGATGTGCCAGATGTCAGGAGCTGCAGCTCAGACTGCTCCGTTTTCCACTTCTGGCACCCTCCCTCCTCAAATTTAGCACCACCTTCTCCCAGTGCACAGGATGGAGAAATAGCCTCATCACATACAAGGCAGCTTTCCAAGTTCCTAGAAGGAAGGAGCCAGAAGTTGCGTGCCTGAAGGCCACCTAATGCAGGCCCTTGAATTGAGGGATGAACTGTACAACCTCACAACCGGTCGGTCACTTGCAGCATTCAAGTTCTGACATGCCGTAAGTCCTCCAGATCACTTCCCCCAAATGCATTTTAAAAATCTGGAATAAATGTAATAAAATTTATAAAAAACGCCTAAACCGATATGCAGCTACTATGAGTGAGAGAGAAGTGAGGGTCTCCTATAAAAATATAGGCAGTGCTCCAGGAGATACTATATTTATCTCAATTTTCTTTTCTGCCTGCAAGAAGCCAAGGGAGCTTACATGATGCTCCTCCTCTGTTATAGCCTCACAACAACAACCCCGTGAGGTAGGTCTAGCTGAGCATCTGTTACTGGATCAAGGAAATCTGGGATTGGGGAAATCCCTTGAAGGAAGGGAAAATGAATGCACAGACATCCAAGACTGTAGGAAGCCCTTTGTAGGATCAGACCAAAGGCCAGCCTGGCTGAATAGCCTGCTTCCTACCAAATGCCTTGAGGAAGTCCACAAAACAGCCTTTTTCCCATTACTGCTTCCCAGAAACTTAGATGGCCATGATCCCTGCACTGGGCCACTGCAAATAGGTATCATATGAACAGCCATTGATGGACCCTCTTCCTCCATGAATATGTGGGCTGAGTTTCAGACCATAGGCTACGTCCAGCCTGTCTGAACTCCCCAGGCCATAACCCGTGGGTTTTGCCAGTAACTGCACCCCCTTACCCAGACCCACATTTTTCATGGTTTCCCGGCTTTTGCACAGTTGCCCTCCCTCCCATCCTAAAACGTAACATTGCCCCTGCTAAGCCTTAGCGACTGGGAGTAGGATCTCAGAACTAAAACGTGAATTTTAGGCCTGTGCTTTTTTAAAGTGGGCTCATCTCTCCTGAAGTGCCCCCAAAATCTGCTCTGAAGTGGACTTTGGTCCTTGCACTGAAAAGGATCTGGCACCTGCACTTTGAAGCCACCTAAGTTGGTGCCACAACTGGTGGCATCAAATGTCATGAATGAGTCTTGTGGGCGGTGGATCTTTCTTTCATCTGAAATGCAGGCTTGGGTGTATGTCTATCCATGAACAAGGACTCTCTTCACGGCACTGCGAGCTGCCTAGAAAGCCCCAGTTTAGGAGCTGTAGGGGCTGGGTGAGGGGGAACACTTTCTCACAGGTACCCTGGTTCATAGCACGGGTGATTCTCTCTGAAGGATAACACCTCCATCTGTGGCCAGCTCACTGAGGATCTCCTATCTAAACAATTTGGGTAAACTTCAGGAGGAGGTGTGCATGCCAAAAACACAACTGTTTGCTTGAAAAAAGAAGAGGTGATCGGAGCTGTGTTGATAAAACCACTACAGTCATTAATAACAAAGGCTCCTCCCATGTGCTGGTTCTGATAGGTGTTTTGTTTTTAATTCCATCTGAATAGATAGGAGATCTTTGAGCTTTGCTATGTATCCCATCCTATTTGGAATCTGAAAGACAAGCAGAGTGTGCATGTGTGTGTCATTACTAATCAAAAAGGAAGTAATATCTTGCATATTCTTGCTACAAGACTTATTTAGCATTACCATTATTACTACTATTGATGTTTTATAAACCATCTTCTTCTTCCAGCAAATACAGATTTGTCTTACCATCATTTTGAATGTAGGTGTTAGAGATCACTGCAACATCTGCAACAAACATTATCCTAGGAAATCATCTTCTATTTTATTAAGAATGGGATAATAGCATCAATACTATCAATAGACAATGGCATTCGTATTATTGTGGTGTGAAGTTTGCCAGGTACTTTCCTCTACCTACAAACTAAATATTGTGGGTCACTTCTTACTTTTAGTTTCCTTTGGCTCTGGGGATGCCAGGGAAAGAGAAAGGAGGGAGGGAGGGAGGAAGGAGAAGGAACCTTGAACACCATAAAGCTCAAAGAGAATATATTAATTAACCCAGGAGGACTGCAGCAATGCTCCAGTGAGAAAAAACGGCTTTGAAATCCATTGATCTCTAGCCATTCTTGGGTTTGGGTCAAAGACCTTGGACAAGGTGGGGAGGGGGGAGGGAAGGAGCACAATGAGAACCAGATGTTCAAAGCTGATGGAGGTAGATGGCTTTGTTGTTCTGCAGCATCCCCTCCCTGTCCTTTTCAGCATTTGTGGCATTTTTTCCTGATGTCCCCCTGTCCTTCGGAAATGCGCGCACACTCACTCTGAATATTCTGGCTCAGTTGCTCGCTCTCCTCCCCCTTTGGCCTACCTTGTCGAATGGCCCTGGAAGACTAAACAGGTGTTATCTACTTTTGATTTCAGTGCATTTAAATTAATCCTGTCAGCTCAGCTGTTAAAACAACTGTCATCTCCAGCTGTTAGTAATTTTCGACTGGGCACTTTTACAGGTTGCCAAGTTTTCTGAGGCTGCATTGTGGCTGTCTGTCTGAGCACTGCAGTGACTGTGTTTTTTAAAGGGGAAAATGTATTCCTAACTATTTTGAAATCAATTTCTAAGTTGCTAAGCTTCGGATAGAATAGGGACTCTCATCCCTTCAATCCTGATTTTGAAGTGAAGGACCCATGGTGCTTATGGCAGCCTGCTTTTGTTATTTGGTGTTATGCTTTTTTATTTATTGTTTAAATCCTAATGAAAGGAGTGAACAAGATAGAAGAAAGGTTAATGGCACTTGTGCCTGAAATTCGTCTGTGCCTGCTAATGAATTCCCTGCCATTTGGTCCCACTGAAATCAGTATTTTAAAGTTCTTTATTATGGGTTTCACTCTGCTTTCCTCTTAGGGGGAATATATGATTGACCCTCTCCCATCTTTTCCTTACAACAACCCTGTGAAGTAGTAACTGGATCATCTAGTCAGCTTTACAGTTGAATACAGTTTTGATCTGGCAGAAAGAGCTCTGTGTTATTTTTGTCTTTTGTGCCTCTTCCCTTCCCTGCCCTTCCCTGCCCTTCCCTTCCCGTGTTCTCTCCTGTCAACCTTTAGAGTGTAAATTCTCTAAGGCAGGGACCATGCTAATTCAGACAGATGTTTTTGGCTTTGTGGGCTCCCCAGACGTTCCTCTACCAGACTGAGTGACAGTGTTCTTGTTTTGAAGTCTCATTTAACTTCAGAATCAAGGGAGCCAGAAGTAGGACTGAGCAGGGATGTGTGAGGAATCAATTCAGGGTCGGGGATCTGCTGGATGGCCTGGGCTCAGCTCCCTGGGCTTGGGCCCACTTGCAATGGCCGAGAGTCCCAAGTGCACTGTAGTGAGTGCACCCAGCATTCACAGGGTGCTCTCCAGGAGTCAAGCCCCATGTATTACGCAAGCAGCATCTCATTCGTGAAGTGCAGACGCCTTTTGAGCAGCTCCAACTGATACCAAAGGAGGCTCCCTAGGAAAGGCACCTTCCATGACCTCAGTGCAAGCAGCACCCATCTTCTGTGCCACCGGCAGCCACCTTTTTAGCTGCTGCAGCTGTTGTGGAAGAAGGTTTTGAAGGTGTAACCGGAGACCTGGGAGCATTCATGGACTTCCTCTCAGCTTGGCTCACTTGGGAAGACCAGGCCAAGCTCAAGAGGAAGCCTCTGATGATTCCGTTAGGCTAGAAGAAATATTTGAATCCTTTCTTGCATACACCATCGAGGGAAAGTGGCAGTTCTGTGCAGCATCGCCACAGAGCTGGAGGAAACTCCAAACCTTTCCTTTGGCCCCTTAACTGAGTACCCCAGCTGAAAATAATTCCCTGGGGTATGGAGTAACTTAGGCTGGAGGTGTGTCAGTTTGAATTACTGCTTCATACAGAGCTCTTGGAAAGTCGGTGAACCTAAGTGTTGTTTCCATAGAGTTGAGGTAATTACCGAATAAAAAATAAAGGATCCTTTCTCATCACAATATGGGTCCAACTCTAATACATGGACCTAGAAGTAAGCCCTCTTGATAACTTGGGTGCTTACACATCTCTTTCTCATGCTCCATCTTTCAAAAAGGGCAACATTTTTGTCAGAAAAATCATGCATTCTACTGTATATTTATAGCTGCACTATAATTACTGTCATGGGGAACATTTTGAGCAATGGGGCTGCTCAGGTGGGCTGCCTAGTTTCTAGCAGTTGATGGACCATTTCAGGTACCTTCCCCTTCTTAGGGTGTTTTTCCATTTCCACAGAACTTAGACTGGAGAGCTCTTCAAACAAATTGTCTTCTGTAACGGACAGCTGGCCTCCTACCTACTGAACTTGAGCAGAATGACTGCTAAATACAGTTAATATGAAATACAGAGTGGAGGAGAGGCAGTTACCTAAATAGAATTCCCAGTGGGGTGGCTGGGAATGGGAGTTTGCTCCAAAGAGAAGGGGGTTGGGTCCATGGTCCAATTCTTAGCACTGGGACTGCCTCCCTCAGTCCTTCAGGTCTGAGTCTCTGGATCTGCAGAAAGTCTGAAAGTCTCCCCATACAGAATGCTGCTTTATAAAGAACCACTGCTTTGATTTTGTTTTTAAATAACAAAAAGTCCCATTCTTTTCTTTTGGGTTTATACTTCTGACCAATAAGCATCTCTGACCTTACCAGATGTAGGTTTTTGAAGGAGGTCTTGTGGATCTGAGTAGAACTTTCTTTTAAATAAGTTTGCTTAGTATTGTAGCTTTAACCAGTTGGGAGTGATGGAATTGCCCTCTTAAAATGGTAATTTGATTCATTTCTTTCCCTTTATAGGCCTCTTAAATCTAACTAGAATGGCTTGTTAAGTCTGATTAACTTAACTCTCACGTGGAACTTGGTTACTTTGTTAAAGAAACAGACATTTCTTTCCAGTTGGGTTCCCTAGTCTCTGAGATACCGATGCCATAAGGTAGCAATTGTACAAATTGTTGTTGTAAAGTAATTTGAAATAAGAGTTCGTTGTACCTTGTTTGTGTAACTTTGTTGCTTTTTGACCTAAAAAACCCTAACCTAGCAATAAGCAAGTGCTTTGTCTCTGCAAACACTCTCTGAGAGAACGATGGGGCAACCATTTAAAAGGGAGAAGTGCTCAGCATCTTTCACCCTGAGGGCTGAATTCCATTTCAGAGAAACTGACTGACTCTTGTTCCATTGTCTTTTGGCCAAAGACACAAGGAGCAGAGCAAAATTATCAGAATGTTGTTGCTTAAAGCTCTTCCTGCCCAAAATGAAGCAGTCGGAGAGGCATTTTGATGTTTTAGAAAAGTGTATATGGGGGACCTGTACAAAAGTCTGGAAACTGCCAAAATGTTAGCTGTTAGGAAAAAGTGTGTGGCCAGGGAATTAACCTTCTCAGAAACCCCACAATCTGAATTTGAAGTTCTGCACCTTTGATTTGGACTTCCTTTGATATTTCTTCTAAGATGAAATCCAACTCATTTGGAGTGGGCCACAAAGGGAGAACATGGTGGTCCTCAGGCAAACTATTTGAGGACTTTTCATGAAAGCCCAAGAAATTTCAAAAAGAAGTGCCACAAATGGATTTCCCCTAAAGCAAATGTTCAGCTAACGTTGGAAGTTCCACCTAAGATGAGTTTTTTAAGACTAGCAGGATTGCTCAGCAAGGAGCTGTGTGTTTCTACTATCATTTAGGCTGAACAGTTATGAGAAGTATCCACATCTCTTTTTGACCATGTGTAGGAATATGTCTGTCTTTGGTCTACACACTGATTTCATACACTGTGGTTGAATGTTCTCTCCCCACCCATTGCTAACGCCTAAATGATACTTCTGCGAGAACAGAAGGTTACCATGATATGTCCTACAATGAGCTATCCTTGAAAAGTGAATGGAAACTACAGTTAACTTTGGTCACAGAGAACATTCGTTAGGAGTGTGTTTCATGGCTAATATTGTACCAATCTTAGACCAACTCCACTAGCTTCCATTTTGTTTCTAGAAGCCACGCAAGTTTCAGATTTTGACATACAGAGCCCTAAAGGGCCTGGGGGGGAGGGCAGGATATATGAAAGAGCACCTCCTGCCATGTGCTCTTATCCATAATTTGCAATCTTCATCAAAGGTCTTTTGTGTTCCACCACTTAGAGAGACTAAATTGGTAATCATTCAAGGAAGGGCCTTTCCTGCAGCAGCACCCCAATTCCAGAATGCCACCTCTGTTATTCAGGGAAGGCTGATCTATTCCATTGAAGTTTTAATGGTATTTAATCATAGAAATCATGGAAGGTTGTATATCACTCCAATGGTATCGCATAGAATGTTTTTATAATAAAGGCATTTTATTGTAGTTTCATTGGACACTTATAAGGCCTCAGAGGGTGCAATGTGTATATCAGTTCAAGAGATGAATCACCAATAAATATTGACCACAGCTCAACAAAGAAGAAATCACAAACTTCTTTAAAGAAAGTTGCAACCTATTACAATAGATGTCAGGGGTATTATTCAGTGGATAACCTGATACAACCATCTTCCACAGAGTACTTATAATAGCAGCTTGTGCTGAGAACTGTAATTTCCCAATGATGCAAGTTTGCTATGAAGTGTGTTAGGTTCATGTGATATCCTGAGCATCAGAACTGCACCCTTGGAGTAAGACGTCTGCCCCATGCCAGATCTCATTTATGTGTGAGAAATGGTCAAAGCAACTGAGTTGGAGGCAGGAGCTGAGCAGGGGTTGTAACACAGGAGCAAGGTGAACATGGCTGTTATCACCCAGGCCAAGTCCCAGGCCGAAACAGGAAGCTTGGGCAGCCCTTTTTTCAAGCACAGTCAAAGGTGCATTGGAGTCTCTTCCATATCTGGGAATGTATCTATCTAGGGTGGGAGTGGGCAATATGTGGGCTGCATGTGGCCTCTGTGGGGAGCTTTGCTGCCCCCACAGATCCCAGATTTTCTGGCACGGTACAACGGAGTAATTACCCACTTGACATTTAAATTGGGAGAATGAGACTATCACAGAGTCTACGAATACAGCAGGCAGGGAAATGTTCCAAGAAAATGTGATAGAGAAGTGGGTGGCGTTTTCAAAAGGATCGTGCCTATGAGCACTGGGGCATTACAAGCATTTCTTCCTTTTTCCCCTTGATATTTTGGAGGGCATGGAAGTTCTGAATCCCACATGCATGGCATCTGCGGAAGTCCACTGGCTTTGTTGGGTCCAGATCTGTGTAAACAGTTGCAGAATTATAACCTAAACATGATCGGTAAGATTGGCTCTCAGAATTCTTTGGGTTTGCCTTTCAAAAGTCCCCCACCTCCCCAGATACAAACGATGAAATAAATGCTGTTCCTTAACCAGGCAAGAACTGAAACAAAAGCAGTTTGGGTTAAAATGGCTGTGTGCGATTTGAGTAACTTGTAAACAGCATGGATTAATTGTGGCTTTCCAATAATTTTGGCTGGAATGAGTAGTAGTTAAAAGGATCTGGTGGACCTTTGGATTCTGCTAGGTAGCACTTTGGGGTTTCCAAGTTTCCCTTTTATGTGGCTGTGTGTAAGACAGCTACAGACTATTAAATTACATACTCCCACCCCGCTGTCCTTCCATGACTCCAGAGTTGTGTTTTCTGTATCTGATACACCATTGCCACAATGCAGAACACAGTTCAGCACATTACAAACCTAGAACACCTTTCATTGAATTTTGGCCTGTCTCTCCAGCAGAATCATTTCATGTTTCTGTAGTGGGCGGGACCATCCAGCCATTTGATATATGGCTGTGGATTTCAACTTTTCTAACTTCAGGAATCACTTTCTGAATGGATTTGTTGAAATTTTTAGTACTTGGTCATCATGGGATTAGGTGATATCAACCCTTCACAGGCAGATTCTTCTTTAATTCTGTAATGCAGAGAACAGCGTCCCTTTTGGGTCAGCTAGTAACCGATCCCTTCTCATTTCAATATTTTTTGTGGAAAAGGTGTTTTGCTTTTTCTGACATTTTGGAATAGCTGGGCATATTGGCTCTCCAGCCAGTGCTTGGCTGCTGCATAGCCATCCTGCAGAGAGATTGTGCTACTTTTCTATTTTTCATGTGCATGCTTGACAGCATCTCCCACTAAAATAGGGAAGAACCTCAGGAAATTGCTGCCAGTCAGTGTCTACAATACTGAGCTAAATGGACCAATGGTCTGACTCGGTATAAGGCAGATGCTGATGTTCCTAAGTTCTAATTAGGACTCTGCAGACTTGGTAAAATCCATTCTGTTTACATTACATTTTATTGATGCTTTCTGTATTTTTCTAGTACTATACTTCTGTAACATTATATACAATTTAGAAGAAACACACGAAACACATGGATTGAATTGTTAGAAATTTGAACTTATTTGAGTTCATTGTGGATTTCTTTGATATCCTTGGTTTGATTATAGGCAAGGGGTTTCTGCAAGATAGGAGTTAATTTATTCTGAATTATATTTAGGCCAGCTTTAAAGGTAAACTCTTTCCAGTGTGGAAATTTCTCCTGTCTCTACCCAACAGGAAATGAGAACATAAACCATGAGCATGCAGAGACTCTCGACATGATGGCCATAAGTCACACAGTACATGCTTGTGAACATTTTAGCACATAGCAAGAAGATGTAGTTTGGGGCAACTGCCTTGTGATACCTGCTCCAGGCCCAGGAATCTTGATTTTTTTTTTTAAGTGTCTGGTTAATGCAATTGAGTTGAAAATGCTTGCTGTGAAATCTTATCTCTACTTCATAATGCCTTCCTCGATCTTACACGGCTTCCTCAAGTGAATCATCATCCAATAAATCTGAAGACACTTGGATCCATGTTAGGATTTGGCATTCACAGGCCCATTTCTAATTAAGTTCTAATGTGGCACAGCGAGCAGCCGTGTGGGCGAATATTGTCACATGTACACTAAGGCCATCACTCAATGCAATACTAATTAACCAAGTTTTCATGCGAGGTGACAAAAGAAAAAAAAACCCTTCCAACTATGTTCTGGTATTTTTATCTTAGCTGAAAATATTATAAATAGGAAAAGTGAGATATCTTGACATGCTTATTATTTAGAAAAAGCAAGCTCTCGCCTTCCCCTCCTCCCTAACATTGCCCTATATTTTATCTTCCATTCTTGTCCATATGTGGGGAAAGTGGAATAGTTGTGGTGACTTGGATCCTTGTGCGTACACAGAAATGTCTCATGGCGTGTGCAGGTGGGGGGTACAGGTGAGAAATGGAGGGTCTTTATCCATTCTTTTTTTGGTATTTGTCTGCTGCCTAAATATGATAAAGTCACTAAGCAGTTTGCATACAAACCTTAAAATTGCAAGTGAGCGCAGTCTGTTGGTTAGAGTGTTGGACTGGGAACTAGTTCTCACTTGACTGTGAAGTTCACTGAATGACTTTGGCTCAAACCTGAACCCCCATCCTAGCCCGGTGATGGCGAACCTTTTAGAGACCAAGTGCCCAAACTGCAACCCCAAACCCACTCATTTATTGCAGAGTGCCAACACTGCAATAAAACCTGAATACTGAGGTTTTAGTTTAGAAAAACAACTCACAGTCATTGCAGGCATATCCTCAGCAGTGTACAAACAGGCCATGCGAAAGCTCGGACGAGTCGCAGCTAATGAGTCGCGGCTCGTGACGTCATCGCCTGGCTCTGCGGCTCCTTTCCGAGCGTGCGCATGGCCCCTGTGTGCGCTGTTATCCGATGCTCGGCTGCTGGGTTGATGCTGGGGTGACCTGGCTTGCGTGCCAACAGAGAGGGTTCTGTGTGCCTGCCGTGGCACGTGTGCCATAGGTTCGCCACCACTGGCCTAGCCTATCTCACCGGTATGAAGATTTTGGGGAAGGGAATCTGTTGGATTCCCTTGGACTTGGCTCCCTGGACTCTGGTCTGCGTTGTCATGGCTCTGAGTCTGAGTTCTGGGAAAAATAGTGTCCCCCTTCCTTGTTACAAGCAGCAGTCATCGCTTCTGTTGTGTGTTGTGGAAAGGAAGGAGGTGGCTGGTTCCACCAACTTTATTCTACAAGTGTTCATGGACTTCCCCTTGGCTCAGCTTATTTTCTAAGACAGGGTCAAGTCTGACAAGTTCCCTAACACTAGAGGGACGGATCCTGTGTAGAGCTTCAGCACAACCCCACTCACAGGCTTCTTGTGGTGAGGCTATAAGGGAGTGGAGGAGGCCTATGGAAGGCTTCTAGTCTTCCTTGCAAGAGGAAAAATGGCGGGATAGAAATGCAATGTGATAATTTAAAATGCAATTATAATACAGTAATTAAAACAATTTCGAGTCTGAATATACAGAGCAATTCAGGAGCAGTAAAACATGAAGCATCGTGATTAAGAATAAGTTAGGGAAGGCCTGCGTGAGCAAGTGTGCTTTAGGGAGTATTTGGAAAATGCCTCATTTTCTGAACTGCATGGGGGAGGGGTTTCTGGAGTGTGGGGTGCCACTACCAAGAAGACTTGCTGCCATTAAGTTCTGAATGACTAGCAAGGCTTCCCCTGGTGATCTCACCAAGTCAGCTGGGCATAGGGAAGGGAAAGCGCACCAGTCACCTGCAGAGGATCGGGCCCCGGGTTCAGTTTTATGCCACTGTTCCACACCAAAATCGATTACTGATTATCACCAAGCTTTTCCCATTTCACTTGCATAATTTGGAGGAGGGGAGGGAAAAGGAGCAATTTCCCTACTCCCACTGTTCCTTAAAATAGAGTAAGAAGCTCTTGCCAGGCTAATGCAATCAGCTCTGAGGTTTCGCAGTAGATCCAGATCAGCCTTCAGACCAGGGCCGAATCTTGAGCCAGAAATCGGAGTCCTGAAGCTCAGCTCCATCCAACCCCATGACTGATGAGAAAGCAGCAAGTGCCGAAGCAAGCAAGATGATGCCACGATTCAAGGAAACTTAAAATGCAAAACTGCAAGCTCAGGATATTTGTATTAGTTTGACGATCAGTTTTGTCGCTGTTGTAACAAGTCAGGAATTAGGCAGAGAGATGATGGAATGTGCTGTGTTCAGTCTGTGGAGGTTCTCTAAATTCTTCCTTGAAGCTTGTTTGAATGTCTAGATATGCAAGCATGTTTACCCTTT
Source organism: Varanus komodoensis (assembly GCF_004798865.1). Taxonomy (NCBI): domain Eukaryota; kingdom Metazoa; phylum Chordata; class Lepidosauria; order Squamata; family Varanidae; genus Varanus; species Varanus komodoensis. Next base: position 1,124,012 of record NW_025336348.1, on the reverse strand, counting down.
TCCCACTTAAAAAAGTACCTTTTAAAGGGTACCGTTTTTCATAACTTAACCACGCACAGTTTTTCAAGCTACATCTTCTTCCTGATCAAAACTTTGAATTTCCCCCCATGGACCAGAGCATGAAAGCTTGGGCCAGTGCAAATTTTTGGAACTGCAATATGTACAACTCCAAACACAAATACAAGGCCAGGAAACTGGAAACTTCCTGAGATCTGGGTTCCGGCTGAAATGTACTGAGTTGTGAAAGGAGCATGTTTGGATGATTAGTGAATAGGAATGAAATACATCCCTAAATATTTTAACAGTTTTAAAGTATGAAATAGTGGTTGGAAAGAGAAATGTCAGTTGTGTCTTTCACAATTGAAACAATAGACCATTGCCAGGTCAGTTCAGAAATAATTCCCATTGAGTTCAACAGGGCTTCCTCCCTGGTATGTAGGTTTCAGCCATACCCATCCACACAGTGGATGAGGCAGTAGCAATGCCTCCTGCATTTCCTTCCGTAATGACATGAAGGTGGAACATGTCGAGAGCAGAGGGTAATGTGTCATCTGAGCACACCTAAAATTTGTTATTAGCACTGCTCTGGAATATGTTAATACACTAGATGCTTTATATCTAGGCTTCTCTGTGTACGTAGTTTTATCTTCTCCATATTTTCATTCTCATACATATCTATGCCGCTGTTTGGATCTCAGATTTGATTTGTTGGATGTGTTCAAAGAATGGGAGTAGGGAAAGCGATTTCACGTTTTATTATATCCCCACCCTGCAATCTTCTTGCAGACCTTGAAATTGAAGCTGGCATATTTGTAAATATGATTTTCTTCCTTGGATTTTTGGAAAGTTGATGGTCTCTGTAGCTAAATTAACCTGTGATTTTCAGCAGTGAGAAAAGATTTTCCCAGTGTGGAATCATTGTAAGTGTACTTCAGAGTTCTAGTTATTTCATTGTAATCTTCCTTACGAAACTTTCTATTGAAAGTTTGCAGAAAGTCTGTTTCTACAATGAACCTTATGCTATCATGCAAATATGAAAGACTCTTCTACAGATACAGAAGACACACAGATTAAAAATGCAAATAGGTTCCAGAGGGACTTGGAATTCTCTTTTTGTGTTTAAATTTCATTATTTTCATAATTACCTTTTTATTTATTACTTCTCAGTATCACCCAAAAGTCAGACCTCTCCGAATGGTTCACAACAATTAAAGCAACAGAACCTGAGATGCAGTATAAATATTTTAAACTGCAGACTGAAAATAGAGACTGAATAAACATGCAGAAATTTAAAATAACACTAAGGCTGCAGTCGGGGTGGACTTGGATTCACTGCCATCACGGCAGGTTCAATTCTTTCTGTACTGGCTCCAGTACAGAGCATCCCAGCATCTCCTCCTCATGAGCCAGAATAAAATATTGTGATAGCTAAAATAAGTCAGCAAAGCATTTTCAGCACTATGCTCTTGCCTTCCACTGGATGCCTGCAATCCACCAAGTCTGGAGCATGCAGTAACAGATTTAAAACTGAAACAGAAGTAAGTATCTAACAGCCAGTGTTTAGAGATGTCCAAAACTGCAAAATTTGAGAGTCTCCAAATTCTCCCTTGAAACAAATTGAAATCTCTTCCTCCACATTTTTCCAAATAAGCATTTTTGGATATGTCTTCTTCAAATATCCACATATATTAGCACTTTTTTAATCTCAGGGAATTGCCTTGCAAATCCAGAACTGTTTGGCTCCAGAAGGTGCAAAATCAGTAAATTATGGTCATACATGAACTGAAGAAAATTTCTTACTACAACCCTATGAATATGTATGTGTCTCATTAATTGAATCTACATTGTGAGATTACACATGGATAAACACAGGAGATCCTCCACAGTCACATCAAAGTTTCTGTGTATAGAAAATGCACAGGCAGTATGAAGTGGGTTTTCCCATTGATAAGCTAGCACATGACCAGGCTCCTGTGGGGAGCAAATCAGTCTGTTTCTTGCTTATATTACTATATTTCCATTTAGCTTCCATACAGCCAGAAGTACCTGATCCTGCCTAATCTTGGAAGCTAAGCAGGGTCAGGCCTGGTTGAAATCTGGCTGGGTGACTTAAAAAAATGTTGTGAAGCATCCAGAAAACTTTGGCTATGGGCGGTATAGAATGTCATAATAATGCCTGCTCTCCACCTTTGGGTATGAAATCATAGAGTTGGAGGGGGCCAAGGGCCATTAGGTCCAACCCCCTGCTCAGTGCAGGACTCAGATGGCTGAACCCCTCTCAGGTGGCTGTCCAGGCACACCTTGGAGGCCTCCAGTGTGGGGGAACCCACCACCTCATGGGTTCCATTGAAACCCATGGATATCAGAAATTTGTCCTGATATCTAGGCAGAATCTGGCTTCCTGTAACTTGAGCCTGTTATTCCATGTCTTTCATTCTGGGAATGTAGAGAAGAGGTCCTGGACCTCCTCTTTATGACACCCTTTCCATACTAGCATATGTATGTGCTAGCATATTTCCCCTCAGGCTAAACATGCCCATTGTTGTATGTGCACGAAGGAAAAAGGTACCAGAATGCACATAACCTGTTTCTAGCTTTGGTGGGAATTGGAGCTGACAGTGAAGATGAAATTGTGTGGAATCTTAGCAAGCTCTAGTATCAAATCAAGGCCAGGGAACGTCTGGGGAGCAAGAAGGGGAATTGTCATGGACTGGTCCATGGGAATGGAGAGATTGCCCAGCCAAGAGGGGGAGTTGAGAACTGGGCAGACTTTGCAGCAATCCTGATACTGAGGTCCCTCTTCCTGAAGGGATAATGCCAGTTGCAGGGAGACTACACAGGCAGGAGATTCGGTTGACAAAGAAAGGGAGGAGCAGCATTAGGTGAGATTTCTCAGTGCCCCACCTGCAGGGCGGTGCAGGAGAAAGAGGGTACAAGGGGATTGGGAGTTGAGAGGGCTCAGAGAGGGCTCAACACTTCACCCTGGGTGAACTCAAAGATCTGCAACCATAGGGATGTGTCACAATAAAGCTTTGTGGAGACTCTGGAGCAGTGTGTTTACTCAGGAGGAGAACCGTGCCTTGGGACTACCAGTTCTTTCAATCTCTCCTCACAGAGCTTTGTTTCCAGACCCTGGATCATCCTGGTTGCCTTACTCTGAACTCTTTCCAGCTTGTTTGCATCTTTCTTGAAGTGTGTCCAGAACTGGACACAGGACTCCAGATGAAGCCTAGTTCGTGCTCAGTAGAGGGAAGCTACTACTTCACATGATTTGGAAATGATACTTCTATTAGTACAGCCCAGAATTAGTATACAGAATTAATCATATGATCTATTTCTATGCTGCTGCCCTCTGAAAAAAAGTCTTTATGATGAGGGGTTCGTAACACTTCACGATTATACATTTTATGTTTCGTAGCAGAGAAAATTGTGTTCACCGCTCCTGTTGCTAGCCTTTGGAATTTAAGCATTTCAGTGCATGTCCTGAAAGTGTTATAATGACATTTGTTGTCATGGTCATTAATAGATTTAGTTACTGCTCACCATATCTCATAAGTAGTTTATTGGAAGATCATACTGTCCTCTGTATAGCTTGTCTGTGTTGGGACTTGGAGGCACTGTCATGACTGATATCTTCCTGCCCCACCATCTTTTCTTTCCCTTTTGCAACGAATCATGATAAAAGGCTTCCAAGAACATTCTTTATATGTTAAAGGTTGTTAGCAAGAGACATCCATCTCTGACTGTGAAGTTAGTTCTTGCCTATACCAAGAGTTGATTCCAAACTGAATTCTCCTTCCCACTAAACAGAGTTGGCTCCACCCTTAAGGAGGTTCACACTGCTAGTATACCAGATGGCAGGACTGCCAGACTTCGTTAATTGATCCTCTTGTTTGACTTGATGTCAAGACACTGGACTGTGACTATCATACTCCTCCTTCTCTGACTCTCCGTGTTTCACTGTGTCTCCCCACAGAGGAAGTCTGGTTCTTAGCAGTTGGCTGGCTTATCTCGTATTAACCTTAGCAATTCAGCTAAACTTTCTGACCCAGCCTCTTCCTCCACTTCACAGTCTGAGTCTGAACCCTCCACCTTGGGCCCCGTCCCTACACGGGACTGCCATGGACCTGCTTCTACTTTGGACAACCAGTTCCAGAATGTGGTGCTAGAAGATCATTGCTGTGTGCCTGGCAGGTTAAACCATGGGGTGGCCACAGTGCTGGGTTTTATCTGCCATGGTGTCTAGCATCTACATGAAACCACTGGGGGAGTTATGAAGAGGTCTGGGCTGAGGCACCATCAATAAATGGATGGCACCTAGCTCTGTCTCTCATTTCCATCAATCAGGTGAGGCTGAAGCTGCTCTGTATCAGTTCCTGGGCACAGTGAGGGCCACTAAATGGAGGCACTGTTAGTGGGTGGTTTACCTGATTGGATGAGCGAGATTCACCCTCCTGCGGAGAGGGCTGCATTCTCCCAAGGGATCAGGTTCATCCTTCAAGGGTGCTCTTGGACCCAGCATTCTCCCTACAGGCACAAGTGGACCCAGTGGCATGAAGCACTTTGTATCAGGCTAGGCTGCTATACCAACTGCATCCTTATCTGGACAGGGATTCCCTAGCTTCAGTTGTCCGTGTTGTGCAATGCACTGTATGTGGAGCCGCCTTTGCTAATGATCTGGAAACTTCCGCCTCTCTCAGTTGGAGCAACACGATTGCTAACAGTAAGGCTGATGTGATCATATTAGAGTTTGACTTTACTGCCTCAGCTGGTTGCCAGTCCATGTCTGTGGCTGTTTCAGAGTGCCGATGCGAACATTCAAGTCCTGACATGGTTTGGAGCCAAGACCCTTGAGGGATCATCTGCTCCCATACATCTGACTGGACATAAGATTGCCCTCAGCAGCCCTTTCCCAGGAGCCCCTGCAAAGAAAATAAAGTAGGTGTTAGAACAGGGCCCTTTCTGCACTGGCACCCCAGCTGTGGAGTGAACTTTCCTGAGAAGCTCACCTGGCACCAATGTCAGGCTCTTTCTAGTGCCAAGTGAAGATCTTATTTTCCCAGGAATTGCAGTCTGTATTGTACTTGTACTGCTACCATCATCTACTTCTATTTTATAGTATAGTTTGAAACTTTTATATATATACAGTGTGTTCTTCATAGTATTTTATAGCTGTTTTACTGTTGTGACTCACCCAGAGAACATCAACTGCTGGATGGTATACAAAAGTAATCAATAAATAGAAAGTGGTACTTGGGACGGTGGTAAAACCACGAGTTGCGCCAGTGGGTCAGAATCTTGCCTTCCCCAGTGTTAGGGAATGAATGGAGCCTGCATCCACTTTCAACAGGTTTGTCAGAACTGAGAGGCATCCCTGTCTATTATACCTGCACCTTGGGGTGCATATATGACTTTGTATTCAAGGCGGAAGGACCAGCAGAAGGTAGAGCACACACTCCATCTGCTAAAAGTGACAAGCTCACTCCAGTGTTGGCCAGTAGCTCCAGTGTATCCACTCTAGCTTTCAGTCTAAAAATTTAAGGACCCGTCCCTGGTGATGAACATATTTTGGGTTCTACACCACAGATATTTCCAAAACAGGTCAGACAAAACCCCAAGGCAATACACTGCCCCATTGATACTGCAGCCTGGGTGCAGTGGTTCAGTTGTCATCTCCAGGTAGGAGATTGTGGGTAGAGCAACTAAGACCTTGAGAAGAGCTGCTGCCAGTCAGAGCAGACATCACTAAGCTAGCTGAGCCGATGGCTTGAATGCAAACCAGTTCTGACTGCTTATTTAGTCCATCAGTGAATGTGTGCTCTGTGTTGGTTTCTTTTTGGACATGTATTCCTGGATCCAGGAAATAAAACATCCAGTTGGGGTGATGGTCAGATTTCCATGTTCCACAGAACCTGGGTCAGTGCCTTTCCAAGATCAACACACAGCCAGATACTAGCAAGAGTAACCTTTCGGATTATTGACAAAAGCATTGCTTTCCATGAATGGTTCTAAAGAGCCTTTCTAGAAAGGAAAATATTGTTTTGTGTAGACATCTGTTTTCAGGTAGCATTGTCCTGTTAATTGGATTAAGGAGAAAAGCTTACTGAACTGAATACACAGAGATTGGTTGTTGCTCTGATTTGCAAATAAAACTTTCAGGTTTGGTTTCATCCATAGCATCTTAGATCCGGATGGTGTGTGATCTGGGATCTGGGAATTCTGTTATCAGAAGTGGGAGTAGAAGAACTTCAGATCTCACTGGACTTGAGAGGAAATAGGGTCCGTATTCAAAGCAGGCTCAGGTTGGATCCATAAAATTAAGTATGCAAACATTCTAATGTAGATTCCACCCTATCATGAGTTGCTATATTTAACAGTGCCTGATCCAGGCAGGGCAGATGGAGTTGGGCTCCATTCTAATTGGTTCCCCCACCTTGTGGTCCACTGTATTCCCTTTTTTAACTTGACCTTAGTACTAGTTAGGTGTAAATCCACTTGTGTTCAAACTAATCTTTGTCTACACACACACACACCAGCCTTGCAAGATCTTAAAAGTTGCTTGCATGTAGCATTTCTCATATCTGTCTGCTATCCCAGCCCAAGTGAAATCAGCAAACTTTTTAAAAGATTCCTTGGCTGTTTGCTTGGCATTAATGGTCAGATAAATAACTGTGCACACAGCCTGATGCAACATGGAACACACTACAGTGGATATGCGATGGCTCACTTGCACAGCAGCGTCAGCTTTTGGGATACTTCACACCTAGAGAGATTCATTACACTTTGTTTTTGATTAAAATTTACCCAGATCACACCTTCTGGACAGAAGGTAAACTCAAATGTTACCTATGGCAAAGTTCATAAATGTTTGAGCTCTCAGTGTAATTTTCAGATGCAGGAAACAGTGATTTTGACAGGATGCATAAGTTTGAAAACAGCACCTAAAAAGATGTATCTTTGGAAAATGTACACACGCACTTACCCTTTAAATGATTGGAAGAGTATGCATATATTTCCAAGTTGTACAAGCCGATGCATATGTCTGGGAAAATGTGTACAAAAGTACACCTGCATTTTCATGAGAAATGCAAAAAACAAATATCACACTGATTAATGACACTGGACAAAACGAGCGTCAGGGTAGAAGCCGGGGAGTTCTGAACTTGAGCTCTGCTTTTACGCACATCTCTGTTTTCGTGTGATGCAATGCTGTGGGCAGATGTGATGCTGCAGCTGTTTCCACACCACTGAGGTAACTTAAGAGTTGTGCCTGAGAGAAATAAATTCTGGAGGAGGGTTCTTGGTGCCTTGAAGATCCAAGATTCCGTTTATAAATCACTTCGAGAGAAGCGGTGAGTCACGGCCTGCTGGCAAGACAAGAGGGAAAGATCGAAGCTTCTTTGCTGTGCAAAGGAAAAATACCATCCCTGGAACTCTATAGTTCAGTGCTTTTGCTGAATGGAGCCCAGCAATATGGCGGCTAATGGGGGCAGTTCAAGGCAGGGAGGAGCTGAAGGACCATAGACCCATTGCAGGTTGAAGGACTGCACAGACACAGCCTGGAGAACTGGCTGGGAGAGTCAGTTGCTCCAGGAAAAGGGGATTGCTCCCATACTGGCTGCCCTTGATACGGACCGTGTCCTTACTGTGCGATGTCTTCGTTCCGTTTTCTGACGGCTTAGATCCAGGCCAAATTGCTCATGCTTTAGGCTGTTGCAATCCATGGAACTTAAGTTAGCCATGCCTAGCTTGAGCCCCATATTGATTTTGGTGAAACAAAAGCATGGCTAAGGTCATCAGTATCCAACTCCAGAGGCAATTATAGTCCGTAGAGATGAGATTTGTTGGGTGTATGTGTGTTCCTTTCTTCCTTAAATGCATTTGAGCTCTCAGACAATCTGATGCCTTCATGAAAGTGCTAGTAAATATTAATCTTTTTTTCATCTTACTATTTAACTCATAGTTTTAGGCAGTGCTTTTTTTTGTAAAAAAAAAAAAAAAGGTGCCAGAAGTCATGTCTTGGAGTCACACTTTTACACTAAAAAAGATTTTCAATTCACCAACTTTTTTTGAAATAAAGAATGTATTTACCTTTTGCACGTAGCCAGTCACTCTACACACACATCAACATAATGGTCGCCGCCGGCAGTAAGCACTCAGCGTGCGACCACACACACCAGTCCCAAGCCGAGGAGTGCCCTCACAATCAGCTCGGACACACAAGTAGCCCGCAGGTGATGCAGAATCACTCCATTGGAAAAATCCGTCAAAAAAAGGTGCCAGAACGCCATTCCGGTGCGTTCTATGACAAAAAAAGCCCTGGTTTTAGGGGAATCTTGAGTGGGGGCACCATGCCATATACTTTAATATTAATATTTTATTTGCATAGGAATTTAAGATGCTGCCACATACCAGGGCAAGCTATTGTGTCCATCTAAGCTGTTGGTTATCTATAGGGTTATATGGGAATTTCATTTATACTCCCTAGTCACAAGGATGAATCCTGCTCATAAGCACCAGGGTTGCGTATGGAACCTGCCACTGAATTAAACGATGCAGATTTTTATGCTTTCCTTAGTGGTGGGGGGAAGTGCACACTGTGGAAAAATAGGGAAGAGAGGTGGCATGGGCTTGAAATGGCATTTCAGAGGTTTCTGGCATGTCTGAAAACCATCCCTTCCTCTGTCTCTAGCTGTATACTCTATTAGCAGTGGCGCTCTCAGGTGGAGCAAGGCCCTTTCTATCACCTTCGATGTTTACACTCAGACATTCATACAGCTTCAGCAATGCCAAACACTACTTACCAACCTGCCTCGAATAACATTGATTCGAGTCACATCAATACACTAATGTTCCCAACCCCATCGGGGTTATTTATTTCATTTGCATACCATAATAATCTTCCTTGGGCTTCAGAGAGACTCTTCCATTCAGGTTCCTCCCCACCAATACCTTCTGAACTGCTGCGACATTTGCCTTTCCTCTGTGCTCGTTTCTGCTTCTTTCTTGTGCCTGGTTGGTACCATTTTGCCTACATAATGACTGGCACCTGGAGGGTGAGTTTGCTCTGTGTACGTATGGATGGGATAATGTGAGATGACTGAGAAATCTGAAAGACCAGCCATGGCTTCTGCCTCCGTCCTTGCAGGTAAGACATCAATGCAGCTGTTTCCAACACTTGGCCCTTTCTGTGTGTGGACAGCCCTCTTTTCCATGTGGTTTCGCAGTTATCTGTTAGCAACAGCAGTATTATTACACACAGATTAAAAGCTGGGAGGCTTTTAGGCTCCCTGACAGTTGGCCAGAGCAGAGATTAGAGATAAAAGTTAATCCCATGAGGTAATAGCAAAAGAGAGAAAAAGTACAAAGGCAGGAGATGAGCTGATAATGGTTTGTTTAGGTAAGGCAGCTTCCCTTTTGAGGGTGATGGCTCTTCCTCGCCTCAGGCCACCACTGGGTGATCTCTTCCAAATCCTTTAAGGTTTACAACAACCAGCTGAGGAATGAAGGAAGCAATGGGGCAACAAACAGGGTAGCCAACAGGGATGAGGATAAATAAAGAAGGATATTAAATGGTTATAGCCGCGAACAGAAGGTGGCAGGGCGAGGAAGGTGGGCTTGCTTGCGTAATTGCAGGATTGCCAATCAGTTAACACCTTGCATCAGGAAAGATTTGGAGCCGTTTTCCTCAGCATGGATTAAAAATATCAGGAGAGGGAGAGCAGAAAAAGGGAATGTGTTTCTGTGTTGTGAAAGTGGTCGTGATTACAGGGACTTTTTGATACAGGTTCATTGGGGCATGTTAGAAATAGAAAGTTTGTGGTCCAGATGGTCCTTTCCCCTAATACATTGGAAAGACCCTGAAAGGAAGTCCAGTATTATTATCCCCATTGTACATACTGGAGGCTGATTTAGACTTGAAAAAGCCAATCTGAGATCTTGCTTTTAACTGCATCGCTTTGTAAATAATAAAAGATGCCGCAACCAAGTGGCTGGATCTGCCATTCACGTCTCCAATATTGGCTTTAGAAATAAACCAGACATTTCCATAATAAAGGTCAGTAGAAGCAGCTCGCAGCCACCCGTCCTGCATCCCATGGGACTAGATACCAGTGCTGGGAGGAGACAAATGCTCAGCACCCTTCTCCTAAGAAATGCTCCTGAACATTTTGGAAAGAAAAGTGCAGTAACTGGCAGGACAGAGACTTCTCCCCCTTCTCCTCCCAAAGGGAGAAAGCAGAATAGAGAGAGCAAAAACCAAGTCCATTTATTCCAGTCAGATTCTCTGTGCAATCAAAGTGAAGCAAATGATTCCCTAAACCATTGTGTGTGTGTTTTGCCCTTACAGTGGATGCTCTTCAATGTCTACTTTTTCTTGAGGGACCTGTCCAGTGAGTGACAGTGCCAGAAGCATAATGATGAGTGGTGTTTTTATAGAGTGGCCATAAATGGATTTGCTCCATTCAGACACCTTTCTTTAATCTCACAATCCCTTTAATCCCAAAGCAGTGTGGCAGAAATCCATTCCAGGTGGTCACAGAACATCCAGACCTGTTTTTCTCTCAGATGCGTTGATCGGGGGACTGTTCGACAGAATGGGAGACGCTGCTGAGATAAAATACTTTGGTGTTAAACCAGCTCTCTGTCTTAAATTTTGGAATATCTTGTTTTCTAAAAGGTCTTTTCAGAATCGTTGTTACCTCAATATCCTGAACTGGAGGCAGGCGCCATTTGAATGAATTTTTCTACTCCTCAGGTGAAAGCAGCAACTGACCAAACAAGCGATGTTTGTGATTACCTAGATTCTCTGAACAATGATTTGAAGGTTGTTTCACCTTAATTTTTGTTTTCATTCATGCTCTTTTTTGTTTTGCCCAAATTGGAAAGTGTGCAATTCAATTAGGGAAAATACACATTGTTTTTGAAAGAGCACATAAAAAATGTGCAGTTTTCTCCCATACAGTAAAGTGTGAAAACTCTTTTTAAAAGAGGATCTTTTAAAATGTGCATTATTTAAAAAATGCAGATCATTTTTTCAAGAATGAGTACACATTTGGGAATTACCAAACTTTTTTGGAGAACATGTTTTCCTGCTCATGTTTGCATTTGGGCTTGTGAACAGGACATGTTTGCATGACTGTGAACATTAAAAAAAAATCTTATATACCCCTAATTTAACTTGACCATATTCTAATCCTGGAAACTTCCACTGTCCTGAAGAAGGGGCCACTGCCCTTCCATACTGTATCCCATTTTAGCTAATTCCAAAACTCTGGATTGTAACTGAACTAGTTTCTTACATTCATCTTCCATTTTTAAGGAAGCAGGTTTTAGAAAAAGGATTTAAAACTGTGCACCACTGGTTGCATGAGTTTGGAAATCCCAAGAAAAGGGCTGCTTTTGTCTCTATTTATCTGGCTAGTCATCAATGGCCTCTGACCTATTAATGATAAAAGTTTAAAACCATGGTCACAATTTAGACACCCTCGCAATTAAACACAATAAAATGAACCAAAGTACAAAACTAACTAAATATATAAAAGTTGCAAATAGACAAAATGAAATAATACAGCAAAGCTAAGACAATTGGGACATTTAAATTATCTTGAAAAGTCTGGAAAAATCTATTTTATTGCATTTACATTGCATTTATATCCCACTTTTATTTCTCTAGCAAGAAATCCAAGGTGGCTTACTAGTTTTCATCCTGTCCTCACAATAGCCCTGCGAGGTTGGTTAGTCTGAGAGTCCGTGAGTGATTAAAAGTCACCCAGTGGGCTTCATGGCTGACAGGGGACCAGATCCTGAATCTCCTGAGTCTCATCCAGCACTATAACCATTGCACCCCAGTGCTTTCCATCTGGCATTGAACAAGCTGTAAAGTAGGTACCAAGCAAGCTTCTTGGGAAGGCGGTCTGACGTTGATGTTGCAGTCTGGGAATTTCATTATGGGAATCGGTGACCCTTCGGGCTGAATCCAACACTTTGAACTGGTTCCAGAAATATACTTTACTGAGCAGCTGGGATGGGGAAGATACCTATCAAAGAAACAGAAGATGGAGGTCAGCTGAGCATCCTTCCTTTCTGTACTATTTCTCCATTCTAGTTTACCCCATCCCAAAGCAGATTTTCATTGCTGGCCTTTATTTCCCTGGAATTCCATGTGATAGTCACTTATGCCCCTTGCATTGCCTTCAGGAGGGATAAGGAGAAGAGGAACCCTTTATGGATTAGTATACTCTCTATTTCAAATACTTTGGCCACCTAATGAGAAGGAAGGACTCCCTGGAGAAGAGCCTAATGTTGGGAACAATAAATGGCAAAAGAAGGAGGGGACGGCAGAGGATGAGGTGGCTAGATGGAGTCACTGAGGCAGTTGGTGTGAGCTTAAGTGGACTCCGGGGGATGGTGGAGGACAGGAAGGCCTGGAGGAATGTTGTCCATGGGGTTGTGATGGATCGGACGTGACTTCGCAACTAACAACAACATACTATCTATTGTAAACTACTCTTCCACAAGGAAGCATGATTTTGTGGGTGTCTCTTCTATGGTTGTAAGTGATACTGTGAATCTCCTGTCCTGCCAGAGAAGCATAGCAATTGTAGCCTAGCCAGTGAGAAGTGGGACAGGTTGGCTTCATGTTATTAGCTACTTGCTAAGTAGACCACCAACCCTTCCTTTTCTTTCCTGGGGGACTGTGCTCACTAGTGGAATTGTTAATTGCTGAGGAAGTGTGGAGTTGGTATGTTCCACTGAATGGGAGACACTGCTGCTGTTTCATTTACATCCTGCCTTCCTTACTCCTATAAGAAACCCAATGTGTCTTACAAGGTGGTCTTCTCCATGTTATGTTGAGAGTCCACGGTTGGCCCAAAGTCACCCAGCAACCAGCTGAACATGGATTAGTACAGACTGTCGTCTCCATGTTATACCGCCTTCTGGTTGCCTGCATGATGATGCCAAGTGATGTTTAATTGTTGCTGGGAACTAGAGTAATAAGATGGGCTAGAACCTGGAATTTCCGAGCCGCAGTTTGATGCTGTAGCCACTGTGCTCTACAGATATGGGAAAAGCGAGACCTTTCAGCTAGTCCATCTCGAAGACACAAGTTGCCTATGCCTACAGGTTGTGTATGTTACACAAACCAAGCCGAATGCAGCCAGCCAGCCTGGAATGGTAGCCCATCATACACGGGACTCCTGGTTGCTACTTTCTGGGAAATCAAGGGGAGAGGAATGGGCAGACATTTGAACTAGCGTTTGAACCACTGCAACATGATCTATGTGGGGCGGCCTTTGAAAATGATGCAGAAATTCAGCTGGTTCAAAATGCTATGGCCAGGCTGTTGACTGGGGCTTTGGCAGTTTGGGCCCAGCTGTCTGAAAGAGTCCTTTCCCCAGGTCTTCAGGAAAGGGCTGGGAAATACTCAGACAGACACACTTCTGTCAGGCTGCTGCGTGGGGCTTGGGAGGTTACAGTTTGCATGGATCTCATGTTGCAATGCATTAAAATCAAAACTATTTATGTGCCTCACCATAAAGGGACTCAGGCTTATACAAGGATGCTATTTAAACTTTCAAAACTAGATAAAAATCGAGCGTGTCCCTCATCTACATCATTTTTGGATGTTTAGAACTATGATCATCTTAAAATCGTCCTTGAGGGTTGGGCGGGTTGCCACCAGCTTTCTTTTGTTTGTTTGCTTGGTCCTTGCTCTCCACCGGCCTTGCCAAATGTACACTCTCCCAACTGTTCCAACATGTATTCAGAGTGTAAGATTCAATTTTTGGGACTTCCAACATTTGGCCTTTGAAATCTGGCTACTTGTGCAAGTGCATGAATTTGAACCGCTAATGCATTTTGATGCACTGGATTTCGTTTCTAGCTGGAGGAATTTCTACAGCTCCCCCCCATTCTTGCCAGCGAAACATTTCACATTGCTATACTAAGTTTGTAGATATGTATGTTTGGTGTGTGTGTGTGTGTGTGTGAGAGAGAGAGAGGTGACTGTATGAATTGTACCAGCCAGGGGTATGTATACTGAATAGTGTTACTTAGACCCTCACTGTGACATTGTATTAACCTTTTTTAATGGATGTATGTAATAAAATGACATGTAAATGGAGCACAAGGGGAGATATGACACTATATCTGGAAAAGGATAAAACAGCCAGCTGAATACTGAGCTATTATAGCAGTTTGCAAACCTTGGATAAACTCAGTCAGCGGTTGTATAATTGGTTATTCAATCCCGACCCTTGTTCACAGCTCAAAGCCAGGAACACGGAGACCTGTTGCCAATTTGAGTGAATGCAGTAACTGTGCTTGGCCAGGGCCTAGCACTGGAGCCAGGCCTTTTCCTGTAGGCCGGTTTCCACTATGTCTGGGACTGGCGGAGTGACAGTAGCTCTTTTGTTGTCAAAGCCTGGCTGGTACTCCCTCCTTTGCAAAATGTCTAACAGCTACACAAATATAAGAAAATAGGAGGGTGGGGAGTGGGGAAAAAGAGGCTTAGTGTGGTTTTTCTCTTACACTGTGGAGGTATTGAGAAAGGAGGTAGTGGTCCAAGGAGAAAGGAGAGCTGGGCGTGATATGAAAAGTTGCAGTGAACGATAAGCAAAAGCGCCATGATGTCCCAGCGTATGGTGGAAGCAGCGAAGGAGAGGTCGAGGGCTCTCTTGAAAACACAAATTGTTCTCCCAGACTGAAGCCATTGTTTTAAGGCTTCCTCTCTCTCAGATCTCAGCGTAGTGAATGGGTTCTGTCCAAAGGAGCAATGAAAGACTTCTAATTTATGCTTTCGGCAGAGGTTGTCTCCCAGGGCCAATGCAAAAGTTATATTTTTGCAGACGTGGGATTAGGGATGTGTGGCATCCCCTTTCTGCCTCTGAGAAAGGTTGCGAATCCCATGGAAATGCCTTTTAACTGTTCTTGAAATGCCTAGATTTGACTCTGATGTCATTTGTCAAGGGATGTGAATTATGCTGTTCAATTTAAACAGTACAATGACCTGTTGTTTTTTAATTGTTTAACGCCTCATTTGGGGCTCCTTTGAGTAGATCAGAAAGAAATGATTTTTTTGGAGCAGCTCAATTTGGCTATGGGTGAAATTCATCAGCAACTCCAGAAACATGCAAAACCTTCTCCTGAGCATTTCGCTATTCTTATCTACAGTTCCTTTTTAATTGCCTCAAAATTCTTATGTGCAACTTATGGTAGCAGAACTTCCAAATTCAACTGAAATGCTACATGGTACAAGACTGTTTCCAGAGCCTTCTGTGTGCATCCCATACAAGCATGCTGAGGTTGTCAGATCTTTGGGAATGGTCTGGAAATAAATAAATAAGCAAGCAAGCAAGCAAGCAAGCAAGCAAGCAAGCAAGCGTAAAGCTGCAGTTCTACTTAGGGTGAATCTGTTGATTTGAATATGACTTCAAATATATTCAGCAGAACTCATAGAGCAAATAGGATCCTAGATCAAATCAAGCCACTGCTTTCCCTAGAATCACAAATGATAAAACTGAGGCTGACTTACTTCAGGCATATCAGGAGAAGGAAGAATTCCCTGAAATAGATCATTATGCTAGGGAAAGTTAAAGAAGAGGGAGACCAAATCTGAGCTGGATTTACTCCATCAAGGAAGCCTCCACCTTGAATTTACAAGAGCCGAGCAGGCTTGTCAAAGACAGGACATTTTGAAAGGTATTCATTCACTGGGTTTCCATAAGTCAGAGATAACTTGATGGCACCGGCCAAAAGCAGCAGTAGCAGAGCAAAAGCCTAATATACAAGTTGGAAGACCAAATCACGTCATCAGTTCCTTAAATTAGTTGGGAGAGAGGACACTTTGGAGCATGGGGCATGGCCCAAGGAAAGCTCAAGGGGAAGAGGATGGTTATACCTTAAAATTCTGAGTCAAGAGACTAGTATGAAGCTTAGCCTACACCAGCACCTCTGTTTGCTTTCAGGTCTCTGATAAGGCAATTTGGGAACAGGCACACAATAATGTGTATTCCTGGACCTAGAAGTAGTTGTGTGAAGCTGCCATCACTGAGTGATAGCAGGTATGAACTCTACCAGATTAGATAGGACTCCGAAGCATCACTCGTGGTACCATGGTGCCTTTCTAACAGTTAAGAGCTGCCATATGTGGGCAGCCGGGCTGATTATCATTAGAACTGTTGTTAACCCTTTTTAGCAATGAAAAAGCATCAACAGCATTTCAGATTCAGCATTGTGTCTTGTTTAGCCCATACTAATAGAAAATTAAGGACTAGGGAGAAAGATGGAGAAAAAACTACCCCCCTCCCAGTTGCTTGGATTGGGGCTGTAGATCAGTGGTAGAGCTGCAGAACATTTCTGGTGCAATCCTCAGCTTCTCCAAATTGGGAAGGAAAAATCCCCACCCAAAACTTTGAGAGAGTCACTGCAAGTCTGTGTTGACAGTATGGAACCGAATGGACCAGGGGTTTGTCTCAGTACAAGGCAGGTTCCTATGGACTCCCTGAACTATAATGCTTGCACCTAGGAATGAGCGGCATTTATTTTTCATCTAACCAAGAACTACTCAAGCTCATGGTCTTTATACTTTGTCTTCTAGACTCTTAAGTTTTTATTGATAAGTGAAATCATTCCACAACCGGTGATTGTGCAGCATAGGGAAGTGTTGATTGGAAAAGGAAAAATTGGCAGAGGGGGTGTATGGTTTGCAAATGCATGGCCAAACCCTGGACACAAGGCCTTGTGTTATGAAAAAGCAACGAGGGAGAAACTTTCTCAGTTAGCATTTTAATGCAAACCCATACTTTTGCACCTATAAATTAACATATGAACTGGAAACTTATGTAGTAATCCTTTGAAATCTGTATGTCTCCAAATTTTGCAAGAGTTTTCCAATCCAAAAATGCATATAGAAACATCTCTCTTGGGGAAAAAGAGTACCCACTAGTATATAGGCATCGTGATGGGAAAATGGCGTGCAAAAATGTGTAGAGCAAGCCAAATTGTGAACATAAATGCATGTAATAGGGAAAAGGCATACAAAGTTCATGCACACTCTCATGTGAAAAAAATCTCAACTTTTGGCATCATCAAACTTTGGTTTGGAAAAATACAAAACAGAAAAAACAGAAATAGACAGATTTGTCCATCCTTATTAGACCTGTATGGTTCTGTGGTGGAACACCTGCTTCGTATGCCCCAGGTCCATCCCCCAGTACTCCAGGTGGGGCTGAGAAAGACTCCTACTGGGAAAGTGCAAGAGTCACTGACAGTCCATGTCAGCAAGACTGAACTACATGAACCAGCAGCCTGATTCATTATATGGCAATGTCTGCTGTACCTACGCTACTTCATGCACATGAATCATGTCCTTGCCAATGTCAGATTGCCTATCCAGTCAAAGACTATGCTAGCTTTTAACATCTGATGATTTCCCTTAGTTGACTAATGACGCATCCGTGTGTACAGATGCCCAGTGCTTCAGCTCACAAAGACTAGCGACTGGACAGGAGCAATCTTCTTGCCATCTCTGTGCTGGAAATAAAGCCAAGCAGCTGATTAAATGAATGGCTGCAATTCAATTAAGACTGTTGCACTGGGTTCATATAATATAAATGAATCTAGCACTTTTTTGCCTGAGTTACAACCTTGATAATTCAGGGCTCGCTTTGTGGTTATTTACGAGGGCAACGTCTTGAAGCAATCAGCATAGCTTCTGCCATAAACCACAGTGGAAACATTTCACCATGATGTCGGAGCAGATGTTTTTCTTTCCCTTTCTTTTCTTCGTGTCTTGTCCCATCACCTTACCTCTGGAAGTTAAATAAAAGTGATTGGGGTGAGGGAGATGGTGGGTCTGGAGAAGGTGGAAGAGCACCTTGATTTAGCATAAAGATGAATCACTTGCTACTGGGCTGGTAAGGACGAAGCAAATGTGGAAAGAGTATTGAATTTGCAGTAAACAAGGGGAGGAAAATACATGAGATTCCAACCGCATCCTCATCAGGCCAGAGCTAGCTTAACTACGGTTACCCATGCTCTTATAAGCTTTCATCTGAATTACTGCAATGAATTCTACATTGAAAATGGTCCAGGAACTTCAGCTGGTCCAAAATAGGGCAGCTAAATTGCTAAGGGGGACTCGTCAATGTG
Source organism: Varanus komodoensis (assembly GCF_004798865.1). NCBI lineage: Eukaryota > Metazoa > Chordata > Lepidosauria > Squamata > Varanidae > Varanus > Varanus komodoensis. The sequence goes on along the minus strand of NW_025336348.1, from coordinate 1,105,859 downwards.
ATCGTATTGGGTCAGCAGCTTTTCCTCTCTGCTGGCTGCCAGTTTATGTCTGGGCCCAGTACTAAGTGCTAATAATTAACATTCAAAGCCCCAAATGGCTTGGGGCCAGAACACCTGAAGGATCATCTTCTCCCATATTTTCCTGCGGAGACTCTACGATCAACTCCAGTAGACCTTTCCTGGAAGCTGCTGCAAAGGAAATTATTTGGATGGCTACAAAGAGGAGGGTCTTTTCTGCAGAGGCATCTCGGTTGTAAAACAAGCTTCCCAGAAAGGCTTTTTCTCAGTACCGACATTGCACTTTCTGACAGCAAAGGAAGTTGTTTACAATTTCTCAGACACTTTCCTGTTTCAGTTTCTGTTGCTTTAAATCTGTTACTATATTTTAAATCCTTGCATTCTTGCTGAATTTTACTTTGGTTTGTATTTCCAAGTTACAGTCTAGATTTAAACTTGAAACTTCTATAGTGTGTTTGATGTCATATTTGATCGTTTTAATTGTGGTGAACTGTCCAAAGAGCTTTGGAGATTGGATAGTATGGAAATATAATGAAGAAATAAAATTTTATAGGGGATCTTAAAGAGAAAACACACTCTGTTGCCTGTTTCTATATTATATGCTGTGGTCCTTTAAAGAAAAGACAGTGGAAGACATGCGTGAAGTGTTCGTATATTCCCATTGCACTTGAGCCTAATATTTAATGCAGTTATCTCAATGAAGTTTCATACCAGAGTCCCCATGAAATTCCACTGGTATAAATGCAATGCTATTGACATAACTTTATCTATGTGCCAAAACAGGACTGATACCTGTTCTGATGTCCTTCAGACATTACATCTAAAAGATAGGATTACATCCTAAATACTCTATAATATGTTTGAGTATTCATTATTTTTGTTTTGCTTTTCTTTAAACCTAGCAACCGTAAGGAGTCACGAAGTACAAATACACAAAGCTTGCAAAATCACAATTGGAAGAAACAGTAACATCAGCCAGCATTTTTGTCTATATGTCTACGTATTTCTTTGCAAGACAGTGCTATATTGTATTCTGGAGTTTCTGGACTGCCTTAGAGCAGGGTTTCCAATTTACTGAATTGTAGATATCTGACTGGGAAGAGGATGCCGTGGGCACGGGGCTACTGAAGACCAAATTTTTAAGATGCCTAATTTGTTTAATGTGGCCACAAGGCTTGCGAGGCTTAAGGGACTCCGTAGCAGTTTCACTGAGAACTATCCAAATGTGAATGAGTGTAGCGAGTTGTGGGGGGGATCTCACCATCTCACACACCCATTCTCTGTATTTTTTTAATTCTTCGCACTGCACTATTTCACTACATCCTAAAATCTTTAAAAGATGCATCACCCTTGTGTGTCATGTTGGGTGAAGGGGAACTTTATAATTCTAACTGTATTGTAATGTTTAAGAATAGAGAGATGGTATTATGATTAGATCTGTTGGAGAAATCTGCAATAGAGTCAAATGAGCTGAGTTTTCAAGGAATCTGACCTGCAGATTTCTCCAGCAGACTAGCTTTTCCCAGGTTACACAACTTCTACAAACACTCAGACCCAGGGGTTTCCCCCCTCCCCAACTTTCTGGAATTTTACACAAATCTAGATATAGGTTTTTGTTTTTTTTTTTTCCTTTTTAAGTTCATGTTCGTGGGAAGGGTGCATTTACACAACGGCAGGTTTGCAGAAGGGCTTCTGAATGCAAGTTTGGTAGAATGAACGAAAAAATAATCTGATTCCTTCAATTCAAGGACAACAGAAAAAAAAATGCCCGACAATCCACAAAACACAGACAGAAACATTTTAAACGACAATTTTCCCCCCAGCCCTGCACACACGCACTGCCCACTGGTCTTGCTTGCTTAATATTTTTGCTCAGATATCTGAACAAATCCTAATAGAGGAGACATGGTTGTTAATGGGAATAATTGTATGTATTTGTTATCTATCTGATACGTGACAGTTTGGTGTAGGAGTTAGAGTACTAGACCAGGACTCGGATGTACAGATTCACATTTCTGTCCCTCCATTAGTCTCATGGGGTACTCTCCGATTTCATGGCGGTTTGCATATGTTTTGCCTATCCAGGGTCTTTTAACTCTCTGTGATCAGATTATTTTCTCTGTTCTGGCTTTTGCATTAGTATTATTTGATATAAACAGGGGTTTTTTGTGATGGTGCTTTATCCTTTATTTGTTTTAAATGGTTCAATTATGCCTTTCCCAGAAAAGCCAGGTTACTAGGTGACGACTAAATGTGGCAAATGGAAAAATGAAAAACATGAACAAAGTGGGTGTACTCGAGTCTTCCCTGTGTCCCCACTTCACATACCCCGAAAAGGTTATTTGCTAGAATAAAATTAGGAAGGAACTATTTGCACAGTTTGCATGCTTTTTATTTAAAATATTTATAAATGGCTCTTCATGGAATCCTTCCATGATGATGTGCTGATTTGGATAAGATAATGATGAAACTAAAATAAAAATTTAGAATGAAAACGAAAAGTCTCATTAAACTACATGCAAACATCAGCAAAGGCTTGGTTAAACAAGTTGTTTAAACAGGGTTAAACACCATCGGGATTGTACTGCAGTGGGAAGAGAATTGAGAGGGTGCGACACTGACCAAAAAGTCCCTCTGCAGGGTGGCCGTCAAAGGAAACTGCTAGGCTTGATTTTGTGCTCTCATTGTCTTGTCTGGTCGAAAGCCCGGAGAGCAAACCTGCATTCCCTGATGAAGTCCAGAGCATTTCAGTTTCCTGCCATCATTTGGGCACTGACAGGCATCAGGGGTGTGTCTCCATCCCCAAAGCCATTCCGCTTATTTTTGTTTTGATTTGATTTCCTGTTCTGTGACATGGACTTTATTTAAATTTCTGTTTTATTTAACTTTTTTTTTAATCTTCGTGTTCACTGTATGATACTTAACTTCTATTTTGGAGCAAGCAGGATAAATGCTTTTAAAAGAAAAGTAAAGGCAATATTGCCTTAACACTTGATATCAGAAGTAGACAACAGTTGTGTAATTCCTACTAGATTTGTCAAAGGATTGCAGAGAAAGTACATCCGTGCGTGATATTTCGGAGCTGGCTGTTTTGGCACTTTATGTCTCCTTTACTCCCAAGAAGAATCTTTGCCAAAAATTGTGGGTTTAGGTTGCATTCAATGAAAGCTGAGGGGTTCCACACTAGGTTGATTTTTTAAAAGTATTTAAGCAAGTGACATTTGTTTAAGACTCGAAAAATCAATGCCTAACGGATTCTTTCAAAATTGTGAGAATGCTTGGTATGGCCTGGATATAGGATCAGCTATTTTTTAATTCAAATTTACCAGTTTTTAATTCGAACCACCATTTCAGTTCAGCAAAAATGTAATTTATTTATTTATTTTATTTATTTTTTGATTTATATCCTGCCTTTTTCCTACAAAGGGCTCAAGGCAGCTTACATCTCCTCCTCCATCTTAATCCCACAACCACAACCCTGTGAGGTAGGTTGGGCTGAGAGTCTGTGACTGGCCCAAAGTCACCCAGTTGGCTCCATGGCTGAGCGGGGACTAGAACCCAGGTCGTCTGAGTCCCAGTCCCGCGCTCTTAACCACTGCACCACCCTGGATCTAGTTCTTTGGGCTGAAGCACATCTTATGTTAAACGTGTAATTTGCTACTGCAACTCTTAACCACTGCACCACACTGGCTCTTAATTATTAAGCAAACAGTCTTGGCATGGCACGGCGGCTCATTGTTGTGAGCCATCTCAGAAGAGTACAGCATCAGTGCTTCGTGGCCATCCTCTGTACCAGTTTGCGTTGAAAGCGTCTTGCCCTGCTGCCTGGTGTTCGCTGCAAGATGCAGCCTTTCCTTCTGAGGGCTCCTTAAACTGGAATGTGATGGGATGGGCCTTCAGTTGGAAGATACTATCAAAGCATCAGCCAGTCCTTCAGGTCGAGGAAAGCGGCTTTCTCAGTGGGAAAGTTCTGCTGTCTGTTGTTCTTTTATTAGCATGGGCCAAATGCAGCAAGCTCTCTGTCTCCACAGAAAGCACAGAAGTGCAGTGGGAACAAGTTTTAATAGGCCTTTTAAAAGTCCTGGGGCAGGGCGAGCAAACAGCCTTGGCAAAGTGGGGAGCTGGGAGGAAACTGGGGGAAAGGTGTGGCCCTCCTGAGCTCCCAGTGTGCCCATGGGAGGTTTCTCCGGTGGCCGCAGCCCTTCTGCTGCCCAGCTCCTTTGCCCCATCCACTGATCTATTTTTTATTAGAGTTATATCCCGCCTTTTCCTTGCCATAAACTTAAAGCATCTTACGTCATTCTCAGTCTCATCCTTACAACAACCCTGTGAAGTAGGTTGGCTATGACTGGCCCAAAGTTACCAAAACTGTTTTATTTTCCCAGTATTTTAAGGTTTGAATGTGATTTAATGTGGGGCTTTATTGTATAGAAAACTTATTTGGGTGCTGTGCCTCACTCTGCTTTATTGTGAGACCATCCTGAGACCTTGGTAACAGATGGTACATAAAAGTTTTAAATAAATAAGTAAACGAGATGGCATGGTTGAAGGCCACTTCTTACAGTCCCATGTCTGTGCTAGTCCTTTAGGAACAATGATTGGATCTGGAATGGTCTCAGTATTAATTGAAAGGAGTACAAATACTTCCGAAGGGTTGTCTAGGACTGGACCTAATTACTTTCTGAAGAAGGTCAAGAACTGGGTTGGCCAAGGTTGCAGCCATCTCGAACCTTATATGTGGAAGTCCACACAAGAATAACTCCCAAAGTTTCATGCTTTGGTTCCCTTTCTCTCCTCCCCTGACTTTCCCCGAACTTGGTGATGTCACATCTCTTATGGGGCACAATGGGAAAGCAATACTGTTTCCAGTTCTTGGATGCCCTTCCAAAGCATCCACCTTTGGCCCCATCTCCAAAGTTACAGCTGGAGTGGGGGCAGGGATATCTTTAAGCATCAGCATCAGACCAGATGGTCAGAAGTGCTTCTATGACAGATACTTAGCCTCTGCAGGAAGGATCCTGGTATGGTGCTCACCTCTGAGTAGAGATGTAAGTTAATTTTGTTTTACTTTGCAAATCATCTGAACTTGCCCTGTGCCCAACCTTGAAAGCAAACGGGAACACATTTTTTTCCCCAAACAATGTGCACACACTTCTAAACATCTGTCACATTTGAAAAATAGATTTGTGTTTTAAACACACGGTTTAAAATGTGCACGTTTCAAAAATTACACATTTTCATGCTTTACTCAATAGGGGGAAGTGTGCGCTTTTGAAAACAGCAGAAAGAAATGTGCACTTTTCCCACTCAGTGAAAAATCCTGCAAGCAACTGAGCCAAACTAAGGTTCAAAATGATTAGGGAATTTTGATAAACTTAAACATTCACGGTTTTCCAAACCATGTTTCTGCATGCAAGCTGATGCGTCTTGTCCAAATAGATCATCCACCCATGTTACCTGTGGACCAGCAGTACACATTTTTATATCTGAGTGCCACATGCGATGCTAAGTTGTGGAGGGGGGCAGTTACAATATTATAATTAGATCTTAATTATAATAAATTATAATCTATTATAACATAATACTAAATAATATAATACAATAAATCATAAATGATAAAATCCAGCGATGCCTAGTGATTGGACGGGTTAGAAATATCCCAAATAAATAAAATAATATCTCAAATAAATAAAATAAAATAAATATTTCCTATACCACCCAATAGCTGGAGCTCACTGGGCAGTTTACAGTACATAGAATGCAATACAAAATAGGCACGGTGATAAAACGGAGTTGTATGGCAATAAAAAGATTGTATGGCAATAAAAAGATCGCCATGCAACATCGCCAGGCGTGTGCCCATAAATGCAAGCAACCCAGCAGTCCTTATAGGAGAAGTGCAGAAAGAATGTTCTGTCTTGGGATCTCTGCAGGACGAAATTTGGCAGTGGTAGCAGGGGTCCTTGGGCATGTTGGGGTCTCCAGTGGTAGGGGAGGTGGGCAGTCTTGGACCAGCTCCCCATGCGTGCCAGGCCTGGGTGCCAGCCTCAGCACAGCACACAAGGAGCAGCAGTAAAGGAAACAGACCCTTGAGAAGACTTTACAGGAACCACTTTTGAGTGTAGTGGGAAGCTCTGCTCTTCTTCCTTTCAGTTGCTTTACCTTTCCTGCTTTCTGCATGGTTCTCTCAGGTGCTTTCCATTGTACGCTTTCTGAACACAGATCCACAGAAATGTTAGCATAGCAGCTGAGAGACTGACCGACAAACGAGAGTCCCGTATTCAGATCTTGCTTCACAAATAAGCTTAGGCAAAGAACGGGTGCATATCCTGCCCTGCCTTGCTCTCCCATTTTGCCCCTCTCCTCTTGGGTAGTGAAATTAGGAACATATTCTGTTTGCTTGGGTTTTGGAGGGATGGGAATTGGATTTCATGTTGGAGGAGAATATCTCCCCGGTGGTGTAGCTGTTACAGCATTATACCTCCTGAATTTTGCCAAAAGCAAACATTCTCAACACACTTTATATATATTGCCAGGTCCAAATACCTTAGAGATGTTCTAGTGAAGATAACATAATTTCAATAATATAAATGTAACTGCATATTGCCAGTGAATTTCTTATCAAATAAAGTTATTTCTTATCAAATAAAGTTGAAGGCCAGTTTCAGGATTCGTTTTATACGAAGCATCAGAGGAATGTTGACGGAAGCCCAAGAACTTCCAGTAGGGCTGGCTAAACTTGGAAATAGAGGAGACTGTGGGGTGTGTGTGTGTGTGTGTGTGTGTGTGAGAGAGAGAGAGAGAGAGAGAGAGAGAGAGAATGTGGGGGGGAGACATTTTCATGAAACAGTAACAAATATATCAAACTTCCTCTTCCTCTCCCACACTCCTTGTAGCATAAATCCAACTTTTACACACAATATCCCTAATTATTTCTGTTCATTTGCCCAGGGACAACTAGTTACAAATATTTTAACTAGTTTGTACCAATTCTTCGCAATTTCTTTATTCATCCAATTCACTCAAATAATATTTCCATTCTTTATCTATGCCAGAAATAATGCAGGGCATATAGTCTAATATTCTGTGAATGGCAACAGTGCAAAAAAACGGGACAAGTTGCCAAAGCAGATGGAGCACTGTACTTTGCAGAGAAGCTCACGAGCAAATCTTGCAAGGTTTTTTTTTCTGCTCAAGCAAATTCAAAGCTGACATTTGCTTAATAATTTCTACTTAATTTGACAGTATGATTTCATGCAAATACTATCTACATTTAAACACACACACACACATATCCTGATTTACTGTGGAACTACCTTGCTCTTTACTAGGTCTGATTTATGGAGGATGTGTTGTTGTTTTTTAAATTGTTCATCTCTTCCGGCATCTGGCACAATAAAGATTGCGATTTTGTTTTCACATATGTTATGCAAGAGGAGTTCAGGATGTGGAGTTGTTTAGCATCAGGCGTGTGTGGTTTAATTCTCACTTCCAGTGGCAAAACATTCTGTCATATTTTCAAGAAGGCTAGAAAGCATTTCATCCTGGTGTATATTTCTTGATTATGATTTTAACCTTCTGTTCTTGGCTTTAAACACTCATGTTCACACACACACACACACACACACACACACACACAAAGCCTTTCTATTTGCAAAATCAAATTAACCAATCCACTAACTCCCACACATGGATTTGATAATTTTATTATTATATTTGACTACCAACAGGCACATTAATGCATAACTGAATATAGTTTCTCTAATAACTTGAGTTCTGTAGTGCCGAATTGCATCGTTTGATGGATCTCTGTGTCCTGGAGGCGGGTGGAAACAAGTTGTCAGAGGTTGTTCATGGAAGCCTAGACTGGCCTTCTTATGTATTTAGTTTTTTACAAGGTGGATATTCCAGTATGGAGATGTTGGAAAGACCAAACAGGCCAAAAAACAAACCAATATGTCAAAACCAATCACAGAAACCATGGCTGGCTAGCTTAGAAGTTATTCTGGAAATAATATGTGATTTGTTCCTGGCCAAACACAATATAACCAGAAGCAGGGAAATGGAGCTCCAGAGAAATGGAGCTGCCTCCACTGAAGTTCCTTCTTCTGGTAGACTCCAGTCAAGCCACAGGTCCATGAGGAACCACCAGGGACCAGCCATCCAAGAGCCTCAGTACTTGGGCAGGTTGGTAAGGCAGGAGGGGCCCCCCCCCCCAGTTGTTCAGAGCTTTATGCATGAGCACACAATCCAGAAACCCAGTTTGGTAGTTAACTGGCAGTCCATGCCATTTGCTCAGCAAAAGAGTTCCCAGTGCATGCTGAGAAGGGTCAGGTCCTAATCACAGCCATAAGGGCAGTCCCACCCAGAAAACATTGCAGTAATCCAGACCTGAGGTCACTAGTAGAGACGTGAGAGGAATCTGTTTGGGGGAGGGGATCCAGTAGATTCCCTAGAGTCCAGGTCCCCGGTGAGTGCTCTCAGCATTTGCAGGGAGCTCACCAGGAACCAGGTCCATACACTGTGCAAACAGCACCCCTCTTCCGTGCCTGGTATGTCCACTTGAAGCTCCCCTCTTCTGTGCCCATGGCTGGCCCGGCCGGCAACAGCTGGCAGAGAGGGTTGATGGTTGTGCAATTGGGGCCTACGAGAGTCTGCAGACTTCCTCTTGACTTAGATCACTTTGCTGGACTGGGCCAGCATGGAGGAAATCTGCAGATGCTGGAGGGATGGACTCCAAGCAGATTTGCCCAGTGCTAATCCCTGGTGCCTGCACCACTGCTGCCAAGCTATCCCTGTCCAGGAGAAGCTGCTGCTGGCAAACCAGCTGAAGCCGGGAAAAGGCCCTTGCGGCCTCTTGTGACTTCAGAGAAACAGAAGGATCTGGGAATACCCCTGGCCTCTGAAGCTGCTCTTTCAGAAAGAGGGCAACACCATCCCGAACAGGCATGCTCCTGTCCCCCGGACTCGGGATCCACCTGCCCACGGGGCTTCTGTCTGGCCAGGATGCAGCTTCAGTTTGCTGGCCTTCCTCCAGCCCTGCCCTTGGCCAGGCTGCCTCCTGTCAGCCTCCTCTGCTGAGGCCACCATTTCTAGTTGTAGCCCTGTGGTGGAGCACATGCTGTGCATGAAGAGGATCTCCCAATTATCCCCAGATAGCGCTGGGAAAGACAATTCTGCAGCATGTTGGAGAACTAGTGCCAGAACAGTCAAGTGGTAAGTCTACCAGCATTGCTGCTTCCAGGTTTCAAAGATGCCCTCCAAGGGCTCCTTCCCTCAGGGAATCCACCATCTTGGTGCTCTTCTCACCAGGTGCTCTTGCTCTCCTTTTGCTTCTGCTTCTGCTTCTGCATCTGCTTCTCCTCCTCATCCTCACCACTAACGCTGGCTCACTTGACGTCCAGAGAAGCAGTGAAGAAGTAAGCAGCAACTTTGCCTGCTCCTCTTCCTCACCCCCAGCACAGTTTGAGATACAGCGAGGGGGCTCGTCAGCAGGGCCCCCTCCCCTCCAGCCTGCCTGATGCTGGCCCTGCTTGGACCGTGAGGCAGCTGTAGATATTCCTGTCCTTCTGAGAAAAACCTTAACTCTCCTCAGTAGCACAATGCCTGCCCCAAAGGCATATCAGTCAGACTTCAAACTGCATGTCAGCTGAACTACTTTCTCATGACTGTATTCCACCCAGCTATGGAGAATGCTACTCAGGAGACTTTTCTTTTTGGCTGAAGAAGGGGTAAAAATGTGTCAGATGAAAAGAAAGGCCACACCATATGAGATGGGAGAATTCCTGGGTCTTTGATTCTGCCTTCTGGGAGAGTATTTGTTGTGAAAGAGGGAATGGTCCATGTGAATGTGTTTGTGGTATTCTTGATGCAGGCATGTGGGAGAAGCTGCTTCTGTGCCTTCTGGAACATGCCCTGAAAGCAGCCCACATCTAAGATGGGATTAAATCGAGCTTCTCTATCCTGGAGCCCTCCAGATTGTGATGATCTTGCCTGGAATCTGGATTTCTTCTGTTTATGGGCTTCTTCTCATGGTTGGTCCTGGCTTGGAAAGTGAGCCAAGCAGAGAAGTCCACTGAAATTCGTGGAAGTCAGGTTATGCAGCTGGCAACTTTCTTCCACATCAGGTGAAGCAGCACAAAAACACATATGTAGACACCTATGTAGTAGGGGGCACCACTTGGGCAGTGGTGATGCTGGTCTCGATTCGTGATGAGCACCTCACACATGGTGTGTCCACCAGAAAGTCGGTCTCATGGCCTCCAGAAAGCAGGCTGGAGATCAGGGAGCTGAGCCCTGGGAATCTGATGGACTTTTTCACCTTCAAAATAGATTCCTTACACATCCCTATTCCAGCCCTTCTGGAATTAACTGGCATTAATTAACTATGGTTCCAGACATCTGGGATAGGTGAGGAGCACCTGGGTGGGAAAGGCTGCATTGGGTTGTACATGTTCAACCTCCACAGATCCTTCTTATTCCAAGAAATGTGTTCCCCTTCTGAAAGTCTTGCTTTTTACTGTATCTTGATTTGGATAGGAATATAGATCTATAGTGCACGGTGCAGCCAGAATTAAGATTGGTCACATGCACAGCCCAAATTAGAACACTTCTCGAAGATTTCCACAATGCACCAGGATTCCTTTGCAAACACCCTGATGCAAAATGACAGAAACTTGGCCACTGCGCCCACTGTCAAATCTTGCATTATTTCTCAGAGCCACCCCGGTCCCTCCCTCTCACTCCCCGCCCCGCCCCACACCATTCCTTCCACGCACGTTCTCCTCCCCGCTTTGTTCTGCCTGCTCTCGCCACGCAACTGGTGAGGAGGTGCGGCTCCCACTCCCCCACCCCCAGCTGCACTTCGCTGACATCATAAATTATCCAGATCTAAATGGACAACATTCATTAGCCAGGCACTTTACCCAAAGAGGCAGCTCCGGAGCTGGGCGCACTCTCCCCTTTTTATTAAAAGTTAAAACGCTGCTGGCTGTCACGGAATGAAGGGAGGGGAGGTGGGCAGGCGGGCAGGCGAAGGCAGGTTAGAGGACAGTGCTGCAGAACTAATAAATAAAAATAATAGCGATTACCATTGGCTGAGTGACCCGGGGAGAAGAGCAGCGCGGCGCCATTTGTTGTTTCCTTTTCACTTGTCAACAGCTAGTGGCTTAAAAGCCTTAGCCTTTGTTCAGGGCCTAATAGCACCTGTTGGGATGATGGGAAGGCAGCTGTCAAAGAGAGAGGGAGAGGGAGAGGGAGGGGTGATGGGAGGGAGGGAGAGCGCGAGGGAGGGATGATTGGGTGGCAGCAGAGACGAAGACCAGGGAAGAACAGGTCCTGGATTCATCCAAAGAACAGCCGTGGCTGAAGAGTCCACCTCTTAAGGTAGATTAGGTGAGATTCCTTTGCCTGCACACCTGTGCATTCTCTTTCTGCCCCCAAAGGGGTGGCATTTGCTGGAGAATGCGAGCAAGATGCAAGTGTGGTCTGAGGCAGGCATGGGACACCTGTAGCCCTCCAGAAGTTTGGCCTTCAGAAGATAAGAACATCAGACAAGCCCTGCTGGATCAGATCAGTGGCCCATGCAGACCAGCACTCTGTGCACACAGGGGCAAACCAGCTGCCCACAGTACCCCCAGAGCGGGATGGGTGCAAGACCTCCACCTGCCCAGGCCCCTCAGCAACTGGTGTCTGCATCCATCCCAGCTCCGGTCAAGGAGGGAGCCCATGGCCAGCGAGGCTAGTCGCTGCGGAGAGGCTCCTCCCCCGTGAATCTCTCCAGTCCCTTTTAGAGCCATCTAGATCAGTGCCCACCACCACTTCCCATGGCAGCAAATTCCATAGTCTAAGTAGACGGTTCTGTGGTGAAATACTTATCTGTCCTAAACCTCCCCCCAGTCAGCTTCATGGGGTGATCCTGGTTCCAAGTGTTTTGGGAGAGAGAGAGAAATGTCCCTCTCTTCTCTCTCTCCATGCCATGCATCATGCCTCTGTCATGCTCCCCAAACTCACCTTTTTTTCTAAGCTAAACTGCCCCAGTTGTTGTAGCCACTGCTTCTAGAGGAGCCCGTAAATGGCTTTGATCATTTTACCACCCACTCCTGCTACCCAAAAGCTGCATTTTTAAACAGGCCCCTTCATGCCTCTCTTAAACTGCAGCCAAAACAGAACTGACTGCTCGTGCTGATGTCTAGCTTTCCTTGCCTCACTCCAGCTTTTGCCCCTTTCCCTTTAGATTGTATGCTCCTCGGTTCAGAGGCCTACCCTCTTGCTATTTTGCTTTGTAACATGCCTTGATCTTCACGTGATCCGAGGGCACAGAACTTCTTTGAGTCTGAGGGCGAAATTCCACTTCAAAGAAGGTCTTGAGTGGGGGGGGGGGTGGCTTTCAGTAGTGGATAGGGTCAAAGACAAAAAAAAGTCAAAGGGACGGGGTCAGAAATATCAGCATTGTTTAGCTTCTCTAAGATCTGGAGTGGCTCTTGGGCTTTTAAGAATGGGCAGTGGGTGGGGAGGGGGGGCTGCACAGAGCCGGAAGGCCCCAGAGGAGTTCTGATAGAGTAGTGAGAAGCTTGCAAACATTTTTTGGCGTTTTGGTCGGTCTTAATACATGTATTGCCTAGCTTGGGATTACAAATAATCAACTTTGTGGGTTATTTTAACATACACAGACCCCAGGAATTTTGGATTTGCTCAGGCCAGTCAAGCAGAGTTGTTGTTGTAACTGTTGATATCCTTTGAAACTTAGCAAGACAAACCCTGGCTTGTGTCGGCTGATGTCCCAAACCAAGCTTCTGTTTCGGTTAACCCTGCAGTTTACACAGAAGTCTTCTGTTTCTTTACCAGCACACTGGGGCGAATATTTTGTCTGGCTGCAGGGAGAAAGCTTTGTCACCGACTTTACTGACAATAGACTTAGAAGTGAAATGATCTGTCTTTGGTGCCCGGAGGTGCTCAGCCTATTGTTAGTTAACAGCAGATATCTATTGCTGCATTTTTGCTTTGCAAAGGTTTGTTAGCTTTTAATGACTGACAGTCTGCTACTGAAAATACCATGGTATTCTGGCCTGTTTACTGACTACTCAAGATTTTTTGTTTTCTTTCTAGCTTGCTCGCTTTCCTTTTCCTTTTTCTCTTTTTTAAAGCAAGGGCAGAAAGGGAGTGAGAGAAAATCGCAATGTTTAGGTGACCTATTCAGTTTTGTTGGTTTAAAGAAAAAGCAGCGAAGTGTTCATGAGGAAAATGCTAACCTGGAGTGTGTTTGTGAGGGAGGTATAGGGAAAATCTTCTCTGTGTGTGTATGTGTGTGTGTGTACACACATAATCCACTGAACACTTAGATCAATGTTAGCTGCTCTTCTCCGAGGCCGACCCTATGTGTCCCGCTGGGACATGGAGAGCTGGCATGCTCAGCTAGGCTTTCTGAAGCAAAGGGAACCTCTTTGTGTTGTTGTTCTTGGCCCTTCAACCTGTGGATCTAGTCTGTTGTCATTGCGAGACTGACAGGGATTCAGTCCTGAGATGTAACCCTGAGATCTTTCAAATGGAGCCTTGTAGAAAAGACATCCATCTAGAATGAAATTATTCTGCGCCCAAGGTTTTTTTTATTCCTTTTTTAGGAGTCCCACAAAGCACACCCATTTACATATTCCTTCTGGCAAGATAAATTAGTTTGAGCCTAGATATTTTGTTTCTGCTAATCTTAATCTGGAGGAAATCAGATTTCCTTGTAGAGGAATGTAGATTACCCAGAGATCCCCTTCCTGCCCAAACCTACTGTACAATGTGACTGTTGCCTGGACCACCTGGACTTGGCCCAACTTATTGGTCATCGTTACCACAGTTTTGAATTCTGCCAGCCTATTACACTTTTCTGCTGTGTTGCATCTTTTTTATTCTGTGATGTTTTTGGTTTTTTTGGTTGCTTTTAAGCAGATTGTTAACTGCACTGAGATCTGTTCTGTTTTGGGGACAGAAAGCTGGGTATAAATAGCTTATTAAGCAATTCACAGGACTCTACATTTAGTCATCGTTTGGGAAGACCATTTGAAATTGGTGGACCTCAAGGTAGTCATGACTCACTATTATAATTGTTTCCAGGGAATCCGCTAAATCTACTGCATCTACATAATAATTTTGTAAATATTATTCACATGAATGGTGCCATGGAATCCACTAAGGGTAGCATCCAGTATGGCTGTCCATTACCTTCAGACTCTGTGAGCATTAGAAGTGGGGAATCATTGGAATCTCTCTAGCAGAATACTGGTGTTTGAGAGCAAGCCAAGCCAAGAGGAAGTCTGCAAATCTGAGAAGGGTGCTTGGACTTGGAGTTCTGCACTGAGCAGCGGGTTGGACCTGATGACCTCTTGGTCCCCTCCAAGTCTACTACTCTATGATTCTATAAGTATATGTGGAACAAAAATGGTGCAACCAGCAACTTGCTTATGCATCCTTTGAAGCAGATCCAAAGGCTGTTGCCCATGATGTGGAAGATGGACACTGCTTGCTCAGCATTTGTGCGGGGCTCCATTCCTGGTGAACACCGTGTGAACAGCCTTCGTCTGCGTCACGTGCATTAGCGTGAGCAGGGACTGCCATGTGTGGCATGGAGAAGGGATGCTGTTTGCACAGGGTGTGATTTGTTTGTGGCAAGCGCTGGCTGAACCCTGGACAGGCTCAGCAGCAACTTGGACTCACAGCTGCATCAAAGCAGACCAGAGTATGGGGAGCAGAACCCAGGCGACGCAACAGGTTTCCCGCCCTGAAAACCGATTCCTCACACATCCCTAATAGGTATCCATTGGGAAGAGGGAGATACACAGAGACTAGGGTTGCCAGTTCTTCCCCTCACCCCCCCCAGAGTGTGTAGAGGCTGAGGCACTGCCAAGGGTCTTCAGAGAACAGCAGTGGTTTGCTTCTCCTCTCCCCATCCCCTAGAACAGCCCCTGTAGCAGCTCTGAAGATGGTCTTCCACCTTGGGGTCTCAGCAGCCATGCAATGAACCGCACTGGCCATGGGGGAGCCTTCTGTGGCCAGAGACCTGGCTCTGGCTTTTTTCTTCTGGAGAGACAGCTGGGACTCCTAGTTTCCTGTGGTCCTCCAGGCAGTGTTGGGAGGCCATGAGATCACATCTTAGTGGAGTCTTCTATAAGAACATAAGAAGCTAACTTAGAACAATGCAGATTACCACTTCTGTCTGGCTCCCCAACTTTTCCAACTCATCCTCCAGATGTTGACCTCCAGGACTTTCACTCCTACCGGGCCCATCCAGCATAGCCAATGGTCAAGAATTCTGGGAGCTGTAGTCCACCACTTCTGAGGGCACCAGGTTGGGGAAAGATGGACTGGTGGGAGAAGTAGCTACTTTCCAGATTATCCTGACCTGGAGCTTTTCCAGCCATACCTGAAGATGCCAGGGGCTGCATCTTGGTAGTCTGAAAGACAACGCATGAGTACTGCTGCTGAGTTCTCTCTCTTTCCATTTCTTTTCCAGTTCATTTCCATCATGTCAAATGTGGAGCATGCAAATCTCCAAGCTGCTGTCATCTGTTTGTAATTTCTTAACTTTGTAAATAGCAAGCAGGTGGATCCAATCCTATTTATGGCAGAGTGCAGTACCCTTCACTTATGTGATTATTAATAATTTCTGTTGTAATTTTCAAGGAACAAAGTGCTACAGATTTTATATTAAAGTTTTGCCTGTTAAGCTCACTGAAGTTCCATGGCAGTTTAACCGATTTATATCACACCACCTCCATAGCCAAACGTTGCCAAAAAATACAGCCAAAAGTATTTTGGTCCTATAAAATTTGAGTCTTACTTAGTAAATTTGGAAACCTATTGCAACTACCTGTTCATTGCCATTTGTCATCCTTATTCTTCAAGAAACTGGATGTAGTTTGAAAATTGGGCTTGGGCTTGGGGTCAGGGTTAGTATTGGAGGTAGTATTAGGGTTAGTGTTAGTATTATTCCATTTATATCCCACCTGTTTTCCTCTTCCGAGGAATCCAAGGTAGTTTACATAGCTCTTTTGTATACTTATAACAACAATCCTGTGGGGTAGGTCATGTTGAGAGTGAGAGGTTCACCCAAAGTCACCCAGGGAGCTTCATGACCAAGTGAGGACTAGAACCCAGATCTCCTGGATCCCTAGTCCAACACTTGAACCACCACACTGGTGCTGCATCTGTAGTATTTGCTTAGTTCATCGGAAAACATTATGTACTATTGTAACAACTCCATTCTCATGATAGTTCAGCCCAGCGTGTGTGTGTTTGGGGAGCTCTTTCAGAACAAGGGGTACCTTCCACTTTGCCAGGATTGTTGGGGAGAGCTTTAAAGGGATGCATGGAACCAAAGTCAACCTAAGGCAAGGCCATAATGCCCAGCTATCAAAAGGCTTTTTCTCTTAAAGCGATATCTGACAGCAACAACACCTTACAGGAAGCACTTCAATCGCTTAGAATTGCAAGGAGAGAATGCACAAAAGATGGGAAACCCTACAATTGTCGGCAGGCAGGGAAGGGGACAGGGAGAGAGGATGAGGCCTGGCATGCTCATCCCAACGTTGGATTTTCTGCCCCACCCCCAAAGACCCAGATCTGACCACTGTACCTGAGGTTCTGCATCCCTGTTTGAACCCATCGGCATGGCACTGGCTGGATTCACACAACACAGCAAGAACCCTGCGTGGTTTCCATGATGTGTGGATTTTTGCCCGAACATACCAGTCGGACAATCACGTGGTCATTCATGCAGCACAGTGTCTGTGCTTCCCATTCCACCATCCCTGCCTCTCCATGCATCCTACAAAAGAGAGCCCCATCTTGTCTCTCTTCTTGACAACAGACTGCAGCCACCTTCTCCAGGTGGGTTCACTGTGAGCTGGAGCCCCCTGCCAGGCATACCTGCAAGTCTGCAGTGCCCTCCAGCTGCTCCAGCACCATATACATTTTTATCAAATGAAAATAAACAGCCTCATGCAATCCCTCTTCTCCTTCCACTGATTTTCACACTTCTCTGTTGTTCCTCCATGTTCCCAGAAGATGATATAGACTCGATCAGAGACGTGAGCGCATGTGAATTCCCTCCCACCACCCACTCCAAAAAGCATATTTTTAGACTGCAAAACTAAATGCAGAATTTTTTTTATTTTTATTTTTTTGCTGGGGTATATGAAGGATAAGAATGTGTGACTCAACAAAACTCGGGCTTAATGGAATTCTACGAATTCTGTCGCAGAGCTCATTCTGCCTCACGTTTCTATTGCAAGCTGTTTGTGTGTGGGTTATTTTCCTCTTCTTTTCACATGAAACTCAATGTGAAAAGAGTTCCAGGGGTACTTTTCCAAAGACATGCCTCATTTGTGCCTGTCTTTGAACTGTACGCGTGTCAGCGAGGGGTTTCAGCTTTTCATTGTTACCCACTTTGAACACTGTTAGTTCAAACTCCCTCAGTCTGCTGCATTGAGTCATAACTCACAGTATCCTTCCTGGTGGCTCCAGATCCTAGCTTTGAGGTAGGAGGTCTGCTTCTAACCTTGGATAAATCTGAATTATCCTCTTGTCCCTCAGTTGCTCCCTACGGACCATAGGATTATCCCCCAAATCACACACGCTAGAGGTTTTACTGTATCAGAGAGTTGCCCCAAACCAAAGTCTTTCCATCAAAAGTGGGTGGAATACACATGGACGGAGCCTGAGCCTAAATTGCTCAGACCGATGCATGTGGTTTCCAGGTGGTGATTCTTATGTGACAATGTACTTCTTTGCTGTCATGTGCCATCAAGTCATCTCCAACTGATGGCAACCCTATGGAGAAAAGCCCTCCAAAGTGTTCCAACCATGACAGCCGAGCTCTGCTCTAGTAAATTCCAAGCTGGGCTTCCTTGATGGAGTCCACCATCTCTTATTTCATCTTCTCTTCTTCTGCCTTCAACTTTCCCTTGCATGATTGTCATTGTCATGAGAAGTTTTGCCCTCTCCTGATACACAATCTTTTTAGAGAGTTGACTCCTGCGAGTCCCTTGGACTGAAAGATGATCAAACCAGTCAGTCCTAGAGGAGATCAACCCTGGCTTCTCTTTAGAAGGCCAGATCCTGAAGATGAAAATCGAATACTTTGGCCACCTACTGAGAAGGAAGGACTCCCTGGAGAAGAGCCTAATGCTGGGAACAATAGATGGCAAAAGAAGGAGGGGACGGCAGAGGATGAGGTGGCTAGATGGAGTCACTGAAGCAGTTGGTGTGAGCTTGAGTGGACTCTTGGGGACAGGAAGGCCTGGAGGAATGTTGTCCATGGGGTCGTGATGGGTCAGACATGACTTCGCGACTAGCAACAACAAAATCACATGCTGACTCTTCTCAGCAGTATCTTTTGTCTCCAAGCACTGATAATAGTGGGAAAGGATCCTCCTCTAAATAGGGTTTCATCTCATGGATGTGTCATCTGACTGCCCTTGGGGTTGTCTGTTCAGCTGGCTTCCACTGATACTCACACTGCTACTTGTGGTTCAATGCAAGCATGGAGGGTGGAACATTGAATCCATGCAGTACAGTGGACAAAGGTGGTGCCGGGGGGGGGGGGGGGAAGCTGGGGAAAGTATGCTCTGGCTTGTACATTTATTAGGCTGATGGTCAGATTTCCAGGATGGAGATGTGACTGCTCACCACTTTCCTCCCTACAGATTGTATTATGTGAATGATGCACACGGGGGCCCAATGGTCACAACTCTTCCATCCGGTATTGAGAAAAGACTGCCCAAGTTAGGCTTGTGCTTTAGGGATGGGCATTTAATGAAGACTGCATTTCAGTGGAAGGCCTCTGAAGTAGTCCAGGTAGAACCAGGCCATCTAGGTCAACCAGTGGTCTCTTGCAGATGTTGAAGAGCCTGGGGGATAAAGCGCAGCCCTGTGGAACCCCACAGCTTAGCTGCCAAGGCACAGAGCAATAAATCACCAGCACCACCTTCTGGACTCAGCCATCCGAGCAGGAGCAGGACCACTGCAGTGTCTCCAGCTCCCAAGCTGAACAGCCTGTTCAGCAGGATGCAACAAAATACATGCATTCCTGGCAGAAGAGTCCGGGCTGAGTTTCTGCCACCTAAAATGCAGTTAGCAAGCCTTGGAAATGTCTTGGAAAGCTACATCCGGTCAGAGATGATTCCAGGTGAGAGATGAGCCAGTGAGCCAACCTAGGAGAGCTCTCCTATTAGGTAGGGTGGAGCAGCTGCCTCAGGCAGCAGATGACGAGCAAAGCAGCGACTCCCTACCAATCCCTGGCCCCCCTAAGCTACTGTGCCCTTCTCCCACTAAGCTGCCACCCAGTGCAGGGAAGTAAGTTGTCCCTTCCATACTCGTGAAGTCCAGAGCACACTATCGGTAGACGGGTCGGGAGGTCCTTCTTGTCCTTTGCCTTTTGCAGCAAAGTATCTTTGGGCCAGCCCTGGTTTAACGTGACAGCGTCATGTACTCCAACTGTTGTCCTACCAGCATTTCTCCACCATTAGAATGATGCCGCTAAGAAAGAGCATGCACGCAAACAAACTTTGGGGATCGATATTTTATACCAACTCACTGTGTCCCTGACTTTGGAAAGCATGGAGCAGGCATGGGGTGGAGTGTGGGGTGGGGGGGGGCATGGAAAGGCTCCAGCCAGTCAAGGTAATGAAAGCGCCTTGTAACGCCTTGTTATTTCTGCAGAGGAAATTAACCAGTTGCTAATAACAGTATGGTCCCTAGGCCAGACGGTCGCTTTGAAAAGTTAACATGTACTCTCTTTCAGTTCCTAGTAGGGGGTAAACAAATGCCAGAGCAAATACACATAAGCACAAAAGTGGAGAATAGCAGTTCTGTGTCTTAGATCGAGATAGGACGGGTGGCCATTGTTATTTAGATGGAACATACTGGAGCACTTATCTTTTAGTACACTCCATTTTCGAACTGAATGCAGCCCTAATCGCAGGATTGAAAGCTATTGTAATTGTGCACCCTTCTAAATGCTGACAAGAATATACAATTACATTGTTTGGAACCGAGTTTAATGTCCCCTGGGTTGTATTAGCATTTGTATTTTACTTATGCATTTAAAAATCTACAGAAAAAACAAGGTCAGAATGTAAGAGTTATAAATATTGAACTCATCCACACTTTCCCTCCCTCCTTTCCTCTTCCTCTTCCTCTCTCTGCATACATATTCCCTGAAAATTCTGGAGAGGATATACATATGAAATAAATGCATAATGGGCCCTCGTGTACTGTCCCTTGAATTGTGGCAAGGAGGAATCCTGGACTCTAGACCTTGGTCAGCTTTAGCAGGATTATTCTTCTGCCTTAGGGATGCAGACCTAATTAGGGTGTTTACCCAGGTGACTTTTAGATAGAAGTAGGGGTCTCCAACCTATTTGACTGGGTGAGCCCATACGAGTATGGAATAGAGAGTGGGTCTTGTAGGTGCTTTCACAAAATGCCCACCATGGGGAGACTTGCCCAATTATCAAATAGTTGCCATGCTAGGAATGCTAGTCTAGAAACTGGGGATATTTCTAAGTAATCAAAGTCCACCAGTGTCAGGATCTAGTTTTCCTGCTTTGCACTCTCAAGACAACTGACCATTCTTTGGTAAAGGTTCTTTATTCTCCAGTGTACATCCTGTAAAGATCACCAGCAAGGAAAGAGTTTCTGAGCATGCAGAAAATGGTTTGTTGAACTCAAACTACTTCTGAGAATTCTCCTTCTGAGTAATCCTAGGTGCCACCCCTCTGAAGGTGGGCAAGTCTCTTAGCCGTTCAGCGTCCCTCTAGCTGGCCGCCCCCTCCCTCCTGATGCTGCGCCATGGGGTCAAGAGCCATTCCAGGCTTGCTTGGTTCCTGGGGCTCCTATCCCACCCTTCCCAAAAGTTGCAGACTCCAACTATTCCCAGGATGTACACAGACACCTTCTACCTCTTCCACCCCAATGTCTGGAGGTGCCATTTATCAGGGCTCATCCTCCCCATTGAAAGAGTCTGCGTCGCCTTGGCCCTGAAACAACATGCCAAGAACAAGCTACCTCCTTCATCCCCAGTGGTCATAAAGATGGGGTCTGATCAGTAAACTGAAAAACCACCCACTGGAACCCAAACAAAGCTGGTGGGTGGTAGCAACCCACCCATTTGCAGTGTGTCCATCTACCTGTTACATATGCAAATTCTTAATGAAATAAAAATTACCAGGTTCAGGGAGCCTGGCGGGCACACTGGTGTCATGGACATGGTGGTGCAATGGTGCCCACAGCCGCCATGTTGGAGGTTCAAAGAGAAAATGGGTCTCTGAGTTCTAGCTCCTGGGGGGGCTATGGAGGGCAGCAGAGTCTTGCCCTCCTGGCCAACTTCTGGGTGCTTTGGTGACATTTGATTGACCACTGTGGGATGCAGGGTGTTGATTCCTTGATCTGATGGAAAATTATTCACTGGGTATGCCTATATCTGAGCATAGGTCTCCCTTCACTCTCCCAAGACTTCCAAAGCATTTATCATCCCCAAGTTTTCCTGGTATTTATATTATTATTTGTTTGCAATGTCTTTGTTGCCGGAAAGGAGGGGGAAAAGCTTGCCACAGTCTGCTTACCACCACACTATGTTTAAACACATTGTAAAGTGGATGTAATTGTAAACACACCGAGGGATATAATTACATGTAGCAGATTTAGGAGCTAATTCTTTGCCTTTTATTTTATTTTATTTTTCTCCCCCACTCTGCATTTTATCAACATAATTATATATATTTTTTGGACTGCAGACTAACAGCCTGAAATTGACAAGCATCCATTATAAGCAGAAACTTGTTCTCTAAATTGAAAAACAATACGCACCAGGTTTCAATGTGCCCATTGTCATATGGAATGGCTTTGTTCCGTAAGAGGAAAAAGCTAATGATTTTGAAACAGCAGGTGACAAAACACATTCTTTTTTCGCACTCTCCCCTCTTATCAGTTTGTTGATGAAGTCATTATGAACTAGGGTCTGTGATGGGGTAGCTCTTATTTTTAGCAGATAGACTTTTAATGAGTTCTATTGTGCCGTCAGTCATGTTGATTCACTCACATCTCTCTCTCTCTCTCTCTCTCTCTCTCTCTCTCTCTCTCTCTCTCTCTTTCCTCTTGATTCAGAAACCCCCAGTATTGAAAAGCTACTATCAAAAGATTGGAAAGACAAGCTTCTTGCCATGGGATCTGGGAACTTTGGAGAAATAAAAGGTAAACCCCATTCTTATCAATCCCAGGGATGTAGAAAAGATTAAAAAAAGCAAACCATTTAAAAAAGAAACAATTACTGTGATTTCAGTTGGCACAAATGAAGCCTGCAATCTTTTTGCTCGTTCTGCTTTGAACTTCTTCTCTAGAGAGGGGGATGGTGTCTTGGGGGCTGATCCTGCTCTTCTGAGCATCATAGAACTCAGTGGGGCCATTCCAGGTGAGATTGCAGTTTACCATCTTCAAGCTCCAGGAGAAATAATACCTTCAGGGGAAGCAGGAAACTGGGTACGTCCCTCAGCCAGATACACGAGTCTCCTGCCTGTTTCTGAAGGGCTATGTTACAGTGTACTAGAAGAGCTGCATCACTGCAGCGGTGAAGGAAGGTTAAAACAGGGCCCTGTGGGAGCTGCCGAATCCCCTCCGAGCAGCTCTTGCCCCTGTGATGCTTCCCTTATCCAGAAGATGGTGTTGCATTCCCTACTGCCCTGGATGAGGAGGTGCCCCAGGAGCAAAGCCACAGGTCTTCATGCTCTGCAAGGACACAGCCTCACTGACACACTGTGCCTTTGTTTCATTGACAAGGGACATGGGAAGCCGTCTTACACCGAGCCAAACCATCGACTTACTGACCTAGCATTGTCCGCACTGATTCACAGCAGCTCTAGAATTTCAGGGAGGCGTCGTTTCTGACCCAGACGTGCCCGCAGGATGGTTTTGCATGCAGAAACAGGCACAGTAGATAGGTCATTGGCTAACCCTGAATGGGGGATGCACTTTCATGTCGAGATATGCAATTTCACACTTTCAGATCTATAGTTAATCTACTAGTTACCCTTTGCAATTCACACATCTCCAAGACGGTGATGCATTGGTATAAAATGAGCTTCTTAGGGGGAAATGCATGGGAACACATCTCACACAGTAGTAAAAATAATGTTGAGATGCACTGTATTGGAAAAATTCTTTGCAAAAGCATGCATATGGCACAAAACTCCTTGCTCATGTGCAAAAATGCAAAGGTAAGGAGGAATGCATGTACGGACTTTTATATCTTAAAAAAAGGATCCCCAAGGTTTGGCACAAACCAAATTTAACCTGGAAACATGGGAAGCTAAGAGAAATCAGAATTGGCACATGTCTCCATCTCTGTATCAAATCCCCAGTGATCAACCTGGGCACCTATTCAAAATGTACAGCCCAGCTAGAAATTGGACTGTACTTTTCTCTCCCTCCTCCCTCCAATTCAGCATACTGAACAGTGGTTCTTTGTATTGAAACTCCAAACTGTAGGACATTGCGTTCTAAAAGCTAGAGAAAGATTCTTAGCTATGAGGATAGGGATGTATGAGAATTTCATGTTTGCAAATCCTGCAAACATGTCGCATTCACAACCCAAAATTTATATTCACACTTGAAAGCAAACTTTCAATGAGATCACATGAACTTTGAGGAAAAATCTAGAAAGCCCAGTGGACTCGGGTATGCCATCTACACCCATCTTGTTTCTTTAACTTCCACTGATGAACATCTACCTGTTATCTCAGGCTTTTAGAAAGCCTTCCATAAATACGTGGCTCAGAATTAAATGCATGAATCAAAAATAAAGGAAGAGCAACCTTTTCTGAGGCTTGTCCCATTTTGCTACCCATGACTATCAAAGAGAAAAAGCAAGACATGCCAGTTGGCAGAAAACCCCCATCACCCCTTCCCCACACCCTTGCCAGCCTACCAAAGAGCAGTTCCCCAATATATGTACATGTACGAATTAGAATTAAAGGCATAGATTAGGAATAAGGAAAGAGCATGGCATGGGCAACAGACCTGCTTGCATAGATTTGATGCTTTGCTTGAGAAGCAACCTCCACATTTTTCCTTCTGTTTTTCCCCTTATTCTTCTTTGGTTTGGCCCTTTCTAAAGTAAAAGTAGCTTCAGTATCGTGTGAGCATTAGTGGAGGTCTGATTCTGCTGTGTTAGCAAGACTTTCCTGTGTAGGAGTTAAGGCAGCTAAGCTCTGGTTTACCATTCTGAGTTCACCGCAATGGACGAAAGAAAGAAAGTTGCTTTGGCAGGTAGGATTCATTCATCCAAACTGTGTGTGATCCAGTTGAGGACTGGTTCTGTTGCAAAGTATCGTTTGATATGGAGTGATCTGACTGTTTTATCTGTAGTTTTTGGCGGATGATTCCTCATTCACATGAGCAAGTCGTGGCCTGGCACTAAACTCAGCGATCAAGATATATGCATGAAATAGGCCGTGCTTTTTTTTATTTGAGGCTAGTATAAAGAAGGTTGAGGTCAGTCGTACCTGCAAAATGCCCCCTCAGATCAGGAATACTTGAACTTGGTTTTCTTTAAAACCATTCATATTTCCAGAAGTCCTTTTCAAGATAGTAATGAAGCATTTCAGGATAACATTGTTTAGTTCAGAATTATCTTCCATTGACTTATGCCATTATATAGGAACTGTGTAGGAGATATATAGAGAGACTTTCCATCATTCTATGCAGGTTGATGAATAGAAAAGTCTGATTTAAAAAGAAAAGATGGCTAAAAATGTGCATCTCACCACCCCATAGACTGAAGTGAAGTTGCACATTTAGGGGGACAGGAGTGCTATAATTTGCACAAATTTTTGGAAATGCAAATTTGCACAAGTGCCAATTCACACAACAGCATACAAACAATTTGTGCGAAACCTGATCCCATCAGTAAGTGGATAACAGAAAGAAGGGTATCTGAACACAAATGGGATGGATTTAACCATGTCCATATATCTCTGCTAGTAAGTAGTTAGTAAATACTAACCTTAATTCCATAAAATCCAGAAATATCCTATATATAACAGCAAACTCCCTTTCTGTGGATCCATATGTAGCCAAAATCATGCCATCCATCTGCAAGAGAAGGCTATCAACAGGTTCAGAGGAACACCAAGTTAAGCTAAAGCATTAAAACTATTTGGGCACCCCACCCCAAAATGTTAGAGAACCAAAGGAATGAGGATGGAGCCTGCCTTGTAGGCGTGGAGTGTTGCCTGATTATTTGGAGTGGGGAAAATCAGCAAACAAGGGCGGGGGGAAATGGAATGGAATATTCTAGAAAAGGATGTAGCTGTGTGGCTGGAACCCTTCCACAATGCAGCCTTCAGTTGCAGGTCCTCTTTGAGACAAATTCATGTCTATTAAGTCTGAAATCTGAAGGTCTAGAATGGTATTGATTTGAGTTGGTAGTGGAGGGAAAGAATATGACCCATATTCCCCACCCCATGCCAGGACACCATTTCTGTCATGTTTCCTGCTACTAGGTGACATCTTGTGGTTTTCATTCAAAACTGTTCTTCTTCATCTCCAGAGAGGAAGCATTAATCCTTTCTTATGCCCCTCCTCCAATGAGGTATTGCCTGAAGCCAAGTCCGAGTGAGGGCAGGAGTGACAGGTGATATGCCCTGCCCTCACTCTATGTCTTCTAGACTTTAACTTTCTAAATTTCTCTTTATGGTATGACAGTATGGTTCTTGAGTAGAAATATTCTCCATGGGATGGAACACAGGTTGCCTCAATCATCTGATAATTCGCTGGCATAGCCAACTTCAGCACAAACACTATGTTTCCCTGTTCCCTTGGCCCTGGTTGGAGCCAAGCTATTAATCAGATCATGGATATGATGGTGAGGAATTATACATTCCAACTAGTAAGATTTGTTCCACGTGAATATATCCTTGAATGTACCCTACACTTCTAAGTCATGTGGGAATATCTCTATGGTGTCAGAACATGTATATGATATCTTTCTACAGGTTTTTAAGCTATGCCATTTTCCTCCTCAGAAGCAGTCTATGGCCTTCTGACACCATCTTAGAGGCCATGGATGGTTCTGAGTCCAGCCCCTGGGGACCTAGCTCCTTGCAGCCAGTGCGAAAAGAACCACACCAGCTGAGGTTACAGCTGAGCGTGGTGGGAAGGAGCATGCCAGGAGTTGCGGAAAGGAAGAAGCTTGGCTTGCAGGCTTTTGCTAAGTCCAACAGGCACCCCAGCCCCCTTCCTCGCCCTTCCCAGGACTAGATCCACACTGCCCAAACTGGCTGTTGGGAGGAAATACACTGACTGTGGCCACTTCCAAATACCTCTGCTCCAGATCCACAGATGGACAGGGGAGCCCAACCAGAGGACGCCTTGGCCCAAGGACCCATCAGTCCTAAAACCAGCCCTGTTGGTCGGTTACATAGAGACAAAACATGTGACGGAAGTGAAAGCGCAGCATTCGTTAGGGAAATTGGATGGCAGTGTCCTCTTCTCCATGCTTAGTGGTTAGGAGCACTTTTTAAAGGATCACCAATTGAGAAGTGAGGCTG
Organism: Varanus komodoensis; assembly: GCF_004798865.1. NCBI lineage: Eukaryota > Metazoa > Chordata > Lepidosauria > Squamata > Varanidae > Varanus > Varanus komodoensis. Next base: position 1,079,253 of record NW_025336348.1, on the reverse strand, counting down.
CACGTGGAATGGGCCTGTTGCAGAAGAGATGGCAAAACAGCCAGGCCTTGTGTGCTCTCCCCCTACTGGAAGGCAGTCTTGGCCTCCTTCTCCCTTCTATGGCTCTTTCCCTTTCCTTGGATAAACTTGACAGTGGTTCCACTGTGAGCTGCTGACATGAAGGAAATGCTCAAGGCTTTTGGCCTTGCCTGGGGGATGCTGGGAAGGCAAAAACAGCGTCTCAGGGAAGGATTGGCCGACTGGCCTTGTAATGTGAAAGAGCAGGCCCTTGACTGGCATAATGTTATTTTTTTCCTCTTGTGTTTTGTGTTTGAATCTTCTGTCTTGGGATACAACCTGAGTTACTTGTGGAAAAGAACCAGATTTGCAGGGAAGCTACAAATCCAGTCAGGCTGATGGAGTGTTGGAAATTTTATTTATTTATTAAATTTCTATACTACCTATAAGCCCAAATGGCTCTCTGGGTGGTTGATGATTAATGGTGAAATACGATGAAATTCTCTATTTGGATTTGGAGTTCCTCTTTTATATTCAGCTTGTCTTGAACTTTCTGATTTTTCTTTTAAAAAGTTGGTGTAAAAAGCCATATACAGTGGTACCTCGGCTCATGAATGCCTCGGTTCACGACCAAATTGGGTCACGAACAAAACTTTCATGAACATTTTGACTTGGGTTGCGAACTCCGCATTGGATGGCGACTAAGATCGTGGCCGTCTCCCCCCCCCCCCCCCCCGAGTGGGGAGATGGCCACGATCGCAGTCGCGTTCATGCAGGGAAGACTGGCGCCATCTTGGCCATCTCTCTCCCCCGCCAACCAGCACGATCGTGGCTGTCTCCCCCCCCCGCCCCCACGATCGTGGCCGTCTCCCCCCCGCCCCCCCCGAGTGGGGAGAAGGCCACACTCGCAGTCGTGTTCGTGCAGGGAAGACATGGAGGAGCTTGCTGAACTCCAGCGTGAGCAGCAGCAGGGACTTGCTGAGGAGGATTCCACTGAGGAAGAGGAAGACGGGGAGGAAGTGAGCAGGGATGTGATACAATCCATTCTGAAAAAACGGAATGAGTGCCAGGATGTCTTTGGGAAGCACCACCCCAGCAGAACTGTGACGAACAGAGTGTTGAATCTGACGAACGATACCGTGGTCTCTCGTTTCCGGAGGGTCGTGCAGCGCAGGAAAAAACAAGTGACTATAGGCAGATTTTGCACCAGAATTGACCCTGCAGCTAAGAGACAAAGAAGAGAGGAAACCCTTGAAAGGGATCTCCCCATGTCCTTACGGAGGGGGGCTCTCCCTCGAAACAATAATCTGCCCCCCACCCCCGGGCTAGTGTTCTCCACTGCACTGTACAGTACTTTGTCACTTCGTTTCAAATTTTTCTGATTAAAAGAAATAGTTACAGAACGGATTAACCTTATTTCCATTGAATCTTATGGGGAAATTTGACTTAGGTCACAACCAATATGGGTCACAACCACATTCGGAGGGGCCAGAATGGATTAACCTTTGGGAAATTGGACTTGGGTCACAACCAATTTGAGCCACAACCAGAGTCATGGAACAGATGAGGTTTGTGAGCCAAGGTACCACTGTATGTCTTTTGTGCATTTCCTATTATCAGTACCACCTAACATTTATACCCTACCTTCCTTTCTTTTGCAAGGAATCCAAGGGAACCTGCACAGCTCTTTTCATTAGTTAATTCTCACAACAGTCCTGTGAGGTAGGCTGGGCTGAGAGTCTGCGACTGACCCAGGTCGCCCAGAGAGTGTCAAGGCCAAGTGAAGAGTAGACTCCACAGGTGCCAGTCCAATACTGCAAGTGCTAAGCTACAGTGGGTCTCACTACACTCTTGATATACAGTGTATGGATCACAGTATGCAAAATTTCCAGAAATATTATTTTTCCAAGTAACCTACATACCAGGATATGCATTTTGGTATTAATGGAGAATGCTACTGCAACATTCAGAGAAGTGCGCATGTCAAAGGAGAGCTGAGTTTTTGCTTCTAACCACATACTGCTTCTAAAATGCAAAATGGCAAATTCCTCTCTGGGGTGTCCGTGAATCAGGTGGCATCCTATGAAAGTGGGGGGGGTGTTTAAATTATTTAGGGGGGATCCTATCAAAATGCACTTCCATTAAGCAGAGAGATATTGCATCACTTAATGGTGAAAGGTTCACCTGCAGTAGCATATATTTTAATGCCAAATTGAGCTGTGCTTCACCTCTTTGGAGAGATGAAGTCCCATGGGGTGCATGGCCCAGCCATGGGAGTCCCATGGGGCTGCTGCTGCTGCTGCTCTCCCCCATTGTCCCACCTTGCTGCTGCCCTCTCAGCAAGCAAGCAGTGGCTGGGGCAAGGGAGAACCATCTCTCCTCTCCCTGGGTAGCTGTAGAAAATGGGCTGAAAAGGACAGAGCAGGAGAAATGGGCAGAGCAGAAGGGAGGACCTACAAAGACAACTTTCCCACGTCCCCGTCCCTCTGAAAACCACACCAGGTACAGCAGTCAGATTATTGTTCATTGCAGGCTGCAGAGCAGGAAAGACAATAGAGGTGGGATGAGAAGGAAGTAGAATTCCTGATGTTTTGGCCTTCCAGCATTCCTTCATTGGCCATGCTGGCAAGGGCTTCTGGGAGTCGAAGTCCAACACCGCTGGTCATCCACCACCCGCCCACCCCTGCAGCACAGCACTGGCTCCCAGGGGCGCATGCTTTGGGCCTGTATTTTCTTTCTGGGGGAAAGAGGAGATGGCCGTGCCAGCAATTACACCCCCACCAAGAGCAAAGGGCGAAAGAACAAGAGCCGCAGCTGTATTTGTTGAAACAACATGGAAGGTGTGTGCCGCGTTGGCATGAGCTCGGCCATACATCGGAAAGAAGGCCTGCTTCATTTTTTATTTCTCCTTGGATATGAGGTTATTAGTCAGGGTTTTCCAGCTCTTAAGTTTTAATTAATTCCTCGATGTATTTGTCTTGGCAGCACCTCTTTTGGAAAAACAGGCATCAGACACCTTGTGCCTTGCTGTTTCTTTGCCCTGGAATGTGCCCAGTGCTGGCAGGCAGAACTCTTTTGTCGAGCTGGGTGTGTGTACATACCCTCCACCATTAAAAAGAAAGAAAAACGCTCACTCCCTGCCCACTCCCACCTGCCTCCAGATTTACCTCCGAGAAGTTACAAGAGTGAAGCAGAAGTTAAGGAGTTGTGGGACTGATAAGAGTAGGGTGGTGGCGTCTGTTGTAATCCGCGTAGAGAGTCTTTGGACTAGTTATAGCGGAATATAAATTGAATAAATAAACAAACGGGGCAGGACCTTTTCTACAGTGGGATCCTGTCTGTTTATGAGTTGACCTTTTAGATCGTCCATTCTTTGGACTGTGTTATACACCGCCCTGTGAGTCTTCACTGCCAGGAATGCCATACTCACAATTCCTGTGGGAGCTGCTGTGATCTTTTGCTTGTCCTACATGGTGTATTCCACATAGAATCTCAAGGGATGAGAAAGCAGACAAGATCGCCCTGGAAGGTGGAGTCATTTGCACGTGGATGCACCCAACCAATGCATTTGTGGGTTTACCAGAGGTGACTGGTTGACCAGTGCTTGGTTAACCAAGCATTTCTCAAAATACTCATTCAAATGCCTCTAAACACCAGTTGCAAGGGAACACAAGGAGTATGTGCTATTACATTGGTGTCCCATTTCTCAGTTTTCCATATGTTGGCTGCTGTAGGAACAGAATGCCCAGCCTTTGATCTGATCAAGCAGGACTCTTCTCATGCCCATAAATCTTAGAATCTGCTGTCTCGGTGCTAGATTTTGCACAAATCTGAAATTGTCTATCAGATCCTTCCAGGTGACCAAAAGAAGATGTGCATATGCAGTGAGGAATAAATGCTTCCATGTAAAATGCTACAATCAAAACAAAAACCGCAAAAATGGTTCGAATCGAACGGATTGGTCCTGGCTGGTGCAAATTATGGTAGAGTTCCAAATTTCTGCAAATAGTTTGAGCAAATTTTGTGGAAGCTGGACCGTCCCCCCCCCCCCCGCCCCAACTCCACCTGCATTTGGCCATTGGGTCAGGAAGGTGTCGAAAGGCTGTTGAGTTCAAATGAAGCCACTTTTCCAGTGTTGTCATATCCTTCCCAGGGGAATCATGGAAGCAGAATGTGTCCACCTGTGACTGCAGGAGCAAGAGGAATTGTTGCACGTCTTATCCTCTGGAGGAGCTGAGCATGCCTTCTTGTTGCTGTGATGTGATTCCTGTGAAAACATTTTAAGTGCATACTGCCAAGTATATCTGGAAATGAGTTCTTGAATGTCTTTCTGTTCCCAAGACTACTGCCTCAAAGTACTCTGGTTGGCACAAAGACATCTGCAAGGGAATAGTGTGCCTGGAATGGGAGAAAGCATGTTGTGGGAATAGATTCTCACCTGTGGAGAGTTATTAGGGAACACTTTCCATATTGTTGCCTGGCTTTCTGTCTTAATTATGCTTTATGGCTCTAAAACAACACTTCCAAAATTCGAAATGCATTGCAATTTTATAATTGGTTCAGTTGCCACCATGCCAAGCTTTGTGCAGCTCAGTCCCCATGCAGGTTTACCCAAACTATAAATCCTACTGCCCTGCTGTAAATCCTGGGCATACAAGACTGCATTAAGGGTGCACCAAGGATTGCAATCTTTTTTGCTTACCAGTGCAATGGAATGCAAGCCATGATGAAAGCAAATAAAAGGCCTGTTGGGAATCTTTCCTTCCAACAGCAGCTCTGAATTTGCGCAAGACACTGTCAAATGGTGGAGGTGAGAAGGCCATCACAGTACACCTTGCATGTGCTGAATTTCTGAGACTGACAAAGGGGGAATTCGTACTCAGAAAGCTTTTCCGAATGTCCTTGTGCCAGGCTGGTATTTCCAGTCTACTTGGCATTGAAATAGAGACGTAGAAAATTAGCGAGTCAGAAGGTGCCTCCCGGGCCATCTAGTCTGACCCCCGGCTCCAGCCGGCTCCACTCACAATATGCCCACCATGTGCATGTCCAGCCTATCCTTGAACACCCTCACTGATGGGGCCTCAACCACGTCCCGTGGAAGCCCATTCCACACCCTCGGGGTCCTAACTGTCTGGAAGTACTTCCTGGCATCTAAACTGAACCTTGGTTCCCTGAGCTTTGCTCAGGAAATACGATGTGTTCTTGGTGTGATCTGTATGCCCCCTAATCAGAGATATGTTGGAAGTGCCTCCCCATATATTGGGGATCTAGTCATGTTGCCTCACTTTTTGCTCCGTGGCACTGGAAAATTGGTGACTCTAGTTCTAGTTTGGGCTGCGGCTGTTATAATGGGCACATAGGCCTGTTTATATTCTTGCAGAAAAAGAATAGCAATGTTTGGGTGGGGGCAGAGGTTAGCAATGGGTTTCGCAGTGATCTTTCTCCTGCAAGCGCAATTCATGCAAATGCATGAATAGCCGATCGCAGAATATTTTAGGGCCGACCCGGAAACTGTGGGACCGCGGTGGCAGCATAACCTTTTCCTAAGAGGTGTCGCTGTTTCTGTTTTGTTGGTTGCAAGTTTTCAGGCAGAGATGAAATGTGGTGCAGTTCATAAATGTTGTCAGCTTTGCAGGCAGGGGTCCTTCTTTTAGCAATCTTTAGGAGCGTGAAAGAAGGGTGGACAAATTTGTTGTGGTTCCTACAACTTTGACATTATTTTAGCACAAGCTTGTTCCATCCTGCTTCAGTATCAACATCGGTGTGTGTGTGTGTTTTTTTGGCGGGGGGGGGGGAGTTGGTTGCATAGCATTAATGCACAATTTTGTAGATATTTCTCCTAATACATACTTCTGTGTATGCAGTGGTTTGCAAAATACACATTTTTGCAAGCAATTTACCCTAAGATGTTTCTTTAGGTGCACCATTTCCCCTAATGTATGCATTTTTCTTCCTGTATGGTTATTTATTTATTTAAAACATTTCTGTGCCATACCAAATTAGCCCAATAGTTCTCAGGATGGTTTACAATTTAAAATAAATAAAGAACAATTAATAACAATAAATGGTCCATTGCAATAACAACCCATAAAGTGATCAGCAATAAGATAAGAAGACAATAAAATTAAACAAGTAAAATAAACACATTCAATAATAATAAATATTCAAATAAAACCAAGTAATAGAAACACAGAAACAGAGCGAGTCAGGAGGGGCCTCTGGGGCCATCTAGTCTGACCCCCAGCTCCAGCCGGCACCACTCATGACACGCCTACCATGAGTATGTCCAGCCTATCCTTGAACAATCCACAGTACCTTCATAAAATGCAAAATAATGATAAAATTCAACAATTAAAATAGTTGGAGAATGAAAAGGTCATTTCCAGGCACCTAAAAATCAAACGGGCTGATATCAGGCACACCTCTCTGAAGAGCTGGTTCCATAAATGGACCTTACAGCCAAGAAGGCCCTTCTAGTGCCCCTTTCTTAGTTTCTCTAATGTGTACATTTTGTGTGCACTTACTGATAACACAACTGCACTATAAAACTCAGAGAAGTGTGGAAACTGATGGATAAGTGTGTTCTTGTTCTCATATCAGCTCAAGAAATATGAATTAATTCATTTCACATTAAAATATGAACCAAATGAATTTCAGCCCCATCCCTAAGGGAACACTGTGGCAGAGACCTAACCATCAATAACCAGCATTCCAGTGGTGGTCCCTTCTTCAGTTAAAAGTAGCCAAGCACCAAAATTATTTTCTTTGCATCCTCTGCTTCATAGTGACCTGCTGCAGAAGCAACATCCTTCCTTCCTTCCAGGCTTGCTTGTGCATCGGTCTTCTTTTTTTGGAACAGTAATTCATCACATGATAATGTTCCTCTCCAGGCTGGGAGAAAAAACACAGCCAAAAGGTGTTGCGGAATAGACATGGAAAAGAACGTGGGATTTGAGGTGGAAGTTTCTAGGGCATTTCACCTCCCACAAAAGGCCTCCCTTCAAGTCAAAACTTCATTTTCAAATCCTGATACAGTCTAGATCATGTTTGAGTCAATATTGTTTGTGCTGACCCAGTGGAAAAAAGTGGGATAGGCATTTTTAAAATAAATGGATTGAAATAGATTGTGCCACCCAATCTCTCAATTAACCTGCGCTCCATTGCTCTTTCATGTTTAGGTGTCCCTGTGAATCCTGGAAAAAAAAAGATGTGCATCATCAAAAAAGAGGGCATCACTTTTATATGCTAATTTATGCATATACATTCACATTTAGAAATAATTATACTTTAAATAGTTATATGTGCTTCTCGCTATAGTGTAGAACGCTGGGACCAGCATGCTTTGTTCACTCTTCTGTCCTGGAGCTATTGATGGAGAGCTTCAAAGCCCAACTTTTGATGGTTTTTTATCTTTAAAGCTGACATGGACTTCAAAACAGGACAGTCCTCTGTATAAAGGGCAAGTGATCACCATCCCTACCTACCTTACCAGCAGGGCATACAATTATCTAGTCTGTAGGACTGCACCCTAAATGTACATTTGGTTCCAGATCCTAGAAAGCAAGAAAGTAGAAGTCTTTGTGTTAGAAGTGCAACGCTTGCCTCTAATCAGTTTAGACTTGGGCAATGTCTCTGTGACATCTCCAGACATAAGGGAACACAACTGAAAACAGAATCAGGGCCTCAGCTGGCCTCGTCGTAGTTTATTAAATCCCCCATCAGCCTGAAATAGACATTTATTAAAAAGACGCATTTCCATATCATGGAACATATGTAACAGGTAACAGGTATTTATGTCAAACTCGGGCTGACATATGACACGACTGTATTTGCTGAAAACTAAAGCCCTGCACCCATGTGTCACCAAGATGGGGCACAGGGTTCTCTTTGGAGAACGCTCGTACAACGGCCAATACTGGATTAAGAGAAATAATCCATTCAGCAATGCTATGCCCCATCACCACCCGTGAATTAAAAACATATGTTATGTAGATCCAATGTATGGATTAAAAAGGATAATCTAGTAGGTGACATACAGAATCTTGAGATAAGTGGGCTAGGCAGATTTGGTGTATGGATTGCGGTGGATAATTCTATTTAAGCATCACTGGACAAGTGGGAAGACGAGGGAGTTGGTGGCGGGTCTCAGCACATCGGTTGGGAAGGTAATCTATCATTTGACACTTGGGATCTTGTAATCGAGAACTGGGAGACGGAAGCTCCGGTTCAGCCCATTTTGCTTTGGGGGAGGAGGAAGCAAGAGGGAGATTGCAAATTGGACAAATATTGGTTTTACACCTCGAGTTAATATAGCACCGAGTCTCCAGGAGATGTAGAAAATCAGCATGCCCTCTTCGTAGGCCTGTGAAATGGATTGATGGTTGCATATTTTTGCCAGATGTGTCAGAACTACCAGGCTCTTTTTAACGATAGCTTTGTTTCCCAAGTGGGAGAGAGGAGAAGGAGCAGCGGGCTCCTTAAACAAAGAAATAAGAGGCATGTGACGATTTGTCACTCCTTGTGAGACATTCAGTGTGCACCGCAGCCCATGCTGTTTCTTCTCTCTCGCCTTCTTTTTAATGTAGCTTCGAATGGGCATAGGAGGCATTTGCTGGGACTTTGCTCTGGGCTGAAGAATGTTTCAAGTGTTTGGAGAAGGAAGCCGTGCAAAGGGGCTGCTTCCTCAGCACCCAAGAAGGATCGATTCTTTAAGGAGGTGACTCGCGAAGTCAGAAGTGCAGCCAAGGATGGACCGAGATGGCTGTTGCCCAAGGCAACAAGAACCAGAAGGCGCGGTCCCATATCCCATGCGCAAAAGCCACCTGGCCTGCTGGTGGAAGCTAGTTTCAACACTGACAGTGGGATTTCCACACTGACAGACCAACACTGGCAGAGGGGCATTGTCTACCAGAGCTGAAGGCCAGCTTAGGGATTACCAGGCAAACATGTACCCCACCCCCCTCCCTCTAGCTTTCTCAAATTATTTTGAGGTCCACCTCACCAAAATTTCACCACCACCCCCCATCGACCGTCCCCTAAGGCAACCACCACCTTCCTTGCACCTGGTTGGAGGAAAATGCCACGTGACACTCTCCAGCTGTGTGCAGATGTGTCTGTGCTGGCTGCTAGGCAGCTGAGCAAGAGGCAGCTGAAGCTGGCAGTCCAGGCAGGAAGGAGATCAAAGCTGGATGCTCCAGCTTTTCTCTGAAGAGACCTTTTGGCTATGAAATCACAAGGACAGGAAACAAGGGAGAGAAAGAGAATGGGGGATTTTTCAGGGTTTGGTTTCTAAGAATGAAATGATGAAAGAAATCTCTGTCTGCCACCATCACCAGAATAAAGAAAGGCCCTGAAACATTCAGAGAAATTTCAGTGTGTTCTTTGAAAACTAGGCAAAATTGTTCCCCCTCCAGCCTGGTTTTGGCAACTCAGAATGGGATGGTAAACATAGTAAGTGGCAGGAGAAAGATTTCGGTTCACTTGAGCCAAATCTATAGGACAAATCAGCCTGAAGATGGAGATAATTTCAGGCTGGAGTCTGAATGGAGAGGTCTGACGCTGATGATGCCATGATACTGAATCTGCACATATGATGTCATCCATGGCACATATAAACAAAATCTAGTGGGTCTCCATTTGAATCCAGTGTGGTAGACAAGCAAAGCTGAGAACCATGGAGCGTAAGGTGTGCCCTACAGGGTCAAACAAACCCCTTCCTAGCCCAGGATAACATTTTCCAAAGTGGTCAAGTTGATACTTCTCTGCAAGCAGGACGCAAGAAAAGCAGCACCCTCTCCCTCTATCCCTGGCACTGAGAAATGTGTTGTTCCAACTCTCCAAGGCAGCATAAAGTCATCGCAAGGAGCAGCCATTGATAGTCTTATCTGGGCTTGGGATAACCCTTTTGGAATCTCTCCCTCTAGTCCATGGACTTCCTCTTGGGCTTGGTCTGGTCCTGCCAAGAAAAAGTCCAGAGATGCTCACAGAGCTCCAGCAACCAGCACCTTTCCCATCAGCAGCAGTTTCAGGAAGTGGGAAAGGGGCACTCCAAGAGACCTTACCAGGCGCCATTCCTGGTGACCAACTTTTTCCCGTTTCCTGGAAAGGGCTGGCAGCAGCCTGCTCAGGAAAGGGGTGCAGCGTGTGCAGCTCGAAGGGCTTGATTCCTGGCAAGCACCCCATAAATGCTGGGCACACACAGCAGGAACCTGGACCCAGGGCCACTGCCGGGTAAGCCATCCTGAGGCTCCGCGAAAGGACAGCATATAAATATTCTAAATAAATAAATAAATAAATAAATAAAATAAGGTGGACCAGAATCTGGAGAGTCAAGTGCAGGAATTGATTCCCACCTCCAAATGGATTCTTCACACTCGCCTGGTTTCATCCTCCATAAATTTATCTGTAAGGGTGAGTGCAGAGGGAATGCTAATGATTATAATTAAAAAACAGAAATAATCAGAATTGTGAAAAAAGAATATACAGTGAGACAAAACCCTTAAAACAACATCACTGTTCAGCAAACTGGCTATTTTATTCAAATAGATTGGTTATCTTATGCTGAACATGCTACTTTTGAAATAGATATCAAAATTAGAGATTTTGCAGGGAACACTCCTGAGGGACCAGACTAAAGATTATCGCAAGTTGCTTTTTCTAAATACGTTGCACTCGAATTTTATACAGTGTTCCTTGGAAGGTGGGTGTGGGAGCCAAGGGGCCTGGATGTACTTCCCTTGAAACGAACAAAGGGCTCACCATATTTTATGTCACAATTTTAATACGGTGTTATTGCAACTGTCTAGGTTGATAATCATGCACTGTATTTATCTGACGTTTCTCTGAGAGATAGACAATAAGCATTCAAAAACCATTCTGTTCATTACCACAACAGCAAAGTGACTCAGAAGAAGGTTTAACTGTTTTTCCCTGCATGTATCCTGAGCAGCTGACTGATACTGTTTCTGGGTAAGGATGCCATCTAGCAAAAGCTGAGCGCTTGTCCCCGTGACTTCAGAGTATAGAGATAGTTGGGACGGATGCAGCACACCGTGTAGTGCTACTGAAGTTACACAGGTGTGTTAACCTGTTTAGACTCTTGAAGCAGATGTCGCTGGGAGGCCCATGAAAATGGGAGACATAACATGCATTTTATTTCAAGGGGATAGAATTAAGCAAGGATGTGTTTAACCTTCTTGCAGAAATCAGTGGGGCTTCACAGGGCTCTAATTTTGGTTGGATACTCTCCCTAGCTATTAAACCTGGCAATATTGCAGAGATAACAAGAGCCAACTGTGATGTTGCCTAGCTCAACCCACATCTAAACTACTGGAAATTTACTCTGAGGCACCCCTAGGGCTTGGAGCTACTTGTATGAAAAGGTGCCCCATGCTGAAAAGAATTAAAGTGGAGGAAGTGCCTATAATGCTCCCTTTTATATTTTGTTCTGGGTTCTTTTTGGGGTAGGAAGGTATCCAGCACAGTTTCATCCATCCATCCCAGTTCTGCATTAGCCTGAAGTGCCTGATCCTGCCTAATCTTGGAAGCTAAGCAGGGCTGGGTCCGGTTGAAATTTGAGTGATTTAAAGTTGCGAACCACCTGGAAAGCTTTGGCCTTGGGTGGTGTAGAAATGCAATGAATAATAAAAACAATAAATAGACAGACTGTTTGGGTATGAGGGGAGTGATTCACCTGCATGAACATGTGTCTAATTTTGTGTGCTTTTTTAAAATTGCGTGCCCTTTATGCACATTCCGTGTCTGCATGTTTCTGTGTTTTGCAAACTGCATTACAAACCTTGGAAAGTACAGATTTCAGTGTTTAACTGCATTCTGGCTTGTGCTGAGGTTTCAGAAGAGGCAATTTGTGAGTTCACATTGAAATGTGAACAAACTGAATTCTCAGCCGTACCTGTTTTTGTTTTGTTTTGCTTTTGGTTGTTGGTTTGTTTTGTTTTGTTTTGTTTTTTTGTTTTTGTTTTTGTTTTTTTTTTGGTTTGTTTGGTTTGCTTTTGGTTTGTTTGGGTTTTTTTTTTTTTTTTGGTTGCTGCAGAAATCTACCTGGTTCTGTGTTTCAGAAGTGGGGATTTTTGTTCTGTTGAAGCAGAAAATTGTCTCCGGCCTTTCAGCTAGATTTGTGTTCAACCGTTGAAAGTGCAAGCTTTTGTGCAAACTAAGCATGGAGTGGGTAGACTCAGAGGCAGAAGTGAGAGCCAGTGTTTTATATTTTGGCCTGGGACTTGAGAGATCTGAGTTCCATGTTGCTGTGAAGCTCACTGGGTGATACTGGGCTACGATTTTGGGCTGGGATTTAAAAGGTCCAAGTTCTAGTCCCCACTTGGCTATGAAGCTCACTGGGTGACTTTGGGCCAGATACTGACATTCAGCCTACCCTTCCTCACAGGGTTGTTGTGAGGATAAAAGAGAGAGGAAGAATGCCATGTGATCTACTTTGAGTTTTACAACTGCTGAATAGTAGCGGCAGTGGGTTGTGAAGATCAGAGCCAGTGATATAGCCAGTGGAGTGTCAGACTGGGAAGAGGCTGATTCTATTCCCCACTCTTCCATTATTATTATTATTATAACATTTCTATGCCGCCCCTTGCCGAAGCCTCGGGGCGGCTTACAACACAATAAAATACATTGAAATACAATAGAACATAATAAATTACCATTAAATACAAAAATACAAAAAATACACTGAGATACAAACATAATAGTATAAAATTAAAATTAACAATATAAAATAAGTAAATAAAGAATATAGGAGGAGAAAAGAGAAGGAAGAAGAAGTTGCCCTGGCCAGATCATATATTTTAACAATTCAAATGATGTTTAAATAAAAAGGTCTTTACCTGGCGCCGAAAAACCAGTAATTACGGTGCCAGGAAAGAAGATGACTGGGTGGCTTTGGGCAAGTCGCAGACTGAGCCTATCCCACCTCACAGGGTTACTGTGAGAATAAATGGAGGAGAAGAAGAAAGGATCATGTAAGGCAACTTGGGTCCCTTGCATGTTGCGATATAAATATACTAAACAAATAAAGAATAAAAATGTAATAAAAATAGTAAGGAAAACAAAGACATATTCCAGCAGTGCTTTTTCAACAAGGGGTTATCCTTTCCAATATGCAGTCCTGGCTGAAAATATCACAACTAATCCTACACAAACCTGTTTTGCTTAGATGCAGATTCCATCGTTGGGGGACCCTAAATCTGTTTAGGACCAGGATGTTCGGTGTTTTTGTTTCAGACAGATGAGGAAAACAGAGCACTTTTAATCCCCGGGCATGTAAACGCAGCAACTGTCTTCTTTAGCAAAACATTTTTTTAATCATAAAATAACAAAGTCTAAATGCAAAATAACATTGTTGAAATCTAGCAATAGGGGGTTGAATGAGCAGTGACTCTATAAATATAGATGTATTTCATTGGGTTTTTTCCTTGCTTTATTCTTAGCATCAGTTTTTCCATCCAAGATTTTATTAACAAGCAGTATATTTATTAGCCATGTATCCACATGTCCTGCTTTACAGAAGATAGTTCTCTGTTAGAGGGATTCTCAGAGGACAAGTCCTCTCTTGGAGGGCATCTCTGTTTGAAAGGCTGTCCAGTCCAAGCCTGCTTTAAATATCAAGAACCACCCCAAGGGAAAGAGCAGGACCTCCAAAATTGCTGCTTACTGCTTAAATACACTGGTGTGCAGGCCACAGGATCAGCAGCTATGTTGAAATGTATTGTCTTTCTATTTAAATCCCAATAATTCTTTCTAAGTCTCCATCTGTACCCACATATTAGCATATGCTAATGGTATGCAGAACACCAACCTCTTTTGACCTCTTTTTGGGCGAGGCAGAAATGGCCATCTGAACCGCCAACCAGTTCAGACAGGTGTAGAAGCCTTTTGGCTAAGATGGAGTCGCAGTTACAGGTCCTTTCCCATATGCGAGTGATAAAGCTTGATTGGTAGAACTTGTTCAGGTTGGTAGAACTTATGATCTACCAGCCACAAGTAACACCATCCTGAGCTCAGCTCATCTTGCCATTTCACTGTCACTAAAAACAAGTGGGGTTGTCCAGTGATGTTTTATTTTTATTTTATTTTTATTTTATTTTTCGATTTATATCCTGCCTTTTTCCTACAAAGGACTCAAGGCAGCTTACATCATTCTCCTCCTCCATCATATCCCCACAACAACAACCCTGTGAGGTAGGTTGGGCTGAGAGTCTGTGACTGGCCCAAAGTCACCCAGTTGGCTCCATGGCTGAGCGGGGACTAGAACCCAGATCATCTGAGTCCCAGTCCCATGCTCTTAACCACTACATCACACTGGCTCTCTCGTTATGCTTCACGAACTGTGTGCCACCCAGGCAGAGCATTTTGCATTCAGAATGGCCTGAGTTCCATTCCTGGAATGTCTAGGTAAGAGGATCTCAGGTGACACGGCTGGGAAAAACCCCAGCTAAGACCTTAGCAAGTGGCGTTGGCAACACTGGGTGAGGTGGACTTCCCGTGTGATGTGCTCCGGGGATGTTCTGAAACAGGTGGAGTGGCCACTTAGGCCTTGCCAATAAAAAAGAAAATGCATCACCAAATGGGATTTGTGATTTGCATAGCATTTCCGTGTGCTAATTGAATGCGTACATCAACATTTAGAAATAATTGCGATCACTTCAGTAGACGAGTCATATATCTCCCTATAGGGGAGAAGACCGTAACCCTGATGCCTGGGGCCTACATGCCGGCAGGTAACTTCCCATTGCCTGCTTCACCTTTCTACAGTTCTTCAACCTTACCTGTGGCGTGGATTGGAGAGCCCTTCAGATGGAAGACTCCTCTAATAGAAGTTGCTTTTTGTAACTAGGTCATGTACAGACCCTAGAAATGTGCTCTATTTCTGGAGTGGATGCATAAGATATCATGAGTTGCCTGAAGGACTTCAGTAACTAATAAGAGTTAACATTTATGTAACGCTGAATATTGTCTGAGGTGTTTTGCAAATATTATTTCACTGATTCTTAGAAAAACCCTGCAAGTTAATTTTGAGCTCATGAAATTCCCATATATTCTGTCCTTTCCCACAAAGAGCCAGAAAGAGCTAGCAACCAATATATGACACGGTACACTCCTAAACAACATTGAAATCATGGCTTTAGCATCACAAAAAAGCTAAATTTACAGTACAGGCAAACCATCAAAACAATCGGCTTCTCAAATAGACAAAAGTGGGATTGGCTTACAGTGCCTACACAAATAAAGGAGTCGTTAACTGATGGCTAAATAACAACATTGTGCTGGACAGCCAAATCTCTTCTGAAAGACAATTCCAGGACTGGGGTGCCGCCACTAGAAACTCCCTGCTGTAGAAGGTACACCTCCAAGCCACATTCCTTGAAGGCTCAATAAGCAAAGCTACTCCACCAAAATCAAGGCCACTGGTGGTCAGTGTTAAGGAAAGTGTTTGTTCAAGTAAGAGCAGAGCCCATATTGTAGGATCAGGCGAAGTGCAAAGAGACTGATGGGATCATGGTTTCTCCTACAATAATGAATCTTAAAATACAGGTGTTCTCAGACCTGTAGCTCCCTGCTCATCTGTAAGTTCCACTGAGTTGGTCTGTGAAAAGGTTGGAGGATAATTGTGAATATCTGTATTTGGCCATTTGACTTATTTTTCCTGATGATGAAGATCAAAGTGGCTTTCCCCAGGGCCAGAGTATCAAATCAGCGAACAGTTCCCTGATCTGGGGCCTGTGGTTTTCACAATATGGCATTAGTTTTAATCATGATATTGGTGGTGAAGGGGGGAGATGCTACATGCTCTAATTTGGGGGGGGGGGATCCAGTCTATTTCGGGGTCTGCAAAAACCCCCCCAGCAAGTTTCCAGTAGTCCTCAGGGGAACAAAGAGATTGAGAACCTCTGACCTAGGGCGCGTCTTCGTCTGTAGGGTCCTAAAGAAAGGTTGCCAGCAGAAGCAGAAGGCAAAGGACCTGTGTTGAAGCATCAGGGGGCACTGCAAGGATAACGTGGAATGGGAGGACAGCTTAAAAGCTTTGGTTCAAACCAGGGTTGTCCCTGCCAATTAGAGTAACTTGAGGGGGATGTTGGAAGGCATTATATCTGTGCCCATCAAGGCTGTCCCCGGCCTGCTGCTTCAGCCTTGAGACAAGAGCGGAGGAAAAGCAACACATTTCAGTTTTCTTCCGTCAGCAACCGGATCAGACTTAGCCATATCATCCTGTGACAACCTGCCAATCACAGGGCTAGCTGCAAATACCTTAAGCCTGAGTATTTTCTTCTTTTTTCTCTTAAAATTACAGTCTAATTTTTGTAGTTACTCATACTGGATGGGGTGTCTGTGTGCGTGAGCGTGTGTACATCATTTGGGTGCCTGGTTCTCTCTTTCAGATGTAGATATGTATCTTCACTGTTACTCCTTTATCCCCTCTTTCTTCAAATTGCATAAGAGCAAAGGGATGGCCTTGATTTGTGTGACACAGCTGCAAGACGCCCCACAAAAACACATTTCTGAACTGATTCATACAACATGTTTATCCCACTCTCCCACAGGAGGCTCCCAAAGGGCCTTATGTATAATAAGTATAACAAGACAGGACCTGCCCGCAGGTGTATGGTTTAAAAAGTCATGACACACAAGGAAAAAGGAATGGGGAGGGGAGAGGAAAAATGTGGTGGTCTCGCAACAGGGCAGAGAGATCTGCCCCAGTGCAGCCTGAGAGCAACTGTTTGCTCACCCCTTGCTTTCTTTAGGACATAGGATGGCTTTGCATATGAGTGGGATCTGTACCCCTTGAAGATGGTGTGATACTTCCAGTGGGGGAAGGTTGAAATATGGCCCTATCTTCCCCATAGTTAGAATGGCCACTTAAGGCACAATCCTATGACTGTGTGGCCAGAAGAAAAAGCCTGTAGCATTCCCGGCATTTCCAGCCAGCATGAACGTTGTAGGGCTGTTTAATTTTTTTGCCTAAACATGCCCTGTATTGCACCCTTAGAGTCGCATCCACTCCTGTGTAATCTGTGGAGGGTGGCAAGCCAGAAGGGGCCGAATCACAGCCAGGCGAGGACATTCCCTCCTCTCCCCCCCACCCTCATATTCTTCCTTCTTTTTCTATCCACCCTTCCTCCCGGGCCCTCAGGCTGCCAAAACAGGCAGATGGCTCTTCTCAGAGGTCGGACTGCGTCACTTGTAGAGGATTTTGAAACTAAACTAGAGGGTCTCCATTTGAACCCAGTGGTGTGGTAGACAGACAAAGCTGAGAGCCTTGGAGCATAAGGTGTGTACTGCAGGGTTAAACCCTAACCCTAAACCCTAAGTCCTAGCCCTTATTTTCCCCCCTCTGCTGAAACCGTCCTGTACATCAGGGAGAGCAGCAATGATTAACTTCTTGCAGAGTGTCCTACGAGACCAAAGCCACTTGCTGCAGTGTAGCCCAAGTAGTCGGGAGACCGATCACCCTCCCTCTTTATTTCCCCACTGCCTTCAATCATTCTGTGACTCCACGAATGCAAGGAGAAGCCTTCTCTCCTTGCCAGCCCCTTTCCCCCACTCTTTTCATCGATCAGACATTATTATTTTCTACATACCTGGACCATCTTCCCAGGTATACATTTTACCTTTGGTACGTAGCAGCTTGCTCATCTGCAGGGTCCCAGTGCAGAGGCTGCTCCCCACGGAAGCAGGAGTGTGGGTGTCTGCTGATGACAAGATGCATCGTGTGTGCGGCAGGACAGTGGAGGGCTCCAACTGGGCTGTGTTGGAGCGGCTGAGTTGTGTTGCATGCAGAACGGCAGTGCCACTTCACACAGAGAAGTGTCTTGTTGGGGTAGAGAAGCTAAAATTGTGCCCTGGGTGGGCTGCTTTGGACTGTCCCCTCTGTCAGCACTGGCTGAAAGATTCCTCCTGCCCAAAGGTGTTCTTACCGAGCAGGTGGTGTGCGTTCTCCATTGTCCAGAATAAGGAAAGCATCCGGGGGTGCAGCTGCGGGGTTCGCTTTCCTCTGAGGGAGAGAATGCTGCAGGCGGACGGTGCTTCTGTAATAGCTGTCCTGCATACCCCACTGTATGTTTTGGTGGCTTCGCTGGTTACAGCTTAATGGAAGCACAGCCATGCTTGTTTGCCATTGGAAGGGATGGTGATCAGCTTCTTTCTGACTAAATCAATTCTGTGGTTTCATTTCCACCCACACCAACGCAGCCTGCCCCAGGTATCTTGTCTTTTCCCATTAATGTTCCAGATAGATTAAGGAGACTACAAATATTTGCACAAGATCAAAATTGATTCCAGATCACTCCATTGAAATGCCAGTTCAGAGCTGATACCGTGCTGTTATGCATATTCTCCAGGAACACACAGCTATTACAGGCTAAAGCAAGGAATGGCTTGATTGTTTGGAGGGAAAGCCGTTCCTGCAAGACTGCAAACTGAATTGCCTTGGGTCTATCAGCAAGAGTTATCTTGACATATGGCTTGAATTCCACATTTCCTTGCTCTGCAAATAGAGACATTCTATACAGCTTTGCCTATCTGCTTGCCCGAGCACTTATATAAAATCAAACCCTTTTTATTACTTGATAACCAATGATGTAAAATGCTTCTGTCTAGCTGATCTTGCAATTGAGGAATTGCCCTTTGGGAGAATTGTAGCCGTACCATTTTGCGGGGTGGGAAGCTGCTAATTCCTTTTGTGAAACAACTCTTTGGACGTGAATCCTTGTAACAGACACTTCTGACAAATTGCATGTCCAGGTGGCAAACACATTATTGCAAAAACGCCTCGGTCTCTGATACTGCTTGAAGTGAAAACTGTAAATTAGAAGGGTTTTCTCCCTAACTCTTAATATTTTACCATACGTTGCTGTTCTCTCTCCCCAACAAAGCTTGGCAGAAATCTAAAAAGATAAGAAAGTGCTATACTTTCATTGAACCGATCATATTTCTAGCGAGCTTTACCAAAGTGAGACATCATGTGGGCCGCTCTTAGAAGATGAGATGCATTTCTGACACAGAAGTGGCTTCCATGTGGAAAATTCCATGATTTCTGCATGTCAGCATTTGTCATGCTGGGAGGCGGGTTGGTGAATGGTAGCTCCCCTGCCTCCCTTCTTAGGATGAAGTATCGACATGGACAAGTTGGATGTATCTGCCCGTTGGTTTTTAAGAACTTGCACTCCACCATTGCATGTTTGCGGAAATTTTGGGGGAAGGTTATATAGGCTCTAACGGGGGTGGGGAACCAAGGCTTGGCAGCAAATCCAGCCGTTCAGGTCCCAGTTTGGCCCAGTAAGGTTCCCCAGATGACTATCCACCCTCCCCCAGCCCCATTCCTTTCCCCCAGGTACTGCTTGCTTGGTAATTTCCAGGCATTTGCACTTTTCCCATCCTAAAAGAGAGCAATGCCTCTCCTAACATTTATATGCTGGCTGTGAGAGCTTTGAGCTACAAGATGTTCTTCTTCTAGTGCTAGTTCTAATCATTCCAATTCCAATTCTAATTCATTAATGCTTCTCCTTCTTTGGCCCCTCCTTTCTTGCCTTTGACTTCAGCAGCCATAAAATGAAGCTCCTGAGAGCTTTTCTGAAATTGATGTTCAGGCTGAAAGAGGTTCCCCAGTCCTAGACAGAAACCACAAAAACACACTTTAAAAATATATATTGAAAGCAAATCCAGAAAAGTGCAAATGGAGATACTTAGAGACCAGGAGCATTTATTAGTAATAAGTCAAGGAAACTGAAAGAAAAAATGACATCAAAAACCTGTAACCACCCGTTATTTATTCACCACCGAAGGACCAGGTGAAGCGGAGACACTTTGACTGACAACTGTGGTCCAAAGTAGCCAAAGCATTCTGCGTCTAGCTGCTATGCCATATTTGCATTTTTTAGAATTCCAGGGTAGGCATGGGGGGACTGATCCAGATTTTAAAAGCCCCCAGCCCCCAAACCATATCTGGCTCTGTGGATACTGTAGAATAAAAACAGGACAATAAGCACGACTAGACAGACATTTACAATAAAGTGTTTCAGCCTTAAAGGTTCCCAGAGGCGGCACAAGGGGAGTCAGTTGCATCAGGGGGACACCTGCGTAGAAATCCCACTTTCTCTAGGCAGGTGGGAGCACCTGGAGAAGCTTTGCCACTGATGTTCTCAGTTGTTAGACAGGTTGGTCTCGGACCACAGAGAGTGTTCTGTGAGAAAAAGCCAGACTTCACATTGTACCTGCAAGCAAACTAGAAGCCAAAGGAGATCCTTAAGCTTTTAAGCTAAATCCTTTAAGCTAAATATTTTGAAGCAGCAGACATAGAGTTTGAACAAACTCACCAGACTCCATCCCTCAAGACTTCCTCTCATACTTGGCTCAGCCTCGCCAAATGAGCTGAGCTGAGAGGAAATCAGTGAATGCTCGAGGAATGACGTTCATACAACCCACATCGTCTTCCATGTCAGGCACAGCAGACAAAGGGCTGCTTTTAGCTGAACCCTGCTTCTGCTGCTTCACAATATTTCACCATGGCTTAAGGATGGTTTAATCAGGAGGCTGGCGCAGGCAGCAAGGAGGTTGCTTGTCTGATGGGGAGCTCAGAACCCAGTTCGGAACGCACTGATTTTAACATCTCCTCCTCTCAGACGAACCTACCTGTGTACTCAGGGCAGACTGGGATGCGCTGTTCTGTAACCCCTGTGATGTCAGAGCTACCCTCAGGTGGGCCTGGAAGGCAGGACTTCCAGAGCTGTCCCACCTAAGCTTTCCAATACTCTTCCCTGAAAGATCCATGGGGCCTCCTTTCCTCTGAATTTCCATTAAGCAACAAAGCTGTGTTCTTTGTAACTAGCCTTTACTTGTTGTTGTTGTGGCTAGTCGCAAAGTCATATCCAACTCATCGCGACCCCATGGACAACATTCCTTGAGGCCTCGCTGTCCTCCACCATCCCCCGGAGTCCACTCGAGCTCACGCCGACTGCTTCAGTGACTCCATCCAGCCACCTCATTCTCTGCCATCCCCTTCTTCTTTTGCCATCTATTGTTCCCAGCATCAGGCTCTTCTCCAGGGAGTCCTTCCTTCTCATTAGGTGGCCAAAGTATTTGACTTTCATCTTCAGTATTTCGCCTTCTAAAGAGCAGTCAGGGTCGATCTCCTCTAGAACAGTCTAGATTTGGGGGATGCTGTTGCTTTGGCTGTTGAACTGTTGCTAAGGGTATGCCTTTTGCTGTTTCTAGATAGGTCGCTTTATTATTATTACACTGCATTTTAGTTTCATGATTGGCTTTTGGATGCTTGTATAAAGCCCCCTGCCTTGCCAAGCCTGCTTGACTGAAAGGGTAGAAGTATTTTCAGAGAGGTGTCCAAGGTATTTCTGGTGCGTGCTGACGCCCACTCGAGCGTCTTGCTTCCCTGCATGCGTGCTGTGCAAACCAGTGTGTCTCTTCCAGTGCAGACAAGCCCAGCCCTCTGCCTTCATCCCCGACTGAGGGGGTTGCCAGCTACCCACCCATGAGAACAGCAAGAGAAAGATGCCACTCCAAAGAGCAGGGCAGAAATTAGCAGAGAACACCTACCCCAAAGTTGTGTGGCAGGTGCG
The DNA here is from genome assembly GCF_004798865.1 of Varanus komodoensis. Classification (NCBI taxonomy): domain Eukaryota; kingdom Metazoa; phylum Chordata; class Lepidosauria; order Squamata; family Varanidae; genus Varanus; species Varanus komodoensis. The sequence continues at coordinate 1,057,657 of NW_025336348.1, read as the reverse complement.
ATAGACGGTGGCACCTTTTATACTGCCGAAGGTTCATCCCCAAATTAGCAGGCGACCCCTCACTGTGTGCCTGAACAAATATAGGGAGCTCTCGCTTCTATGCCTACCTGAGAGTAGGGTATACATTGCCCACCAGTGCTTTTCTGTTTGTTTCCTTTTTAAAATAACTTGGAGGGCCCAATGGATGTTGTTCAGTTAGGAGTGGCACTTTTTGTATTTGATCTATCCTAAAAGCAGCTTATTTTACGATTTAGGGTATAATCCTTTGCATCATTAGACAGAGAAAGCTGTAGAGTCCCAGCATGTCCCAGTCAGCCATACAAGCTGGATGATGTTCAGAGGATTTTTCTGGGGTCTTTTTTCTGCTCAGCATTCATAGGGTTGTGTTTGTTTAGGCCTGATATTTATTTGATATATTATAGATTGTGTTTCTACCTGAGCTACATGTTTAAACCAGGATACAACTACTCAAAAGCAGACATGGCTAACAGCAGAATAATTCAAATAACAATGCTGCAGTCACTAAACATGATTCACAAAGGCAGCAGGTGAGGACAGAAAGGCAAGGAGAGAAAAGAAGTTATAACTGCTCCCCAAATAATTAAGAAAAAAATTCTTCACAATGGGCAGAAAAGCAAGAAGGAAAAGTGACTTGCTGTTACTCTGTGGGAAGAAATCCCATAACAGTTGCGTTACCATCAAGAAGACCCTGGTACTGGTCATCCGCATGGCCCAAGGTGGTCCATGAACTCCGGGACCAACACATGGGCTTGAGCTAGTTCATTGGGTGGGGTGAACACAACCCTTTTATTGCCAGGATCTGACCAGCTGCTTAGTGAGGTTCTAGCCCTGTGGAACAGTTCACTTCCTTTACATAAATTGCTGCCTCGGTTTGGTGGGATGGGAGCTGCATCCCGGCTTCTACTTGCTCACGAATCCCTGAGATGAGTTTCTTATCCTTCTACCATGTGATTTCATGCAGCAAACCACCGGACTCTCATCCAGATTGTCCCAGTCCATGTAAGTGGGCTGGAGTACATCCTGCCCACAACTCAGAGGGTCAGAAGGGAAAGGTGGCCCACCAGTATCTGGAGGCGGCAAAGTACAGATTGGTTCCGAATGTCTAAGAACATGAAGGGGGGGAAGGAAGGGCTTAGACTCGAGGGAGACCAGGCTTGGGCTTGGACCCAACATCCCGAGAAAGCTGAGCACAGGCTGGGCCTGCCATGCAGCAGTAGCTGCCAATACCTAGCTTCCAAGTAGGGTTAGGCATTCGCTTGCCCATTTGCAGCGCAATGTCAAAGGGGGGTAGGGGTCCGGAAACCTGCCCTAAACCCAAAAAGCCAGCCCCGTCTTCGGGGCCTCCTTCTTCTGCAGCCAGATGCTCTCCACAGTCAAAGCAGCACAAACTTTCTGCTGAGCAGCAGGCATGTGTTTACTGATTCTTCGCTTCATGTGGGGAGCCCATGGCTGTGTGCATCTATCTCAAGAACAGGGCTCTTGGATTTTCAGCCAATGCAGGGGAAAGATCCTTTGAATGGGTGAGCAAGTAAATAATTAAGTTGGTTTGGGTCACTGCACGGCAATGCGTGTGTGTTTTTTCCCCTTGTTTTGCTCTGCTTTAGAGGGACAGTTCGATTGGAACTGTCCCCAGTTCTCATTTGTCATTCTCTCTCCTCTCTCCCTTTACCTTTTGTCACCGTATGATGCTCAGGGACTCCAGAGAGCCTAGCTGAGAAGGAGAGGCAGCTTATGGGCATGATCAATCAGCTGACCAGTTTGCGGGAGCAGCTGCTGGCCGCTCACGATGAGCAGAAGAAACTGGCGGCCTCGCAAATTGAGAAGCAGCGCCAGCAAATGGAGCTGGCGAAGCAGCAGCAAGAACAGGTGAGCGAGCATGAAAGGGGGCTTTTAATCCAGGTCCGCTCTTTAATTTGGGAGTGAATATTAACAGCCCGTTAACATTGCATGTGGAATATTTCAGGATGTCATGGCAGCATTATTCTTGTGTGTGCTGTGGGCAAGGGGTAGGGTATCAGACACTGGATAAAATGCATGGCAACTTTGATCGCTCTGTTATTATTATATTGAATTTATGTCCCTCCTTTTCCTGTAGCCCAAGGAGGCTTACATTGTTCCCTTTATTTTTACAACAACCCTGTGAGGGAGGGTAGGTTGAGAGGGAGTGACTAGCCCAAAGTCACCCAGGTAGCTTGTTTATTCATTCATTTTATTTAAAGTTTTTATGTGCCATCCCAATACTAAAAGTCTCTGGATGGCTTACAAAAAACAAATACAAAATACAAAAAAACAAAGCAACCATATACAACAAACAACACATAACACACTGCATCTGATAAATGGTGATAAAAACACAGATAAAACCAATTAACTGTTAAAAAACTGGGAAAATAAAAAGATCTTCACCTGACGCTGAAAAGAATAAAGCGATGGTGCCAGGCAAACCTCCCTGGGAAACGTGTTCCACAGTCGGGGCGCTACCACTGAAAAGACCCTTCTCTGAGAAGCTACTGTCCTAATTTCCTTCAAAGAGGGCTCCCGGAGAAGGACCTCTGCCTCAGATCTCAAGGGACGGGCAGGCACATGGGGAAGAAGGCACTCCTTCAGGTATCCAGGACCCAAGCCATTTAGGGCCTTATAGGTCATTACCGGCACCTTAAATTGGGCCTGGACTTCAGTTGGCAGCCGGTGTAGATGATATAGGACCAGCGTGATATGGAAGTATCTGCCGGTCCCCGTCAATAACCTGGCAGCTCTATTCTGAACCAGCTGAAGTCTTGGAGCTCCATGGCTCCTTCTAAAATCAATAGTTCAAGGGAGCATAAAGAAAAACACAGTGACTTGGCCTTTCTCTCCCTCTCTACATTGAAACATATTTTGGTCCCATTAATAGGCACATTAGCAGTCTTTGAGATCACTGGTATTCTCTGAACATGGCCCTACTGCCTGCCACACACCTGATTCCCTTCCATGTTTGTGACTATTGTTTCCTTTGTGCAAGTGGGAAGCCAGCACAAAGTGGTCATCAACCAAATGGAAGAGTTTGGCACATTTTACCCCCAGATTGGGCAAATATCCTCCATAAGTTAAAGTGGGACTGATTCAACCTAGAGTGAAAATGTGCACAAATTGCAATGGCGAATGAGGAATGCAACTATGCTCAACAAGTTGTGAAGATCTTTGGCAGACACGCGTGCTCAGCTCATGCTTGGCTTTGGGAGCTTCCAAGGAGGCAAGCGCATGCTTTGTGAGCAAAAGGGAAATTCTCATATGCTCCTAACAGAGTGGTTGAAACACTTAACCCCCGTCCGTTGCTTTGAATTTACCATGCTGTGATGAAGAAGGACAACCCAAGGGATGCTGAGTGCTTTAAAGACACCATTTTGGCTGGTCCATTGAAACAAAGTTCAGTCCCTCCACATGGTCTTCATCCCTTTTGCTTTCACTGCTGTTTTTGCCCCAACATGGCAGGTCCCCACCTTTGGCCGTTCATGAAAATGCACCACTGCTTGCTTTTCCCATCTCCGTCGCCCAGGTATCCTGAGCATTCCTTCCACTCCCTTCCCTCTTTTCCCCAATGTTAAGAGGAGGATCTGTGTGATTCAAACCCCACTAAATTCTCTTGTTTGGACATTGACCCCACAGATTGCAAGACAGCAGCAGCAGCTCCTGCAGCAGCAACACAAAATCAACCTTCTCCAGCAGCAAATCCAGGTCAGAGATTGTGAATCTATCAGTTGTTTTAATGGTTCCCCCCTTCCCTCATGCCTTTTCCAACAGCTCCCATTCATTGAATTGTGGCCATTCATAAAGAGACAAATGAGTCTATGCATATGCAGAATGGCACTGATTTCAAATCTGTAGTTGTAGATCAATGGTTAGAAGTTAGTCATCACTGACTGATCGATTGTCCAGAACACTGACTGCTGTGCCACTCTGATTCTCACTTGAGTCTCCATCCAACCCATTGCCTGAAATACACAACAAACCCCATTCACTGTCTGCAATGGTATCCTAGGAATGATAGTTTTCTCTCATGAAGTGCATTCCTAGCCAGAGGTGAGGCTCTCTCGCAGCCGCATTTGCTTTGAAGATTGCAAAGTTGCCTTGTTTTTATTAGGGAAGCCCTTGCCCTGTTTTATGTAGCAGAGGAAAGGTGGAGAATCGGTTTGAGAAGTTTTCTTGAGCAGCCTTTTGTAGAAGTGTGTTGTTTTTAACAAAAGGAAAATGCAAGGAATCCTTTTGTGGGATCTGGACAGTGTGTATCTGTAAGCGTGTTCATTCATTTGAAGCACATTCTGTAATACAAGAGTGGAAGTTGACTTGTTGCTGTTAAGCTGGCATGTGGAATGATGTGTCTACAAAGAGGCTTGGCATTGCAGTCTGTTGAGTGGGCACAAGGGTGGTGAGCTGCGTGCACATGAGGCAGCTAAGTGGAGATGAGATAGCACTGGGGACTTAATTCAGCCCCCACTTCCTTTTCTGGGCAGTAGATCAGCATTATTTGTATGATCTCTCTTCCCATAAGGAGATGCTCCCAATGGGATTGAAGCAAAGCCTGTAAGATCTGATTCGTACTTGGGCTGAACCAGTAGCAGATATTAGCAATGTTGCTTCGCTCGTTACTGTTCTGGTAGTGTTTTCCAAAAAATAAGATTTTCTCTTTTTGGAGGAATGGTGGGGGGTGCCTTTAAAATGACAGATTAACAGGTACCACACCTTTTGCATAGAAAGAAATGGTTTTACATTAGGGAAATCAGTTCACAGCCAGTATAATTTCTGGGCCAAAGTCGTATTCGTTTGTAACACGGCATAGTCTGAATTCCAGAATAGAACAGGGGCTATATGGAAACTTGGACAGGTAGCACTTTTTGCTGCATTCTGTGCATCAAGTCCTTTTGAACAATCATGACAGCTTTCTAAACCTGGGCTAGCCATTGTTCTATTGACAAGTATTTTGATGATTTCTCTTTGTGTTTTGACTTTATCATGGGTTTAGCGGTAAATATCACGTTCCATGTTGATGATGATGTATGTGGATGAAAATCAAAGGTATTTCTGTCCAATAGTTGTGTCTTGCTGTTATAGGCAGCTCTGTCTTATTCAGGTTCATGCCGCATCGGCATATCTTCACCCACAGTTCCATTCCATGTCCATTTTAATCTGCATTTTAAATCCTTCTCTGAATATGTATTTCAAGGCACGTATTGGAGAATGTGCACTAGTAGGACATTACGGCCCTTGGGAATGTGAACTCCACTGAGTAGCGAAGTTCCAGTCCTCATGTGAGCCTCAGGGGTGTGAATCCGGTCATTTGGGACTGGAATCTGCTAAGACTGAACTTCTCGAGAAACTTTAGGGTTAGCTGTCATGCTTCTGGTGTTTGAATGGCCGCAGTTCAGTGAGCCTGTGTCCTGCTAGCATGGGACACCACAGGAAATAAATCTTGGACTCAGTCCAAGGTGCTGCCTTTGAAAAGCTGTTCTCCTGCAGCCTCCGTAATGCGTGATGCCACCAAAGGACTGGAAGGGTCCCCGAAGCCACTTCTGGAAGACCCAAACATCTACTCATGATGCAGTCATCCGCCGTCAGCTTATTCATGCCTATGACACCTGAGTTGGTTGGACACACAGATGATGTGGCTGAATCTGCTGTCTCCTGAGTGGGTGAGGTGCCACATTGGCTTCCACCCGACAGTGACAGTGGAGGGCTTCTAAGTTCTAAGTGCTGTGATGTGTGTGGGTGAAGGCCAGCCTCCAGAGAGTGAGTTCAGGCATCTCCCAACATGACATTCCACAGCGAGTCTTTGAAAATCCCTTTGGCAGTGTGCCTTACAGCACACGGAGAGTGTGTTTTGGAGGAACATAAGCCCAAGGTCCCCTTGGCAACACATGAGATCAGAACCGAATTTTGCTGTGATGTCCAGCCACATGGTGCGGTTTGCTGCAAATTCGCTCAGAGGCTGGTATCACCCTCACTCGCAACTGGCTTCCGTTTGCCTTAGTGTCAGATCACCAAATACGAGTTGCTGTCTAGTGTTCGGATGTTGTCCCATTCGTGATAGGGCAGTTTCATACAAGAGCCTCCACCCATTGAGAAAGCATCTGAAAGGGCTTACAGGGACATGGCCACATCCATGCACCCCCCCCCCTTGTCCTTGCATGCAACTCTTGTGGCGGTGGGCTCTAGAAAAAAGCTTCTGCACATGATGGACAACCTGGTCCATCCAGAGTGCCCCAACCTTTGCGTGAGGACCTCATCTGTGTACATTAGCACACACACAGGCCCCTTTCCCATTCTGGCCAACCAGGTAGACACTGGGAAGGTTTTTCAGCTGCAGGTGTCAAGGCAGTTGCAGGGTGTATCCACTCCAGGGACGAGGTGAGTCCACACAGCCATTCAACCCACCGCAGAAGTTATTTCAGGGCATGTGGAGGATTATGTGAATTTTACTGCTATGATCCTAGATTAGCTAGGATTGCCTGTGCGCTGAAAGAAATGAGAGAAAATAGCACTGAAGTATCAGCACATTGGAAGCAATGGCAGCAAAGGGAATCAGAGAGGTGAACATTTACCCTATGTAAGGTTTTTCAGGAAATAGTGATGCTCCTAAAAGAAGATCCTTCATACCTAATAATCAAAGCAGATGAAACTATAGTGCAGCTCCATGCAGAACTTGTTGCTCTAGGTTTCGCACACTAGATGAGATAACTTGTTCTCATCCATAGACCTGTCCATCCGTACTATTGCCTCCAACCTTGAAGGTCGCCAGATGGAGAAGAAGTGATTTGAGAAGTACAGCTTTGATATTAACTCATCCTACATGTGGATCTTTAAGAAGAAGTCACAAACACAACTTATTATGTTCAGTGACAAAAGATTTCAGTCACCAGAGCCAATTTTCTGTAAAGCCTGCTCAAGTCACAGTAATTCTGAATGAATTATTACATGGGGAGGGGAAGCTTTCATTGATATATTTCTCCAGAAATACCATAATTCTTCTTCTTTTCTTTTCTTTTTTAAAAACCAGCAGGATTTATGCCTGCCCTCCCCAAGCACAACAATACAGAAAGCTTCAGCTATTGGGCAGTATAGAATATAATAAGTAAATAAATTTTATTCAAACAATAAATCTACTCAGAAGCAAACCCCATTGATTTAAAAAAATTGGTTGGTGCCAATGGGAGGGGTCATTATCCCTTCATTTTGAATTACTCTGACGATAACACTGTATATGATAGGTGGCATCTTTCCAGGCATTCTTGGAAAAAAATCAAAATGAGTATCAGCTCAGGAGGAGAGCCAGTGACTTTTGCTTCACTGACTCCAAAATGTAAAAGAAGGGAGGGAGTTTCAGCTCCTCTTTTTTTTCAACACCTCCCCTCAGATACAGATGAGATTTCTTAACCATGAAGTTTCAGGCTAGGATCAATAGAACAACTAGTTCCACTGGCTGGGTTCAAACAACGCAACAAACCATGGGTTATTTATTTGGTTTTTTTAACCATTGTTGAGCTGTTTTATTTCACCATGATACATTTGGTCTTTAGAAACCATGAAAAGAAACCATGAAAAAAACATAGTTTCTCCCTGCCACCATGGCTTATTTTGTTGTCTGTACCTGGGATTGTGGTTTCCATGATCCTGGTATGCAACGACCACAGAGTCCCCTGGAAAGAATGGCAACTGCAGGAGCTGCTCTTGCCATCCAACCTCCATGTGTGGACCAAGGAGGAAGAGTCAGGTGACACAGGCAGGGAATGATGTTCCCTGGGACTAAATTTCAGGCAGAGGCTGATGTGATATATGACATTCGTAGGAGGATTGAGCAAAGAGGATGGAAACCATGTTAAAATAAAGACTGCTTAATTGTCTGCCAGGTAGATCATGGTGAAAAACCATGAACCATGGTAACCATGCAATGTTGTGTGAATGCAGCCACTGTACTGTTGCCCCTGCGTTGCATCTTCTGTATATTGCAAATCTCGTGAATTCATCAGAGGTACTCACCACCATTGCAGGACATTCCCACTGGGGGTTCAAGATAGCAAACAACAGTTTGGCAATGTAGTGATATTAAATGCGCAAGCACAGAAGGCACCTCATCAAAACAGTTTCCCATGACTTTGCAGCCTTTTCTTAAATTGGAGAGCTAACAAGCTAAACAATTGTTCCTCACAAGAGACTTTATAGCTTGTCCGCTCTCCATTAGAAGCAGGTGACTCTATTATTAATTTAGAACTGGCCCAGACTTCCGCCTTCATTCAGGGGCATCATTAGTGAGGGAGGGGTAAACATCCCTCCCCTGTTTTGCATTGGCATTTAGAGCTTGGCCAAACTTCAGGACTGTCATACGTTTGATTGGAATTTTGCCTGGCGGGCAGAGAAGCAAAACTCCCCTCATTTTTTTTCCAATTTATGGGGGTGCATTTGAGAGTGTGCACATTTTCAAAACCTCCTCAGATATCAGTCTCAAATACAGTCAGAATGGCTCACAATTAGCACTCAGAGAGGCAGCAGTTTTAGTTTTCATGCTGGTGAGTTTGATCCAGGGTAGCATCTAGGTGCAGGACCAGAAATATATGCAGACTGCTCTGAGTTTGCATGTGCAAGGAAATGTTTAGCAACAAAAGAAATCAAGGATCAGCAAGAATTTCTCAGTATCAGCATCTATTCCTGGAGCTTCTTAGAAAGCAAATGGGCCGCAAAGAAGGCTTTGTTTCCTGGCTTGAACCCCTTGCAGCCCCCTCCTTCAACCGGCAGCTCCAATGGCACATGAGAGGAAGAGCTGGTATCTGAACTCCGAGCTCACCCCTACCCCCTGTTCTCTGCATTTCTCTCTCTGTTCTGTTGTTAAATAGCTTAAGAAAGTGTTCCGTGGGACCAAAGGTCTATCAAGTCTAACGATGGCCGATCAGCTGCCTGTGAGAAGTCCACAAGTAGGACCGGTGGGCAGGGGGATGTATCCCTGATAGATTTCCCCTCTGCATGCGGTATGCGTGACAGATCTCGGTCGCTGGCCTAAATGTTCCACCGCTTCAATTGTGTGTATACAGTGAGGACTAATTCTTCCTTTGGGACAAAGGAATGCAATCAGATTGCACAGCACTGTAATTTTATGGAAAAGGTATTCCCAGCCATGCTTTCTTTTGCAATGCAGTTGATACAATTGGTGGCAAAGAAGCCAGAGGGAACCGCTGTAATAGTTCTGTTCCCTTCTCTCTCCCTCTCTCTGTGTATGTGCGTATGAGAGAGGGGGGTGTTCGTAAGAATGCCGTTTTTGCAGCCATGTGCTTGCACATATGAAAAGGCACAGCATGAAGCCAAAGGGGGAAAGAGAAGCGTCCTTGTCCATTCAGCTGACCTACTAAGGGGAACATTAGTGCACCATATGATCACCGTCTCATCCATGTGGAGAATGTGGAGTCATGAGCACTTTTGTCTAGCAGCCAAAAAAGGAGGTTTCTGCTGAGGGAAGGTAAAAAGGGAAAAAAGGAGATGAATCAGGCAAGATAACAATAATTTTTTTTACTGCTGGCTGGTGGAGGTGTTTAGGATGTGTTTTCTTTATATCTCCGTCCGCCCCTAATTGACGATGCTTTAAAATTGAATGACTAGCAGTCAAAACGTGTTTGCTTCAAGCTGAGAAGAAAAATGCCGGTGTCGGTGCTTCCAAACTGATTGCGCTTTGTACACAACTGACAGCCGCAGTCACTTTGAGTGACTGATAAGTGGGGAGCTTTGCCACTTATCAAGGAATGCGCGCCGAAAAGAAAAGGACTCTGAGCCATTCAGATGCGTTGGCATGTTCAAAATAACATCTCACATCAGTCAGGCTCACGAGGCACTAGGAGACGTTTCAAAATAAACTTTGTATCCATCTATCTCGCTATCTGGAGGCAAAGATTCAATTTAACAGACAAATCACCATGTTGCATCGCAGCGTTTCCCGAAAAGGAGAACATCATTATAACGGTCATGGGTTTCAATGCAATTACTGGGATTTCTACAGCACTGGAGGGGCTTTGTCAGGTCGCGGCTGCCCCCTCCTCGAATTTAGTTCAGTCCATTCATCACTCCACATCGCTCCGTGTCAGGCTGCATGTGGCTCTCCTGGAGGCCTGCCATGCCGCAGGAGACCCCGTCCTTTTCCTTGCAAGCTGCTTATCCACTGCGCCAGTGCAGCTGTTTGCAGAGCCAGGCCAGCGGTCCCCACGGCACTGGGGTGGGGAAAGAAGCTCCATTTGGCTCCTTGAGACCTGAGATCACTGCTTCCCTGCTACTGATCCGGAAAACAGAAAACTTGGAGGGATCCGAAGGGGTGAGCCTCGCCCTGCCGCTGTCCTTTCAGTGCCGAGATCCCAGCTTTCCTGCCGCTCAAGGAAGGGAAACGGGAATCTCGGTCATGGTCACTGGGCGTGGGATGTTGATGCCTCTTCCACACCACAGTGACGCTGGCACTGCCCAGGGTCTTCAGTGGCTTCATTGGGATGGGGTAGGCCTTGCCTTTGTTTTGGCCTGCGTCTCCTGTCATTAGCCACATTGCTCAGGCTGGTGGGATCCATGGGCCAACATATTTGGAAGAGCAGAAGTTGTACACTAGTACTGGCCCTATAGGGTCCATACAGACAAGAGTGGTGCCATCTGTAGTAGTAAATTGACCTATGGCACAGTGGCGAAAAGAGTTGACTGCAGAACTTGTGCCGAAGCATGATTTTGGACAGGGGCAGATGGGATCCCAGATACATCATCCGAGGCAGGACTGTCCAGATTATTTGGCCTGAGGTGTCCTTATGATCAGGACTGTCCTCTCATGACGATGTCATCATTCCTCCCCCGCCCAACATTGTTATGACAGATCATCTTTATACTGACACTACTTTGAGGCCAGAGAGAAAGAGAGCTTCATTCTAAGTGATGCTGATTTCTTTATTCAACATATGTGCAACTCAATTCATGTTACAAAATAAACTTCTGGTCAGCGGATCACTGCCTAGAGAATAAAGCAGTACTTGCAAATACAGACCATGGCCGTCCCTGCTACAGACAATGCCTTATTTTCCTAACTTCCAGCTGTTGGTTTGGGCAACCAATTTTGACATCTTATTCAGAGCTCACTGCTAAGCAAGATGCTAGGAGACATTCCGCAAAGTGACTCACCGGAAATATATCGGTACCACCTACTGAGTCATCTGCTCTGTTGGCTGCATCATTGTGGGTTTCCCCTTCCACTTCATCCCTCTAAAAATGGGCTGTGCCCATTGCTTCTTCGTTTATGAGATGTAACTGGATTACCAATTAGGGTGGTACAATCTGAAGTTTACATAGAGATGATTAAAATAATGTGCTGCTTAGGTTTCTTTTTCCTATGAGATGTGTTGGCTTTTACTGTGCATTTGGCAGATGTATCTGACATTCTTTAAGCTCTGCCACGATAGTAACAATAAAGAATTATAATAGATTGGCTGCTTGAAATAGTGATCTCATTGTTGTCCGAAAAAGATTGCATTTCTTTCTGTGAATCCTTTCTGACCCAATCAAATCATCTTTGTGCTGAAAATCAACACAGCCTCCTTGAGACCACTTGTGGATCTGAATGAGTCTCCCTGGAGGGACCTTCTGGGATTATGTGAGTGTAACTTTCGGAAGCATCTGAGCATCTATTGCTGAGGTGAAGAAATTACTGCTGTGGGAGATGTGATCACAGGCAGTCAGGGGGGGACCTGTTATGCCCCCATTTGCAAGTATGGCTGCATTTGCCTGAACCAGGGCTGGGCAGGAACACATACATGGTGGTTCCTGAGAGCCGTATGCAGCCTTCCTGGCCATGTTTCAGGGGTCTCTGACCCCACTGTCCCTTCCATCCCTGATGGATGTGTTGTATTAGCAAGACATGGGATGATTTTGGAAGAAAGCAAGTCACAGGAAGAGAGACGCCTGGAAGTGAAATTGTACTGCCAGAAGCCTCCCGGGAATACATCTCCCCTTATAAACAAGATGCATGTTTCCTTATAAAATTAAGAGTGGGGTGATGATGCCAAGACAGGACTTTTTGGTGAGGCAGTTTCTGGTGGGTTCTGGGAGCCCTGTGTGCCTGCCTGAAGCTATTGCTGATAATCGCATAGCCCATCAGGTGCTACAGCAAGTTACTTTCTGGAATACCCTTTGTGCTGTCCAAGGCTACTCCCTTTATCCTGAGATCGCAAACTTGATTTTTTTTAAAACCATGGTTCTAGTTTTCACAGTTGCACATTGCATTTTCGAAATCCCAGCGAGCCTGTTTTAAAATATGAGTCCTATATTTGAAAGGTGAGGTGATGTAAGAACTTCATTAGCTTTTTAGAGAACGCCAGCAACAATGTTTTCTTGCTCCTGTGTTTGATTCAGGACCTCTCTGTTATTTCCATCACATTATTGCACCACAAAGGTTTCTCCACCAGTATTAAAGTTCTATACTTTCCCACATGCTTATTTGCTAGAAACCAGGAATGATTTGCTTCTAAGTAATTCTATTCAAATCAGGGTAAATACTCCAAAGCAAGTCGAGCGGGTTGCGCATTGCACCTTAGGGGGAGAGGGAAAGTGACCACCCTGCTTCTCATTGTTTCTTGCAGGTTTTTCTTCTCTACCTATTGTCTGCCTTTCTTTTTGTTGCGCGTAGCAGGTGTTTCTTTCACAACACCAAATCTGGCAGCACAAGGGCTTCCTTTGTGGTGGTTCCTTGGAGACTTTTGATTAAACTCTTCTTTGTTGTAGTGATGCCAAGTTGCACATGGAATTTGTGTGTACACAAATGCCTCCAATTTCTTCATTCAAGCTCACTGCTCAAGTCTTTCATTCTCTCCTTCCCATATTGTTACAAGCAAAATCAAAAAGTGGGCCATGTTTCCTGCAGACGAGTCCATTTCTTTCTTTGATAATTCTTATGCCTTTAGCTCTTTTTATTGTTGATGCATTTCTTGAATAAAATGTTTGCAGAACCTTGCACAGGGTTGTGGACCAGTGCTAGAATGCAGCCTTTCTTTTCATGAGGTCCAGGTGGTGTCAGTGTCCTGCTAATTGAACGGTGCCAGGGCAGTGTCCCTGCAAATCCCAGCACCCTCCCAATCCCAACACTTCACTGATTGCAATGTTGAGCAGATATTTTTGCAAAAATTGTTATCAGTGTAAATTGATGCTCCACTTTTGGTAAATTTTTGAGGACAGCTGTGTAGGATGCAAGTAATCACCAGCGTTGTTCTCTGTGTTGCCACCTAGTCACTAAGAGATCACTGATTAACTAGGCTCATCCCTGCGACCTATTCAGGAGCTATTGTTCTCCTGTTAATTTGACATATTTCCCCTTCACTGATCTTACCGCCCTGTGCATAGTGTGGTGAAGTCTGATCAATATGTGATCCCTGTTTAACTGGGACCAGTCCGGGTGGGATGAATGCCTGAAAAGGACATCAAAGTAGCTGGATGTGAAATGTCAAAGGCAGAAAATAGGGTTGGAAAAAATGCATATTTCATGATTAACTTATAAGTACTTCTTTTCAAATCCATCTAAATACTCCAGAACAAGTATTCAAAGCAAATAATCCAAAGCGATCATGTTCTGAATCATGTCTCCCTTGATTGGAGTAGGTAGACCTAAAGATGCTTTAGTTGTGAAAATGACTGGTGCAATCAAGCCGCCACTAGGATTACTTTGGTGCAAGGATCTTCCATAATGAATTGTGTTCTACTCCTCACCAACCATTTTCAAGCCTATCCACTCAATACAGTGGGGACCAGTGCTAAAAATGTTTCAGCTCAAAAAATGGCCAGAACAGGTGCAAGGCCAACTCATGACTAAAGATCCTTGGGCCAAGAGGACTTGCACGGATGGCTGAGTTTTGATCTACACCAACCATTTTTGAAGTGACTAATCCAACAGTACTCCTTATATCAGGCTGTAGAAGGCTGTCAGCACCATGCAGCCTTGGAAAAAGTTGGAGATGGGGGGATAGGCATGAGCAAAATCAAAACCAAGACCACTCAGGGTCAGCTGTGATCATCTCAGTTCTGCTTCAGGTCATTCAAGAAGGGGTTCTTAGATGTTTGAGCACTGTATTTGTAATTAGGGTTGGGGTTGCGGACAAGCTCAGAAGAGTTCAGAGGGATGTAGACAAGCTGGAAAGGGTTCAGAGGAGGGCAAGAAGGATTATTATTATGATGATGATGTGGGGACTGGAGGCAAAGCCCTGTGAGGAGAGACTGAATGAATTAGGCATGTTTAGCCTAGAGAAGAGAAGACAGAGTGGGGTTTTTGAAACGTTGTCGCAAAGAGCAAGGCCAGGATCTTTTCTCAATCATCCCAGAGTGCAGCACACAAAATAAGGGACTCAAGTTACAAGAAGCCAGGTTCTGGCTGCACATCAGGAAGAACTTCCTGACTGTTAGAACAATATGACAACGGAGCCAATTACCTAGGGATGTTGTGGGCTGTCCCATACCTAGAGGCATTCAAGATGCAACCGGACAGCCAGTAGAGAAGGACAGTTTAGCTTGGAGTCCTGCACTGAGCAAGGGTTGGACCCGATGGCCTTCTTGGCCTCTTCCAACTCTACTATTCTAGATTCTATGATTCTATGAATGTTTTATGTTCTGCTTCTCCCCATGTCAGAAGGCTGGGAGAAAACTGCTCCACCAGCTAGGTTGTATCCCGTAATTAACATGGGAAAATATTGGTGATAACTCAAACGACAAGTTGTTTTGGACCATGAGACTGGCCTTATAGGCAGTCCGCAAATTTTCAGGGGCTCATGGCCAGGATATGGTCTGTAGCCAAAATGGCCTACTTTTTGATTTTGCATGTAATTATATGGGGAAGAGAGAATGAAAGACTTGAGCGGTGAGCTTGAATGTACGAATTGGAGGCATTCGTGTTCACACAAATTCCATGTGCAGCTTGGCATCACTACAATAAAGAAGAATTTTGTCAGAAGCCTACTTGGTGTCCTCCACTGAGCAGGCTGTTGGTCTTTATGGCCTTCTTGGCTCTTCAAACTTGATTGTTCTGTCATCCTGTGATCCTAGGGAAATATTCATGCATGATATCAGGGTTCAGTTTGCTTCATGTGGTCTCCCCATATTTCAAGAGATTGTAAGGATAGAAACAAATGAAGAAATAAATGTTTCAGCCAGTACTTTGCATACAACAGGAAACATGCTTCCACCTGTTAAGAAGCCAACAGATTTTTTACACAGCCAACTTTTATGCCTCAGAGGCCCCTCTGCTCTTCTGTCTTGCGTACTTTCCGCAGTTGTGTTATTGTCACCTCATGTAGCATAGGAATTCACCATTTTGGAAAAAGGATGGAAGTGGGTTCAAGATGTCCATTCAGACGACACATAGGTTATATCAGGTAGGGAAGCAACATGATTGGCACCCAAAGCCCACCTGCCCTAAAAAATAATTGAACATCAGCTTCATAAATGTGTGTCAGTCTGAGGAGGGTTCTTTGCATTTGAAAGACCAGTTTTATTCCTATTGGGTCTGTCTCTCAATGGGAATGTCAAAACCAAGGAGGGATAAATGCTTGGCAACAGTAAAACGCCAGAAGAAAATGCTCTGAAATTATCTGTCAGGCTCCATGTTTTCCGAGCTTTTGCATTAGCAAGGGACAAAGTCACGGTGTGTTGACATGTACTAATATGCAGTGACATAATACCTGGAAAATGAAGACAGCAAAGAAGCACAAAACTTATCTGAGTTTTTCACAGGAAAAGAAGGGATTTAACTTTCTTTTAAAAATGCATTTACCCACATTTGATTGAGATAAACCTACTCAGATCTAATTCTCTCCAAACCTTGTGAAAAGTGGACCTTAAGATGCTGAGCCTATTTGCTCAAATCCCCCCTTCCCCCCACATTTCCTTATAGAAATACCAATTAGTGGAGGAAGTTTGGGTCTTATCTCTAAGGTTCTTACAGCTTCTGAAGGCAAGTGAAATGCTTATATGAGGGACACTTCCTTCAACTTCTTACTGGTCTTCACTTAGATTATGGAAGAAAGCTTCAGCTGTATAGATTTCCCACAATGCATCAGTCTCTTTATTTTACATCTCTCCGAGTGGCTAAAGAAACTTAATCTTTTCATTCCCCTCAACTGTCAATTGAGTTGTAGGAAACTCAAATCTCACCCCCAACCCACATGATTATGGACTTATGATTCAGCTGTCAGCTCAGATGCATTGCCCCCTGCAGCTTCACAGCCCGTGTTGCAGCCTGACATCTTCCAACCTTACATAAATGGTGTTATCCCATAAAATAAGTGCAGAGCTGATTCCAAAGTAATATAAATTTATTAATATTAAATTAATAGAAAGTTAAACATACTATTCAGAAGGAGCGGCACTTTGCACTTGCTGGTTCAGGGATGACTTCTCTGGGCTTTCCTAGGTTGTGTGAGGGGACTGTATTAGGAAGGCTATTTAGGTCTCGAGAACGTGGGAGGAAGGCAAGAGATGCTTGTAGGGTTTTCTAGGACTGGATATTCCTCCTCTCCCTCCGAGGAACCCGAAGTGTCCATCTCCTCCATTTCGTCTTCACAACAACTGTGAACTAGGTTAGGCTCAAAACCTAGGACTGGCCTAAAGTCACCCAGTGAGTGTCACAACTGGGTAGGCATTTGGAGTCCTGGTCCAGTATTCAAAACTGTGCCTAACATCGCCTCCCGGGTACCATAATGACTTGGCCAATCAGTGGGGTGGGGCATAGGGAGCTGCCTTGTGTTGCCTGCCTCACACAGTCACATGTCTTGGGCCAGCCCTGGACCTTCAGACTGAGGTCCACATGCCTTGCATCCGGGGACAGGCAATATGTTTTGGCCTACAACTCCTAGCAGCCCTGGTCAGCAATGGATGAAGTATTAGGATCCACTGTAAATCAGGAGCAAGCTCAAACTGGATAATCACAGGCCAATTCAGATCAAAGCACAGGAACTAACCTCCTTCTGAGACCCACCCGTCAGTGAACGTGAACTAGAGTAAGATATGGGAGGAACATCCTGGCCTCGGGGGTACCAAAGCTGAAGAAGATTCCCCGTGCAAGCCCTTTTTAAAGTGTCATGGGGAGAAGAGGGGAGTAGAAGCCTCACTCAGAGACCATACAGCACTGATGCCCCTGAGGACAAAACAGTATTGGGCTCGAGGGCCAAGGCGGAATGGATGAGGAATTGGTGTGGCTAATATTTTGATCTTAAGTGGACTCCGGGGGATGGTGGAGGACAGGGAGGCCTGGAGGAATGTTGTCCATGGGGTCGCGATAGGTCGGACACGACCTCGCGACTAACAACAACAATATTTTGATTCAGGTTTAGCAGATTCATACCTGCCAATCAATATGGGAGCTGAAACAAAGTTGGGATCCAAACACTACACTCTTTTTGAGCTTGGCAACTCAACGGATTGGCTATCTTTGAAACAAAATGGGCATAAAACGCCAAGATAGCAATGAAAATTATTTGACAAGATGAGTACTTTGGAAAACTTGCATAAGAAATGAGACAGAACAAGCTTAATCCAGTACAGCAATCTATGTGAGGAGGAGGCAAAATGGATCAGGGACAAACAGTTGGAGCTGGAATAAGGGCAGATTCCTATGTCAGTATAGTTTTATTTTGGCCTCACTAGTCCTATTTTTCTCAGCTGTAATTCCAAAACGGTGTGTTAGGTATAATCGTTGCTCATATCTTCCCCACCCCCTTTTGTGAAGATGAATTTTGAGGGTATTTCACATATATCATGCCATATTGGTGAATCGTTGATTGTGAGAAATCAAGATGGTGTGTTTGTGCTACATGTATTTTCTGCATATTTCTTATAATGGGTGTGTATTATAACATTTCATGGAAGGAAGAACCTGGAAGTGGCAATAAATGGTGCGTGTTTGGCATGGGATTTCTTCACTCTGTTGTCTGCCAACACTCTGGATTTTCTGACGATTGTGCTTGTGAATCTCACACGAATGTGCTGTTATTCTTCGAATCTCCTGCTGCTGAAACAATGAAAATTAGTTCTTGAAGTATAACTTTCTAGGTTCTTCTGTTGTCAAAAGAGAAAGGAAAGGAGCTGGAAGCTATTCTGAAGAATTGGAAACATCTATTTGTTTTATTAAATTTAAAATAAATTAAAAATTGGTTGTTTGATGTTAGTGTGTGTAGATGTAGCTATATTGAGGGTACAGGTTTTAGAAGCCTGATATGTTGGTTGAATCCTAGACATAATCGTACTTCAATTAGAGCAATTAAATCAATGGAATTTAAGTTCCTTGTAACTAATTACATTCCGTGGACTTCAGTGGGTCTCCTCAAAGTACGGCTCAGTCTGGATCAGGCCAGTATGTTTGTATATATAAAACACAAGGTTTGGATTGGATTCCAAGTCTGTCTTCTTTGACTTCTAAGCCAGAGGCTTTCTGCCTGTACCTAAAACTTTCTCTTTTCTGCTCATCAGAAGTAGATTAAATTCCCAATGTAGTAGCCCTTCAGAAAGAGATTATGTTTGCTAAATTTCAGAAAAAGAGGTGCAATGGATTTTCTATTTCAATTTGGTTATTTTTAAAGGGAACTGCCCATAGCATTTTTATTCATTTATTTCTGGCTAGAACTGTATAACCTTTTAAAGCATAGTTGCCCTTTCTGAATGGACTGCACTTTTAAAGCTTCAGATAAGGGAGTTGTTGTTGTTTTGCAACAACAAGCAAAACAGAACAAAAAAGCCAAAGGTTTTAGTGCTAAGGTGGTGTTGTTGTTATGTGTCATCCAGCCTTCTCCAACTTTGGCCGATCCTGTGAAGAAATGTTCTCCAAACTGCCCTATCCTTCACAACCCTGTTCAACTCTTGTAAACTAAGTCTGTGCCTCCTTGTATGAGTCTCCCAAAAAAGATGTGCCTGTTCCTCTGTGTTTCTTATGGATGATTCTTCTGAAAATGGTACCTTAAGGGTATCCCTCAGGGGTAAAAGTGTAGTGTTTCTGAAGGATAGGTGTAGCAGTTCCTCAGACTTCACTATTCCTCCCCTGTGGATTTGTGGGTGTTTTGCCCAAACATGACGCAACTCATAGAGGTGTCTTGAGGCAAGAAACCTGCAAAGTTTCTGAAACATAGGTGCAAGGGTGAATGGGGATGGGTGGCAGAACAGTGCAAGCTTTTATTCATAGTGAAACCAATTCGATGGAAGAATCATAGGTTCCTTGCCTTCCCCCAAAGCCCAGTGATTGGAAAGCCTCTGATAAACTTGCCTTATTATTATTATTATTATTATTATTATTATTATTATTATAACATTTCTATGCCGCCCCTTGCCGAAACCTTGGGGCGGCTTACAACACAATAAAATACATTGAAATACAATAGTACATAATAAATTACCATTAAATAAAAAAATACAAAAAATACATTGATTTACAAATATAAAATTAAAATTATCAGTATAAGATAAGTAAATAAAAATATAGGAGGAGAAAGAGAAGGAAGAAGAAGTTGCCCTGGCCAGATCATATGTTTTAACAATTAAAATGATGTTTAAATAAAAAGGTCTTTACCTGGCGCCGAAAAACCAGTAACGACGGTGCCAGGCGGACCTCTTTGGGGAGTGAATTCCATAGGTTGGGTGCCACTGCAGAGAAAGCCCTCCTCCGAGTACTTACTCTCCTAATTTCTTTCATGGAGGGTTCCCGGAGAAGGGACTCTCCCGCAGATCTCAAGGGGCAGCTGGGCATATACGGACATAAGCGCTCGTTCAGGTAGCCAGGACCCAAGCCGTTTAGGGCTTTATAGGTCATAATCAACACCTTGAATTGGGCCTGGGCTTCAATGGGAAGCCAGTGAAGCTGACGGAGGACTGGAGTCATGTGAGCATAACGCCCCGTCCCCCTCAGCAACCTGGCAGCTCTATTTTGCACCAATTGAAGTGTTCGGACTGTCTTCAGGGGAAGCCCCACGTAAAGCGCGTTACAGAAGTCTAGGCAGGAAGTCACCAGCGTGTGATTAGATTAGATTATGATTAGATGATTAGACGGTGGTCCTGTCAGTCACTCCAGTGTTCCCCTCCACTCCTGCTTCCTCAGAGTTTGGAGAAATGAAAGCCAAAGTTACATTCTTTGAATCCCCATTGCTTGCCTTTCTGAATGCAAATATAGCCTTGTGCATGGCCAAGTTTCAGTTCTGGTGGCATTAGAAGGAAGCCTGCTTCACCTTGCGAAGCTTCAGAAACAGCCCAGAGTGACCCGATTCAGCTTGGACTTTAGCGACATCTGACACACATCACTAATATCATAATAGTTAGCTCAGTTTTCAGAGTTCTTTCTTATGGGGCCAAATGGATGCCAACCAGTCACAGGACAGAGATATCAGCAAGTTCTCAGGTTCCTCGAACTTTGCAGAAGTAGAAAACAATTTTGGAAAATCAGACAGCACAGTCTTAGACATTTCATTATATTAAGTGCCATCAAGTCATCTCCACCTTATGGTAACCCCATGAATGAAAGTCGTCCAGAATGTCCTGTCCATGGGGCGCCATTCCGTGCCCCCTTTTATGGATTCAGTCCATCTTATGGATGCAAAGCTCAAATATTTTGATAGTTCAGTGCTTCACAGTTACGTTGATGGAGAATTTCAACTGAAGGAGGACAAATAGACTGAGTATTCTCACTGTGTATGCCCAGGGCACATGGACTACTGGATGATTTGTGATTGGACATCTGGAAAATCCCCTCCCCACCCATCACAGGGCCAACTAATACACAGCAGCTGCCCTGTAAGGAGGAGGAGGGGGAGAGAGGAGCAGGCTGAGGAGACATCTGGGCATACTCCAGGAAGATAGCCCCTGCCAGGAGATTACTGACAAAGCAGGGCCATTCCACAAGTCTAATGCTTTCCTTTCCTTTCGCCTCTCCATCCCCTCTTCCTTGTGTGCTGTGACTTTTCAGGCTGCAAACCTGAGGGCAGGAAGTGTTTTGCTGGTTGATTGCAATCCACTCGGGCGCCTGATCCTGTCCCATCTTGCAAGCTAAGCAGGGTCAGCACTGGTTGAAATCTGGATGGGTGACTTGAGTCCTGCATTGAGCAGGGATTGGACCCAATGCGTCCAAGTGCATGATTCTCTGATTCACCTTTTGGGAGGCTGAGGAGTGACATAGAAATACTTCAAAGGGTCGTAGTTGAATAGGAACATTCTCCTCTGCAACATTGTGTGGCCAACTACACCCTGGTAAGGCATGGTTTAAAAGAATGTCAGTCAACTTTAAGCTAAGCTCACTTCCCTTCCCCCCTTGACTCATAGATACTAGACACTAAAGGGTCGGGGGACAGGGTGAGCTTTTCTTCGTAGTGAAGCCTGTTAGCAATGGAAGCAATGGAAGCATTCATTCTGAACACAAATGCTGGCATTAAAATAATGTGCAGCCCATAAGAATGACATCACCTGATAATCTGGCTTCATCTGTGTGGCAGGAACAGAGAGTAAACAACCAGCAAAAATAATTTTTAAAAAGAGGAAGAAACCACATTCCACTGTTACTTAAAAGACCAGTAGAAAGAGGCAATCGGCCTTTTTTGTATATGTTATTTACTTCTTTACAAGGCCCCCCTTTTTTACTACTGTGCTTTAAATGCACTTGGTTATCTTTTTAACAATGCAAACTTATATATGTTTAATCAACGGTAACTTGAACCATGTTCAATAAAAGTCTTCAATACAATTCAATTAACATTCTTTCGATAAAATATTTCCATGTTTTCCATCTTGAGCACAAGCCAGAAGGAAGTTCTCCTTGCCGTTGCAAAAGCCCCATTAATTTCAATTAATCTGCTTACACAAGGGAATCGACTTACACTGTTGTGTCCTGGTTCTCCGATGTTAACGTTATATAATGTGTGCACACCAGGCAGCTGAACTGATTGTATTCTCGGGCAGGTTAACAATCACCCTGTTCACGTGGCTCTTCTGTGTACATGGTAGATGGGATAGTGGAGTCGTTCTGGGAAGCCCCACCCTGCCCTGTGCATGTCCAGACTTCATATGCAACCACAAGGAATACCTCTGCAGGCTTGTCTGCCTGGCCTTGGTTTTTGCAAAGTTAGCAAAGATGTGTACAGAAAGTGACTACATACAGTGGGGTTTTTTGGGTTGCCTGTGCCTTTGTCTTTTTGGAGGGGACATTACAGACTGACTGTGCATGGGTGTCAGGATCTGGGCTGCTCTGGTGGCCAGAACCACAACAAGCACCACCATGTTTGGGAAAGAGCTATGTAAGAGCGTGTCCCCAGTAACACGGGTCCTCCTGTTTTACGGCTTCGCCTGCATCCTGCCTGACCTGATGCCTGCATCTTGCCATGCCCCCTGCGTCTTGCTGTGTATCCTGGCCTGCCATGTTGCAGCACAGGCTTCCCTGTTTGGGGTTGTGCATGCCTCTTGCCTCACCTGTACTCTGCCTTGCTGTTTGTATCCTGCACTGCTGTGTCTCCTGCGCTGTTATCCTGCCCTCTTGGTTGTCCTCCTGGTTCTTGACCCTTGGCTTGTACCTGTACTACGTCCTCATTCACCCCTGAAAAGCACTTCTGGTTCTTGACCCTGGCCTGGTTGATTATTACAGCTTGGACTTTACTATTGGACTTGCCATTAAACCATATGTTCGGACTCTGTCTCACCTCAGGTTCTATTGCTCTGCTCCCTATTGCTTTCTTGTCCTGACCCGGACCCTGACAATAGGTCTCGAACAGGGCTTTCTCTCCCCTGTCTACCCACAAACATGTGCTCGCTCGCTCGCTCGCCCGCTCTCATACAGCCTACAAAGATGGTTCACATGAAGGCTACTGAGAGTTATTAATAGCACCCCAGTCCTTCCCCTCTGCCATAAGTTTAGCTGAAACAGAGCTGCCTTTTGCTGTACACACAATAAAAAGGGAACCATGTCAGTGGTACCTTGGCTCACGAACTTAATCCGTTCCAGGACTCTAGGCATGACCCAAATTGGCCATGAGCCAAGTCAGATTTCCTCATAAGGTTCAATGTAAATAAAGTTAATCCGTTCTGTAACTATGTTTTTTTAAACCAGAAAAATGTGAAGCAAAGTTGCAAAGAACAACAAAGATTGCTGCCATTAATTGTATTTGTATGATATTTATTTATTTCTATGAGCCGTCCGGAGGCTATATAGCAAGGGGACGGCATACACAAAACTTTAAATAAAGAAATAAAGAAATAAAATCTCCCCACCACCACCACCATGAACATGAGCACGGCCATCTCCCCACCCACCCCCCCAGCACAACCGCAATCGTGCCTGTCATCCCAGCATGCTTGGGGGGAGAGAGACAGGCGCAAACATGGGCGGCTCGTGTGGGGGAGATGGCTACGATCGTGCTGGTGGAGGAGATGGCCGAGAAAGACGGGTGCAATCACGGGCACACTCGTGAAGGAAAGACAGGTGCGATCTCGGCCATCTCCCCACCCCACCCCCTGTCCCCAGCATGATCGCGGCCATCTCCCCACTCGGGGGGGGGGGGAGACGACCGCGATCACGGTTGCCACCCAGTGCGGAGTTTGCGACCTGAGTCAACATTTTTATGAAATTTGTGTTTGTGACCCAATGTGGTCGTGAACTGAGGCATTCGTGAGCTGAGGTACCACTGTATGTTGCCCCTAATTCTGAGTAATGGGTATATTTAGGTGTGGCCAATATTCATTTTAGTTTTGGTATAGCTAGTGTTGAACACAAACTGAAAAAGTGCTCCAGAATGTGCTCCATCTTGGCAAGCAAACTTTTGGGCCATTCAGCCAGATCAAAGCAACAGAGGGGGACTTGCGTCGTTGGTGCCTTAGTTGCAGATGCGCAGGAATTCCATTTCTGTTCACCAAATAGTCTACACATGAATGGGAGTGCATTTTGAACATGCAGTCATGTTCAGTAAAAGTGCATTTTTAAAAATGTTACACACTTTCATGGTTTAGAAAAACATGCACACTTTTGAAACATGTTTTTGGTACTTTCCTGTATGAAAGTACCAGACTGAACTGTGGAGTGACACTT
Organism: Varanus komodoensis; assembly: GCF_004798865.1. Taxonomy (NCBI): domain Eukaryota; kingdom Metazoa; phylum Chordata; class Lepidosauria; order Squamata; family Varanidae; genus Varanus; species Varanus komodoensis. The sequence goes on along the minus strand of NW_025336348.1, from coordinate 1,033,578 downwards.
TGAAAATGTTGCTGAGTTTGAACATTGCTGGATCTCCCATTCTCAGGCTTAGTATGTTCTGCTTCTATTCTCTGGTGAGGAGCAAAGAACCCCTTATCTGAGGAGCAATTTCTACCTCTTAACCTCACCTGTTCCAGTGTCTGCAACCAGGTTTCTGCCAAGTGCTTCCAAGAAGACAACTTCTAGAGCTACCAAATGGAAAGCGCTGCACAGTCGTTCTGTGTTGATGCTTTTCATCAGTGACTTTTCTGGAGAAAGGGAAAAGGCAAACAAAGTTGTGGAGGGAGGGCAGTGTAACAGAGGATGTCATCTGGAAACAACCCCCTCCCATTGACATTCCATGCATGAGGCAGGGTGATGGTAGTATAAAAGCCTCCTTTAGAAACACCCTTGTTGAATATCTTAGGGACATCGGAAACCGCCTCATACTGCATTGGAACGTTGCTTGATGATTGACTTTGATGGGCAGCAGCGCTTCGTGCTTTTAGACCAGATTCACTGGAAATAATGTTATTTATTTCATTTGCAGAGCTGTCCAAAAGCTGAAGCTCACTGGGTGGTCCACAGCAATTAATCCAATACAAAATCTAAATAAAAATACAATAAAATACTGTGTAAAAATCCTGTATGCCTATTTAACACAACTAAAATATAAACCAGTTAAACATCTAAAACATTTTCATTAAAAACTAGACCCATTAGAACAGCAGAGATAAGCCATCACGTGTCATTAAATGCCTGGGAATAGAGGACACGTCTAACCTGACACCAAAAGGCTGACAGTGTTGGTGCCAAGCAGGCCTCAATGGGGAGACAATTCCACAGTTGGGGCCCCACTGAAAAGGCCCTCCTCCTTGCTGCCTCTTTCTGGACCTCCCTTGCAAGAGGCAGTCAGAGGAGGGCTCCAGTTGTAGATCCAGTTTAGGATAGGTCCAGTCTAGGAAAATTGAGGTTGGGCGAGCTGGTCCATCAGGTATTAATATCCCAAGCCACACATGTCTTTACAGGGTAAACCAGCCCCTTAAACTGGGCTCAGAAGCATGGAGGCACCCAATGCATGAAGACCAGAATTGGCATTACCTGCTCGGACCTTCTGGCCCCTGCTATTAATCTGCCTGCCACCTTTTGCACAAGCTGCCGCTCGGGGATTGAGCCTGGGATCGTCGGCATGCAAGGCACGTTCCTGCCACTTGAGCTGCCATGGCCCAGCTTTATCCCTCCCCTCTGCTGGAAACATAACTTTCTGCCCAGTGAAAAGGTGTCATTAGTCTTTACTTTATTATGGTGTGTGCATAAGAAACACGGTGAGTGTTTGAGTGCCTCGCTTGATTCATTACCCCCTGTCCTCACTCCCCTGAGCACCGTTATGTCTTCATTCAGTGCTGGTGGCACTGAGCTCTGCTCAGGGCCAGTGGGGGACTAGCCCACATTATTGATCCAAATCGATCTGCTCTACCATGAGGCTCATTCACTGGGTCTCCTCCTGGTGCATTCTAGAAACTGACTTACCTACTCCCACGAAAAGGGAAGGCACAGAGTTGGTTAGAGAATCCAGATTCCGATAAGTGTACGGTCATTCCTTTGCGTTGCGGTTAATAACTTGCTGGACAGATATAGATATAGATACACACCATATGGTCTCAATCTGCAAATGCAACCACATTTTCTTCTTGCCCTCCTTCAGGCTAAACACTGAAACTGCCACTGTGAGTTAATTAAACACCTATCTGAAGATAGGCTGTTGAAAGGCAATAAAATAAAATGCATGCCATGTTTCTAGGAAACAAGAAAGAGACTGTAGAGGAGAACAGGGCGTATTACAGTATTGCCTTGTATTCGGTTGCTTGCCATATTGCAGCAAGGGCAATCCTCAAGCAGAAACCAATTTCTGTTCATTAATTTAACCTCCCATTCCCCTGTGCATCTACCTTATTATGCGATCAGTGCCTTTCATCTAATGGATGGCAAAGAATGGATCTTTGACCTCAAGAGGTGCAAATTCTAGAAAGCCCCTAGATTGGGGCAGCTACTGTGTCTGTGCCTTGCTGGAAAGGAAATATGGACAGTAGGACGGAACAAACACATACATTTCCACGCCGTGCTATTTTTTCATGCTCCTACTGGAATGCAGTCCCCACTTTGATATGCTTGACAATGCCATTTCAGCAGGACTGGAGAAATCAATTAATTTCTGCTCTGAGTCATTTTAGCAAGTGTTCATAGCCATGCGATGCTCATCTTTGTGGTCTTTTCAAAGGTGCCAAAAATTACCAGTTTTACAATTAAATATATGTGTTAATTGTGTTTTTCTTAAAAGAGGCATCCTAATTCTAATTGGTCTCCTAATAGTTCTGAATATCTGGGGTTGGATCCAAATTTACTAATGGAAGAGGAGTTCCATTCCCTCTACTTCCCATAGCATCCCTCTGAAACTACTACACAGTGTCATAGTAGCATAAGACACTCTCTCACATGTGATCAAATTGAACTTAGCAGGAGATTTTGAATTACGGATTTTTTACTGGGCTTTTACTTTATTCATCAAACAGCAGTACCATATTCCATGCCATATTCCAGGGACAAAGAGTTGTTACCAAAGAACTGTAAGTTTACAACATTCCTGGTATCAGCTCACAATTTATGTTTTAATAGAGAGCTCTGCAATTAAGCGTGCCTTTTCATCTTGTATGTCAAAATCCTAAGCAGTTACCTTTCACTTTTATGATGTAAGAGCCTTGGCATAAGAAAAAAAAATAAGAGGCCAAGCAGAATTTAAGACATGCTAAGTTTAGTTCTAGGAGCATTGCTTTTCAAGATTAAAATATCTCACCCTATAACATTTCTGAGCTGAAGCAAAATAGAACAGAGAAGTCACTGAGAGAGGTTGGATGTTTCATGAGGACAGATGGTACATCCTGGTGAGAACTGATGTTAGGTTCTGAAGTCCTTTATTCCCCCACCCATATATGTATTTACGTTTATATACTATTCCTTATCAACTTGCTTATACATATTTCCCACAAAAAAGAGTTTCTCTAACAATCAGTTATTACTTTTTCTTTTCCAAAGTTCCCTTTGAAGTTAGAACCCTCCATTTTAAATCTAAAGGTTTTCATAGTTTACTATTTGCAATACTTTATGTCCACTGGAAAACTACATAACATCAGTTCAAACTTAAATACACTTAGGAAGACATGAAGAGCATATTTGTTTATTTATTTATTTAGAAAATTTCTATGCCGCCCCATTCGCTGAAGCCTCGGGGTGGCTCACAAAACATTAATTAAAATATAATACACTAAAAATATAAAACAAATTAACAATATAAAATAAGTCACCCTGGCCAAAGAATAAAATAAACAAATAATATTAGCAATTAAAATGACGTTTGAATAAAAAGTTCAATAGACAGTTGTTCTTTCTCCAAGCTTTCTTATTCAAAGCTTCTGTTGGCCTTTCCTAACTTCAGCTGGGAAAATTCTGCCTTCCCACATCAGGTATTTAGGTCAGTGAAAGACCCAATCAAAAGTCAAAGCATGTCATCATGAATGCTAGTGTTAGAATGCAATTGATTCAGATTTATTAAAGGAATACTTCTTGAGATTCCAACTGTTCATACAAAATACTGTTTAGGTGAGTTACCTGTTATGATAAATGTGTGGAAGACCAAAGAGTATTTTTTATTTTAGATAAATATTTGCAAAGTTGCCTATTATGTGGGTTGGTGTGGGAGTCTTGCAAAATGCAGAGATGTCTGGGGCAAATACACATTGATTTATTTATTCATACATCCATTTATTGAAAACATATATATATACCATCCTTTATGACAATGTCTCAGGACAGCTTACTTTAAAACCAATTAAAACCAACAACTGATAAAAATAATCAATAAGGCAATACAATAGTAAAAATATAATCAAAAAACGACTGTTAACTTCTAAAATTACTAATTTTTAAAATGATGTTTGAATAAATAGGTTTTTGCCTGGCACCGAAAAGAATATAGGCTCAGCGCCAGGCGAACCTTTCTGGGGAGCACATTCCACAGTCTGGGTGCCACCACAGAGAAGGCCTACTCCGAGTAGATGTCCTTTTTACCTCCTTCAGTGAAGATTCCCGGAGCAGGGCCTCTCCTGCAGATCCTAAGGGGCATGAGGGCATATAAGGAAGGAGACATTCCTTCGGGCATCCTGGTCCCAAGCCGTTTAGGGCTTTATAGGGTAAAATACATCACAGACAATTGATCCATCAATCCCTGCTTTGTTGACAGTGATAGGCAGCTAAAGTTTCAGGCAGATTTTTTTCCAGTCATGCAAGGAAATGAATGCATGACCTTTTTCTTGCCAAGTAGCTCCTCCTTGAAGAATGGGGTGAGCTGTGGTGTGTTGCAGGGAGGGTGGGTCCCCCCAAATCAGGCAGGAAGACCCTCAACAAGTGGAGCCCTTCTGCTCAAGGAAGTTCTCTTCCTGCTGTGGAAGACAGCTCCTAGATCAAGTCTACTTCCCCATTCCCCATTTGAGCTCAGACCTGTGTTGGAACATATGGGAACTGGGCAAGTCCAGTGGATAGCCCAGTTCCAATCAGCTTACTAAACTGGGAGGAGTGTGTTAGGTCAGTTCATATCAGAATTCTTAAATAACAGGTTCCTTAAGTATCCCTGCTCTTGACACAATCGATCATTTTGCATTATGCACTGTGGTCAAGAAAAGTGGGTGGTGCAAAGAGGGAGACAAACAGTTAATGTTTTTTTTACCCCTTTCCTCATTTCTGGCTATGGCTGGAAGAGGGCAGAAGAAGGAAAGATGCAATGACATCATACCATACTTTGCTCTTATGGAGCACTACAGATTGAGAAAATGGAACTTGATGTGGGGTTGTTATTTTTGGTCACCCCATGGACTGAGATCACATTGAGCCCCCCTACAAAATAAACATTGTTGGAACTAAGAGAAAATATTGTTTAGTGGAGATTGGCACCCAAAATGATTCACGGTCATGGCATTTCTGCTGTTTATCTTTAAGCTGCTTGAAGATTTGTTGGTTGGTTTTAAAATGCAAACAGGCAAACTCTTTAATTTTAATTCTCTCTGTGTCTCAAGGTAGTATTAATAGCGCCCTGCATTCCCCGACACTCTCAGATCCCTCTGGATGCTTAATTACTCAATGAGATTTAGATTTAAACCAAATGGGATGAGATAATAGCCCTGTCCTTGCCACTGAATGATCAAAGCTGGGCTTCACAGTTTAAAAATGTATATAGGTGAAGGTTTATCTGGATCTTGACAAGAAGGCCTTCCTTGTTGAAACTAAGGTATGTCCTTGATTGGTGATTTCATGTCACCCTCTTCATTGAAAGAAGACTTAGAGAGTGATGTTTCTACCCACATGGCCTGCATCACAAATAGCTGTGATCAAATACTGGTGCAATTGGTTTGCCTTAATCTCTGACCAAGAGAACTCTTAACAAAAGGCACCAACCTCAGATGAATGCCTTATCTTTCCAAACCAACACCTCAGGACTCCCCATGTTCATTATTACCATGGCAACAATGGCCTCCTACAACTTCTAAGGCCACATGGTGTCTATGCCCATTTTCAACTTTTTGGTTATGAAGCACCTTCTATAGGAATGTCTCGTTTTCAGATATTTTGCTCTTCAGAGCCATTTCTGACATGACACCACAAATCCACAACCTTGGCACCATTACAAAAAAGGACTTGAGAGAAGGGGAGAGGAAACACCTCAGCAGTCTTTGGTTCACCTTGCCCAGTTTTGAATGCCAATCAGCAGGTGGTCTTGGATGGACATTAGCAGGTTGCTAATAGCAGGTTCTTGAATAAAGTGGGTGTGTAGCTCAAATGGAAATGTTTACACGTGGTAAAGGGGTGTGGTCAGTTTGGTGGAAGCACTAGTGAGCAGGTAGTGATTGTGTCAGCTGATCGTGAGAGGGCAACATTCCCTGGGGAAGACAATCATAGTAGGGAAAGTTGAAGGCAGAAGATGCAAAGGAAGACCAAATATGAGCAAATTGGCTCCGTGAAGGAAGTTAAAAGAGCTGGGCAGGACTGTCATGGATAGGCTGTTTTGGACGTCTTCCATTCATTCATGTCATAAGTTGGAAATGACTTGGTGACACATAACAACAAACCGCAACAGTGATTGTGTCAGGTGTGAGAATTATGGCTGTGTGGAGTGGATTTGTGTGTGAAAATCATCATGTGGATTAATAGGATGATAGACCATTGGCAGGTGAGAGAAAGCATTTAGGAAGATTGTGGGAAGGTATACCGATCCTTCCACCATCTCTTGGAATTTTGGCAGCCCTACTGCAGTGCCTTCCAGCCTGCTGCTTCTGCTGCTGCGAGATGCCTGGTTAGTTCATAATAAGTCCTCACTCAATTATCCATGATTTAATCATGGATGGGGCAGCTGACCTGGTGAGCATTACTGAGACATTAATATGGTTTGCATTAATTTGTGGCTGCTGGTCTTATTGTATAGTGATGGTTTCAGCCTGATCTGTGTTTGCATTGTGAATTTAATATTCTAAGTCACTTGGAGATGTTGTATATGACAGGTAATATACCAACATGCTTAAACAAATACATATTAAAAGGTTAATTGGGCCTACTTTTGGATATCTTTTGGAAAACAATGAATAAATCTACCTTATTCTTGCTCTTTTTTAAATGCACTTGAAGTAGATGCTTACATTTGAATCTGCATTGCCACAAAACCATTTCCATGGAGTTTTCAGATTGATTGCCTGTTCTATTTACATTGCAGCCAAGGTTAAGTTAATGATACGAGGTAAAGTAGGCAGAGACTAACACAAATAGACAGGAGGTACTTCCTGAATTTTTTTCCTAAAGACATTTCCAGAACCACGAAATATAAAAGGGCCATAGCTAATGGTCGGGGTCATGTCTTAATCTAGAAATAACTCAGGCATCTGGACTAGATAAGACTTCTGCCCAAGATCCTGAAAAGCTACTGTGGGTACACCATATTGACTGAGCTAGTACGTAAGAGATTTCTATCCAATATTTGTTGATTTTTCAATGGGCCATTTCTGCATCCCTCACCTTGATGTTGAATTGTCCAGAATGGTTAGTCATACACATTTCTTGAGCCCTGCATTATATGGTATCCAGATTTCACAGCAGGCATTGCCCATTGTCGGGACCATATCAGCATCCACCAGGAAGCAAGCCAATTTCCAGTTATTCACACTTGACACATTTCCTTCCTTTCCCTTTCCCTTCCCCTCATTCACAACTGGTGCCCTTCCTCCATTTCATTATGTCACTAAGTTCTGCTCTAAATCCAGCTTGGCCAGGGTGGCATTTCTTGAGTTTTTCTACATCCTTTCCCCGAATTTGCATCTTTGGACATTGCTCCATATTAAGCCTACATAGAAACAAGAGGCGTCCTTATCACCCATGAGTTTACCTCTAACTTGATGGTGGTGCTGTCAAGAAGTAAGCTGGACAATCAGGTCCATCAGCCATCCCACTTCCACTTTTAACTCATTCTGTTTGGTAGCATTCTCCTGTTCAGGTCTTGTCTTAATAGCACTGTAAAGTAACTGCTTCTGTGGAAGGTTAAGACAATGTGAACAACAGAGAACATGGAGAGAATGTTACCTGTGGTACTCAGAAAGATAAGGCTTACTCCCATAAGGTGATGCTTTATGGTCCTGGGAATCCTTCCAGGTGAATCAAAAGCCTAGTTTACCTCTTACCTCTGGAGAAATGCCTTCCTGTAATTGGCTGGCATCACAGCATTAATGTTTAAGAGCACTAGTGGGCTGGATATGTTCCATGTCAGCACCGTAAGTCCATTAGAGCTAGCTCAGAAGACAGCTGTCCGATTTCGAACTGGGGCAGAACATTAGGAGTTCATCTTGACAGTCTTCAAACAGCTCATGGTTCCCAGTCTGTTTGGGGACACAATTTGAAATGCTGGTTTTGACTCATAAAATAAAATAGAAAATATGATAAAGTGCAATAAAACATTTGAGGGTGTAACCCTATGCAAGCTTAGACAAAAGCAGTCCTACAAATAGCCTCATCTCCCACCCAGCGCCATGGATAAGACTATGCCCTCGGCTGGTTGCTGAGCAAAAGAGGCCTCAGCCCAGTCCTTTTACGAGGAGGAAGCGTTCTCCCCATTGTCCCTTCTGCATTTCATTCATTTATAGCAAAATCAAACTAAGTTGTCCCGTCATCCTTCTCTTTATTCCTCCCTTTTTATGAGGCAAATGTAGCAACCATTTAGAAGATACTCCAGAAGGCCACTTTGCCATCGCAAGTGTTACTTCGGTGGTCTTTCTTTTGTGAAGTGTAAAGATAGAAAAAACGGCATCTCATCTCTGTAGCCATCTATCTGTCTGTTTACACAAACACTTGCAGGCTTTTCTATGAGGAGATTAATTGTAGGCAGCCTTATCATGACTTTCCTTGCCTTTCCTTCCTAATATTAGAGAAGATAAAGAGGAGTGGTGATGGTAGAAAAAGGAAGAGGGCGATTGCTGTGCACAGAGACTTTGATCAAACAACCGCTAAGGATTGCAGCAGGAGGTTCAGATGCTTTCTGGATCACTGGAGCTGACAGGCGGATCACACAATGCCTTAAACTGATGTTTAGCAAACAGAGGAACAGTTGAGGTTTCTCAGATAGGTTCCTTTGCCTGTTACAGCTTTTAAAGGTTTTGCCAAAAAGCAGTAGTTGTTTAAAAGCAACAGCAATGGCAAAAAAAAAACCCACCTTGCAAAAAATAAAAAGTACTAATTAGAGAATGCTTTATGTTATATCTTAAAAAAAAAAAAACAGCATGTTTAATAGTGTGGGTTTTGGTTAGGCTGCAAGCAGGGTTCCTGCTTTGTTGATGCACTGCTTCAGAGATGGTGCCTCTCAACAAAAGAGCTATACAGTTTGGGGGCTTTGGGCCCCAGTCCTCCTTACAGATTGTGGGTAGCATTGGTCTGATGGTGTGGGGGGTTATATCCTCTCCAGCTAGGTCATCAAACACCCCTGTGACCATGTTGGGAAAGGGAAAGGGAGAAGGAAAGGGAGGAGAGAGCTTGCAATTAGATGGATCATGCACCTCCAGATTCAGCCTGGTAGCCATGCATGATTATCTAACAAGGAATCAACCTTGTGGTTTGCACAGCTCTGCAAGAGCAGAGATGTTTTTAAGCATCTGTCTGGACCCAATACAGAGACCTCCACATATGGAAAACATAGAAACATAGAAACAGAGCGAGTCAGAAGGGGTCTCCCGGGCCATCTAGTCTGACCTCCGGCACCAGCCGGCTCAGCTCACGACATGCCCACCATGTGGACGTCCAGCCTATCCTTGAACACACACACATCCTTTGCTCCCTGCCATGATTTCAAATGAAGGTTTAAGTTGTGGAATGATTGTGGTAGAAGAGAGCAAGAAATGATTAACTCCCTTTCAAAGTATTAGAACTCAGAGCTGTTCAGTGGAGCCGATGGGCAGTTGATTTAGAAAGGGCAGAAAGATGCACCTTTTCCCATGCTGCAAAATTGCTTAGGGCTTGTTTAGGAACTCCGCTGCCACCAACAGAGGTGATCCCATGGCGTTGAAAGAGACTGTGAAGGGTCCGTCCGTTCACACGTATATGTTACGTTGGGATCCTGTCTTCCTTCCATGATGGTAACAAGGGAGGCATCCAAAGATGGTCCGGGTAGCCTCTCTGCCAGGCACCAAGCCTGCTTACCTTCAGCAGGATGGCTTTCTGATATGCCTTCGTACCTTATCCAGTATCCAGAGAAGCCCATGTTGGCCAGAGACATGGCCTCCATATCAAAGCAGTGTTTCATGTCTGTCGATTAGCAGTTACTGGGCATGGGATAGCGATTACCTCCTTGTTCATTTCACATGTTCAGCCAGAGGCAGGCGTAAAATCTTGTGGAGTAACAGGCCAAGTCCCTCCATTCCACCAGGCAGGGGGCCTGCAAAGATAGGAAAGGTCTTCTGCTGTTTTGTAGAAGCAGAGAAACTCTTGCTCCAGGCATAGAAACATAGAAACAGAGCGAGTCAGAAGGGGCCTCCCAGGCCATCTAGTCTGACCTCCGGCACCAGCTGGCTCTGCTCACGACATGCCCACCATGTGGACACCCAGCCTATCCTTGAACACCCACACTGATGGGGCCTCAACGACCTCCCGTGGAAGCCCATTCCACACCCTCGGGGTCCTGACTGTCAGGAAGTGCTTCCTGGCATCCAAATGGAACCTTGGCTCCCTGAGCTTTGCTCCATTGGAGCGTGTCCTGCCTTCCTCTGCAGGGGAGAACAGGTCTCTACCCATCTCCATGTGACATCCCCTCACATACCTGTATGTCACCAACATATCCCTTCTGAGTCTCCTCTTCTCCAGGCTGAAGAGACCCAGTTCCCTGAGTCTCACCTCATACGGCATCCCCTGCAAACCCGTCACCAATCTTGTGGCCCTACGCTACACTGACTCCAACCTGGCTATATCCTCTCTGTAATGAGGGGCCCAAAACTGAACACAATACTCCAGTTGCGGGTGCACCAGAGTCGTGTAGAGTGGTAGTAATACCTCTCTTGATCTAGAAGCCACACTTCTGGCTATGCAACCAAGGGTGGCGTTTGCCCTCTTGACCACCGCATCACACTGCTGACTCATGTTTAGCCTGCAGTCAACCAGCACCCCGAGGTCCCCTTCACAAGTGCTGTTCTCCAGCCACTTGTCACCTAACCTGTACTTATGGCAGCTATTCCAATGCCCCAAGTGCAAGACCTTGCACTTATCCACATTGAACGCCATCCTGTTGTCTCCTGCCCACTTCCATAGTCTGTCCAGATCCTTTTGGATCTGGAGTACCTACTCCTCAGTTGTGGCCACTGCTCCAGTTTTAGTGTCGTCTGCGAATTTGAGCAGCAGACTGTTCACCCCTTCCTCCATGTCGTTAATGAAAAGATTAAACAGGATCGGCCCCAGGACAGAGCCCTGGGGGACCCCGCTTGTCACTGGCCGCCATCCCGATGATTCCCGCTAATGGTTACCTTCTGCTTTCGGTCAGTCAACCATGCCCTAATCCACCGGACACTGCTTTGGTGTATCCCAAAACTCCTCAGTTTCTCCACCAGGATATCATGGGGCTCTTTGTCAAAGGCCTTGCTGAAATCCAGGTATACCACCTCCACTGCATCCCCTCCATCTAGCCATCTCGAAACCTTGTCATAGAATTCCACAAGGTTTGTCTGGCAGGACCTGTTTTTGCGGAAGCCGTGTTGTGTGGCTGTCAGCCTCCCTTCCCTATCTAGCATCACTAGATCTCTCTCTATTATGAGCCTTTCCATTGTTTATCCTACAATGGACGTAAGGCTAACTGGTGTATAATTCCCCATGTCCTTTCTACTACCGTTTTTGAAAATTGGGACCACTGATGCCACCCTCCAGTCCTCTGGAACTTCACCCGTTCTCCACGAGTTCTCAAAAATGGAGACCAGAGGACGTGAGAGAAGCCCTGCCAACTCTCTAAGTACTCTCGGGTGTAACCCGTCAGGGCCTGGCACCTTTGTAATGTCCAATGCCCTGAGGAGCCCCTCGACTTCAAGGGGGGTGACTCTAGTCTGTGCCCCTAAGTCCCCAGCCTCATCTAATCTCCTATGCGGATGTCCCCCGTCCTGCTTTGGGGAGAACACAGAGGCAAAATAGTCATTTAGCTTCTGTTCCTGTTCCCTCATATCAGTCACTGGATCTCCTTCCTCCTTATTTAGTGGTCCCACCACTTGTCTCACCTTCCTCTTCCTATTTACATGCTGAAAGAAGCCCTTTTTGTTGCTTTTGATATTCTTGGCAAGTCTCAGCTCGTAAACAGCCTTAGCCTTGCGAAGAATCCTTCTGCAACAGGCCTCCTCCTCCCAGTATACCCTTTTGTCTATTTCCCCCAGTACCCATTTCCTACGGAGGTTCCTCTTTCGTCTAATCCCTCTAACCACCTCCTTTCACATCCATGACAGCACTCTCCGCTGCCTCCCAAGCTTACTGACTAGAGGTATCGTCAAGGCTTGTGCCTCCAAAACCTCCCTTTTGAGTGCTATCCACCCCTCCTCAACTCGCTTACCTTCCAGTAACCTATCCCAGGAGTCTTTCCCCAGTCTGGCCTTCAGTTGGCCAGAGCTGGCCCTCTTGAAGTCCCAGCTTCTAGTGCTCGACCTGCTGCACGTCCCCAGTCCCCTGTTCTCAAAGCAAAAGATGGAGAGATCACTCGCATCCAGAGCTCCCCTAATCTGTACTTCATCTATCAGCTCCTCCCTACTGGTCAAGACCAAGTCAAGGATGTTCCCCCTCTTTGTTGCCTCTCGGACCCTCTGTGGGAAAAACGCTCCCTCAATAGCTTCTAGGAACGACGTGACCTGGCTGTCACTGCCGAGTGAATCTCCCAAGTAATACCCGGGAGATTGAAATCTCCCATAATTACTGTGTCTCTCCCCCGAGATATCCTTAGAATCTGGTCTGTCAGGACATCCTCCAGGGTCTCAGGTTGACTTGGAGGGCGATAACATACCCCCACTGTCAGGTCTCTTTCCTTGTCAAAACCCTAAGCTTCACCCAGACTGCCTCTACCGAATCCCCATCTGTGCTGCATTCTCTCTCACTGCATCCTATCCCTTCCCTGACGTATCAAGCCATGCCCCCACCTCTCTTTCCCTTCCTGTCCTTTCTCAAAAGGTGATACCCTTCTATGTTCACGTTCCAGACTTGCCTTTCATCCCACCAAGTTTCTGTGATTCCCACCAGATCATACCCTCCTATTCCCAGGAGAGCTTCAAGCTCTTCCTGCTTGTTACCCATGCTCCTAGCATTGGTGTACATGCACCTCAACTCCTTCCCACCACTTCCTTTCCTTGGAGTTCCCGGCCTCCTCCTTCCTCCCATCCTCCCTGATACCTGGCCCCTCTCTGTAGGAGTCCTGTCAGTCCCTGCAGTGTCTCTAAAACCTTGCTCCCAGAGCCCTGATCCTCCCCCCACACTTGTCCAGTGCAGACACGTTCCTGGGGGGCCTGACCCCCCCCCGGCTCAGTTTAAAGTCTTCTGGACAAAGCTCGCTAGAGCATCTCCAAAGGACCTTTTCCCCATCCTCGTAAGGTGTAGCCCGTCCCTTGCCAGAAGTCCATTGTCAAGAAACCAGGAGCCGTGGCCGAGGAACCCGAAGCGTTCCTTCCGGCACCACACCCTAAGCCAGTCGTTCACCTCAGAGGCCCTCCTGTCCCTTCCTGCCCCAAATCCCCGGACAGGTAAGATTGACGAGAAGGCCGCTTGGGCCTTCAGCTCCCTGAATTTCTTCCCCAAGGCCTCAAAGTCCCTGGTGGTCCCAACCACACCCTGCCTGGCCACGTCGTTTGTGCCCACATGGATCACCAGGAGCGGCTGGTGACCCCCAGAGCGAACAAGACGCTCCACTCTGTCCTTCACATGCCGGATGCGTGCGCCCGCAGGCAGCAAACCTCCCTTGTCTCCAGGTTGGGGCGGCACACCGCCGGCTCAGTGCCCCTCAGTGGGAGGTGGGTGGCCGTGCCCTGGCCCTCGCCTCTCCTGCAGCGGCCCCCTTGCCGCATGACGTCTCAGGCTGGGGGTCCTGCTGTTCTCCCAGACGAAAACCACTCGCACACACACACAAGGATAAAATAAACTTAAATTTAAATTGGAAGAAAAACAAAGAACAGCACAAACAAACAAACAAAACAAACCAGCCAACCCCTGTGTCCCAGGGAAGGGAGTCTCCGGACAGCCCGGGCCGCGGCCAAGGGACGCAGCCAAGGGACGACGCCTTATCAGTCCCTCCGGCCCGTGGCCCCGCCCCCTGCTCCCTCCTGGCCCCTCCCACCTCTCTGGCCCCGCCCCCTTCCTCTCCGCTGCTCCTGGCCCTCTGCTCCCCTGCCCAGCTCCTGCCTTGCCTTCGCCAGTCCCCTGGCCACTCAGCCTCTCTCCCAGCCTGTGCCTCTGCTGCTCTGCTGCTCTGCCAAGAGGCCAGAGCCAAAAACTTTGTTAAGAAAAGAATTGATTTCTTGCAAACTCTCCCATGGAGTGGCTTCATATACAATGACCCTTCACAGGGGAAAGTGGATCTGAATCCCATCCTGAGTACCCCACCACTTGAAGGCAATGGCAAGAGAGGAAGCCAATCTTAGAGAAAAGCCTTTTACTCCTTTCTTAACCTTTCCGAGATGTGTGCATCTCTCCTCATTTTGTTGGCAGTCCATATGTAGCCTACAGAAGGAAGGCTGGCCTCGTGTTTATCCATAATAGCATTTGAAATCAAATGAAGCTTTAAAGCATTAATTACTCAGTGCAATTAATGTGTTCGTTAATAAAGTGCAAGTGAAAAAATTGGATTTTAAATTGGATTCTAGGTGAACTTTGCACCCCCTGAAAGTGTCGCATTAGTACCAGCAATCTCTATACAAGCAACAGATTCCTCCTACCCCCTTAATTCAGGCAACTATAAATAAATAAATAAATATTTCAGCATCACCATCATCTTCATCATCTAATCATTGAGTTGTATAATCCAGTGAAACTTTTTTTTATTAAACAGTCTTCTCAGAAGGATCTGGCCATATTTATTTTAATTGGCTAATTAATCAACTAATTGGCTAGATAAGACTTCTTTCCTGTATGCTATGCCTTTTGCCCTGTCATTTAGTTAGCCTGGATCCACCTCTTCCTCACCATCCATCAAGCCAGTTTTGGTTCAGCCTGTAACCTGTTTCTTCTATTAAGCCTTTCCTGGACAACCATGGCCTCAAGATTTAGTGCTTTCTGCTTCCAATTAACCTCCCAGATCCTCACTACTCTCCCATCAAGACTTTATTTACTGCTTGTTTACTAAAGTTATATCTTATTGTCTGGCTTGGATTCTGGCCCTCAAGGCAGCTTACTTTTATTTATTAATTAATTTGTTAAACTTATTTTCCACTAAATTAGCCTGAGAACCCCCTAAGTAGATTATATTATATAGAATAGCATGCTTTCAAAACATTAAAATACAGAAGACACTAAAACCTAAAGCTGATGTCATAAGGATTATGAAGGTTAGCCATTGAGGAGAGGAGAGGAAGTTTCACTTGTTTCTAAAAGCAAGTGAACCTGGTCAGCTTCCCAAGACATCTTGGATGCAACCACTGAAAAGGCCCTCCTTATCCTGCTCCTCAAACTCTGTCTTATCAAGCTATTATAAGAAGCACTGAAACAACCTTGGAGTTTTTCTTTTTGAAGGAGGGCATTTGCAGGCCACCTTGAGGTTCCACAGTTGGTGTCCACATAGTGACACATTTGATCACCTTGTTTCAGCCTGGTAGTCTGATCCATAATTCACATTCTTTTCTTCTGCTGGTTGAGAAGTGATGGACTAGATCTACGTTCCACTGAATCATCCCGCCTTCCTGCTTGCCTTCCTTTTCTAACTTTATTTAAAATGTTAGCCCACCATCAATTCTACCTTCTCCCATTATCTTCAGAATCCACTTCAGTTCTACCATGAATCTGCCAAACCCACGACTAGTTTACACAACATAAAAAGACTGCATTTTCAGTTGTTGTTCAATGGACCCCTCTGTACATCAGTGGGGCTTACTTCTGAGTACAGATGATCAGGGTGACAAATGAAAATGATCCAGAACATTGTGACTATTGGTATTTGCAAGAGAAAGGGTATTCATACTCATAGGAATACTAGCTCTGCATTGTCTCTACTACGTGGCAGCAGCTCGTTCTTTCCCAGGCTTATATAGAGATGGCAGAAATGAAACCTGCAGAATTCTACATGCATCAGTTCACAGAGATGCAGCCCTTAGTTATACCAACAGAGGGAAGGAACCCTCCCAAATCAACCCATCGTACAAAAGATGGTTGCAGAATTCTTGATGGTTCTACCCCTATGACAGGGGTTGGCAGGGAATGAGGCATCCCACATCCAAAGCAAAAATGAATAAACATGTTGCTTTTTCTAAGCATATTCTTGTAAGGGATTTCTGCATTTTATGCCATGTTTGGGTTGGTGGAGAAATGTACGACGCGTGCAGAACAGTTGTTGCAAATGCGCATGGGTGCAAGTAGCACCAAATTCTGGTGAAAAGCAAACCTGGTTCCATCAGTGACCCAATGGTGGACAGACATTCTCCTGGCAATCCATGACATGCAGAGGGCAGCCATTTCACAAAATCCATACATCCCTGCATTGATAACATTTTATCATGATTCTCGATACCAGTTATTCTTTCTGTTAATTCATCTTATTAATCCTAAAAAAGAGGCATTCGATTCCACGCAGACATTCCTGTTTCATCATTGTTATCTTAAATTGCCCTTTGAGTCTCTCAACTCCTCTTTCTTAAAACGCAGGAGGAAAAGGCACAGGTATTTGCCCGTAAAGTTTCCAGTGATTCCTTGCCGTGCAAGGCTGCCTGCTTGAATGTTTCCAAGAAAGTATTGTTCTTATGTGACAACAGGTCAGGAAGACTCTGCATTAATTACACTAACATATGGTTATTAACAGATTCTAGCTCAGGGAGCAATACTTTACAATGTTATCTCCCAGATACTCAGATGTTAGCCATATTGTCAGCGCTGGCAGCTATTGTTCCACTCATTTACTTCACAGAGCTAATTACTCCCTAATAATAACTTTACCTTGGAGTTTTTCACTTGCTTGTGCCAGCAAACCTGTTCACACTACATATGCTAATTATTGGCACTTATTCATTATGTTAAGATAGCTTTAAGTTCAAGCTGTGCAGACTGGCTTTCAGTATAGAACCAGCTGGCTCCAAAGTTCCACCTTTTTTTTTTCCCCTTCCTCTTCCCCCCGCCCTAACTAAAGTCATTAAAACTTTTACGATGGGATCATCTTATTATCTTAACAAGATTTGGTTTCTGAGAAGCTGAAAAGTATGTTCAGTTTCCACTCTGCCCTTCCCCTGCTCCCAAAAGCAAGGGCATATCTCTAATAAGATGTCTTATTTTCATAATCGCTTTTTTCTTAATATCTATAGGGGACGATTAATGTATTCCATTATCCTTTTGTAGGGATGTACAGAAACAGGGAAATCTGGCTTATTTGAGCTCAACGGGCTGCTTGCTTGCTTCTGATCTGATGACCGGAAGATCTCTGAGTCAATTTTCTTATTTCTGTGAATTCTATCTTTGAGATGGGACACAATTTTCACATTAAAACTGTTAAAGAAGTTTGCATACAATCAGCCAACTTGTGCAGATGAAAACACAAAAGGCAAGTAGTTGTTCCTCGTATGATTTGCACAAAGCATGCCTCCACCATGTGCTGTTTCCATTCGGTTTGCACAGTTGGCTGATTTAATTGTTTTAAAAGATCTTGGTCCGTTTTTGAGACCTCAGCAAGTTGGCATTAGCTCAGTGCTGGCCAACTGTACTGGATGGTTGAACCATGTAAATCTGTCAGATGTTCACCCCCTTCTCAGGTTTCTCTCACATCCGTGTCCTTGGGTAGTCTCCAACACTTCTGCTTATTCTGTTGGACAACAGAACCTGTCACTAGCCCAATGGGGAGCCAGCACTACTTAAAAGAAGCCCAGAAACAAGTTGAAACCCATGCTTTTGAATTGGGGCTGGCCATTTTCTGAGCTCTGCTGCCTGTCCTATTCCAGAAATGAGCACTTTGACTCATTCCCAACTCCTGAAAGAGCCCCAGCTCACTGTCATGCCAGTAGTGAATCCTGCTGGCATACAGGTTACATAGGATACTGCCCATTATCTTAAGACTTTGCTATTGATAGCAGAAGGGCTATTGATAGCAGTCGTGTCCTCACTCTTCAAGGACTTGAAATCCTGACACAGAGAAGGTCTGGGATCTCTTAAGGTCTGGGCTCAAGTTACAGGAAGCCATATTCTGGCAAAACATTGGGAAAAAGCTCCCAACCGTTACAATGGGACCAATTACCTTGGGGTGTCATGACTTCTCCCACAATGGAGGCATCCAAGATAAAGCTGGGCAGCCATCTCTTGGGGATGGTTAAACTTGCAGTCCTGCGTTCAGCAAGAGTTCCCACCCAGTTCGCCCCTTCTAGCTCTACAATTCTTGATTCTATGATCCCTAGATAATAATAACTCTTGTTCTACTCCACAATACTGTGGAGGTGATGTTAGTCCTTTTTAAAAGCCTTTTCAGCGTTTAAAGCAGCTCACAGAGGGTGGCCCACAAATGGGTCCTCTAACCAACACCTTCTCTCTGAGGACAGAACGTGACCCTGATGACCAGCAACTGCAGCCGTGATCCAGTTTCACAGAAATGCATGATTTGCGATGCGATGTGAAAGTCTAGGCTGGGCTGATCCCATCCGTCATTCTGTGAGGTAGATCAGGCCAAAAGATAATGACAGGTGTAAATGAACACTTGATGAGGTTCGTACAGAACTCTAACCATGACGCTGACTTGACTCCATCTATAGGCTGTAAAGAAAGGTGTTTCGTGGTTCCGTTTGTCATATGGCCAGGAAGTGTTAACACCTTTTCACATCCATCAATCGTGCCTCCCAAACAATTCCACAGGATGACTAATTCTCACTCTGTGCACGTCTGTGTGTGCGTGCGTGCGTGCGTGCGTGCAAGCAAGATCTTTAAGGTCATTTCTCTGCACCCCGAATCCTGTTATATGCATAACTTTTCTTTCTAAACAAGGTTATAAACCTTATAGACAGATAAACCTGAATATGTGAAGGCCAAACATTCCCATTGTGTTTCGGTGTTTTAAATAGGCTGCTTTGTTCTGCTTTACATTTCAGTGCATTGTTTGGCTCCTTTATTAATACAACTTTGTGTACTGTAGCCCCAGCAAAAGTCTTCTGCGGGCATGAGGTGGGAATACACAGCCTCAGCATAATTGTAGCCAACGGTTTTCCACAAAAAGACTTTTCTGTGTGGAGAGAATCCACACTGCCCAGCTGTTCCTAGAAGGATTAAGAGGGTTTAATGGAGAGCACAGATGGAACCAATACTATTGTCCGGAGAGTATTCCAGGGCAGAGGCTAAAATGTGAAGGATGATCAGCAAAGCCCTGATTGGAAAGAGAATAGCAGAGAAATAGAGAAAGAAAACAATCCCGTTGTTTGACCCCTCCCAAAGCGACCAGGCAGGGAGGGGGAGGAAAAAACCTCCAGTGGTGACTAGCAGAGGAAATCATTCCTCTAAAACTTCCTTTCATGGTTGATAGACATTTAGAGATACCCCAGTTCATACTTGTAGCTGCAGCTGTTTTTGTGTTTCTTCCCATTGTGTTAGAGGCTATGCCCCGGTTCTCAGATAAGTGGTTAAAATTGAGAAAGGGCTGTACCATGTCAGACCAAAAGTGAGTGTCATGTGACTGAATGCTTCTCTGCATAGAACACGGAAAATCTGCATGATGGAAGAGAGGGAAGGCTGAGTCATTTGGCCTCCAGTTCTCTCTGTGTAGCGATCTTGCCTGTGATGATTCTGAGTCACAGGGCAACCATTGGTGGGCAGTGATAGAGACACTAAAACAGCCGGAAGTTAGAGGGGGGCTTCCCCTCCAAGGAAAGGCTACAGCAGGGCCAGAGGAAGCTGTGGTCCTACCTTTGTTGTTGGGCTGCCATCTCCCATCAGCCCCAACCACCATGGCCAATGTTCAGAAATTGTGGGAGTTTGGATCCAACAACACGTGGACAAATATGGCTTCCACTCTGTGCTGACCCATCTGGACCTCTCCAGGAGAAGAGGTGGAAGTTTGGGACAGGTAGGCATGACAGGAAGATTTCTTCTCAGGATCTCTTCTCAGTCATCCAGAGTGCAGGACATGGAATAATGAGCTCAAGTTACAGGAAGCCTGCTTACGGCTAGTTATCAGGAAAAGAAATCCTGACTGTGGGAACCATATGACAATGGAAACCATTACCTAGGGAGGTGGTGGGCGCGCCCACACTAGAGGCATTCAAGATGCAACTGGAGAGGGATGCTTTTACTTGGAGTCCTGCACCGAGCAGGTGGTTGGACCTGATGGCCCTCTGGCCCTCTCCAAGTGTACAGTTCTCTGATGCTGCGAAGTTTATAAGTAATCTCTTTTCCTCATGCAACTCAGCGTCATGATGAAATTGACTGGATGTAGATTTGTTGTTGTTGTGATGCCCTGTCAAGTCACCTTTGATTTACAATGCTATGAATGAAAGCTCTACAAAATGATCTTTTTATAACAGCCCTGCTCAGATCTTGTAAATTTATGGCTGTGGCTTCCTTTGCGGATCCAGTCCATCTCTTATTTGGTCTCCCTTTTCTTCTTCTACCTTCAACTTTATATTGTTATTTTTTGTATTTTAGCTTAATGTTTGTATTTTAACTTAATGTTGTGAGCCGCCCCGAGGCTTCGGCGAATGGGGCGGCGTAGAAATGTTTTAATTAATAACTAAATAAAACTTCCCCTAGCACGATTGCCTTCTCCAGTCAGTCTGGCCTCCTCATGCTGTGTCCAAAGTATGGCAGCCTCAGCTATGCTGTTTTTGCTTCTAGGGAAAGCTCTGGCTTGATTCGATCTAGGACTGAGTTGTTCATCTTTCTGTCTAAGATATTCACAACCCTCTTCCAATGCATCAGCTTTCGTCACTGTCCAGCTTTTGCATCCATACCGAGTGACTGCAAATGCAATAGCAAGGATGCTCTTGGCCTGGAGGCAGGAAGAATCCCTACTGCAGACCCTGGAGAGCTGCTGCCAATCAGTGTCAGCCATACTGAGGGAGGTGGGCCTTGGGATAAGGCAGCTTCCAGTGCTCCTTTGTTTCTGTGTCAGTAGGGCCCTGACTCATCAGCAGAGGACTGATGGTGCTTGGACTATAATCAAACAGTAAGGGAAGGCACACATGTAAATCAGGAAGAAAAAGGAGGGAGAAATAAAAAGTTTTAGGTGCTACCAAAAAAGAAAAGATTTTTTTCTTGCCCTGTATGTTTCAGAAATATCCTTCTTTAGGGTCTGAAAATTATCTGTTATGGTCAGTCATTCCTTGGACGTTTTATTTATTCCTGGGCCACCTCTTTGCTTCTTATTGGGTCATGCCATTAAGATCTGTGTCCCTCTGTACCTTCCTTGATCAAACCAGAATGTTCCCTAGAAACAGAAATGACAAACTAAGGTTGTCATATATTCACGAGACAGATAATGAGAAGGCAAGACTCACTGGAGAAGACAATGTTAGGGAAAGTCAAGGGCAGAGGAAGAAAAGGAAGGCCAAGTGGAGAGATGCAGTGAGTCCATACAGGAAGCCCCAGGCTTGAATTTAGAGAGGCCAAGCAGGGCTGTCATGAACAGGACAATTTGGAGAGCTTTCATCCATAGGGTCACCATAAGTCAGAGATGGCCTGATGGTGCAACAACTTGCCTTGATGAGGTGTGACAAGAAAGACAAATGCTTGGAAAGAGAGGAGTAGCAGCAGAATTTGTGTGCTGGCAGAAGTGGCTATCGGGGTTCTGAACTGTTGTTTCTTACGGGCTAGGGCCACCTGCAGGCATGCTTGCTTCCACCAGCTCAAGCAATAGAGCACGGTGCCGCAGCTACAGGGTCAGACCAGGACAAAGGGATCCCAAATGGAAGTCTTCATCCAGTCATGAAGATCGCTGCTTACAGACCTCATCAGGCTATGGTGAAGATGAACTGAGAAGAACTAGCACGGTTGCATTGGAATCCTGGAATGAATTTGGGAGATAGATGTAATAACTTGCCAAACAGTTTACAAAAAGCACTTTGTCATCAGCACAGTTTACTCACAAGTAGATTGACCCTGCTGCTTGAGGGAATATGAGACTTGAAAAATTGAGGAAGAAAAACATGCCTACATACACAGTGCAATCCTTTGTTTCAGAAGTAATGTTGTACGTACAGGGGCATGTGGCTGGAAAAATGGATGGGCTTTTTAATAGATATTTCTTTTTCCAAGAGCAGACCGTCAGATAGGAAATGCAGTAATTTTAAAATTCTCCTCCCCACCCCCTGTTGTAATCCTTTGTCCTGGCTGTCTTTTAAGAGAAGTTGAAGGCATCGGCTACAAAATTCTTGCACAAGTAGCACTGCTTGGAAGGAAGTAAGTCAATTAGGTAAATATAGCTTCCTCCCAACCCCACCCCCAAGCCCAGCAGCCAAAGACCCCTTTAATTGTTTTAGTCAAAATCGTGTGCCTCCAGCGCAGCTGTTTGCAATTAAGTATGGCCACACACAGGCACGACTTGCGGGCTAGGTAATGTCGCTGCAAGTTTGCTTCCCTGCATTCGAGAGAGGAAGAATGGACAGCCCCGATGTCTTCAAAGCAGCTAAGTATGGCTCAATGCAGCCCTTTTCGGCAGAAGAGCTCATCTGTGATCATGCTTAAAGTGGGGGGAGAAGGGTGGACCACTTCTGGCTGAGGACAGTTTGCGGTTTTTTTACCCCCTGTTTTGTGGATGAGGGTGGAGGCGGAACCAGGTGATGGAGCTGTTTATTGGTCTTGTCTTCTGGTGTGCTCCACAGAGGAGCCCTGATTCATGTTCCCCGACATCATTTCATGATTTAGTGGACACAGGACTTGCTGTGTCCAGGACAACATCCATGAGTGAGGCCTTGCCTTGCCTGAGGAAGACTGAAAGCCACCATGCACAAAGGCGAGCCATGGGCCCATATGGCTGACTGTGGCTGGTGACTCTCCAAGAGAACCTTCCCAACTCTGTTGCCTGAGAGTGGAGATGCCGGAGTTTGCCATCAGACTTGGCTTCCTCTCCAAAGTGCCAAGGCCAAAAGTGATAACAGCCACTTACTTTCAAGAAGCAAGAGAGCAGATTAACCCTATACACCTGTTCCGGTATATATTTTGGAGCTTGCAGGCTGCCCAGGCTGATGGTGCAGAAGCAAGGCTGTGGCTGAACTTAAGGGAGGTAGGTCAAGACACATGGCCTACAAGTATCACTGTTGCAGGGATGTTCAACTGCAGACTCATGGGCCAAATCTGCCCTTCCAGCATTCCCTGCCCCCCTTTCCGGATCACTGATGATTTGGTGTCTGGAGAAGTTTTTTTCTTTTTTTCTGAAAAATCGCAGCTCCTCTCCTGCAGCTTTCCTAGCGGAAGGGCTTTAAGCCCAAAGGTATTTTGGCCCCTAAACTTTTTCCTGTGGCATACCAGAATATTCTTGTCCCTGTGAACTCCCCTCCAAGAAAGATGTCCTGCACACCTGTTTTCATAAAGAGGCCCCCTTTGGGCTCCTTGCGGTGCTGAAACACTTACTTGCCGATAGGTGGAATGACGCCCTCTGGCCATGAGAATGAAGAACATCCATGCTGGATCAACCCGCGGTCCATCTAGTCCAGCATTCTGTTCACACGGTGGCCGGCCAGCTCGCCATGGGAAACTGACACGCAGGACATGAGTGTCCACCAACACCCCTCCACTCATGTCCCCCAGTAAGTGGTGCACTTAGGCGTGTTACCTCCAATACTGGAGAAGGCATATCGCCAACGGGCCTGTGGCCTTTGCTGACTTTCTCCTCCAGGCCTTTGCCTGATCCCCCTTTAGAAGCCATCCAAATGAGCGGCCGTCATCACTACATCTTGTGGCAGTGAGTTCTATCCATTAAGCGTGTGCTGCATGACAATGTACTTCATTGTACCTGCCCTGAATCTCCCACCAACTTCATGGGATGACCTCCTGGTTCACCAGCTGTGATGGCACTGAAGCACGTGGAGGAAGAGCCCGGCAGCTTCCTTCTCTGGCAAAGCACCATGGCAGCAAGGACGCCTGGGATCCCACTGGTAGAGTACCTAGGCTGAAACCCTCCATACCTTACGAACAATATAAATTTAGAGGTGGAAAGGTGAGGAACACAAAAGAGGAAGGGAACTACTGAACCGGGAATGGTAATAGGCTCCTTGTTGATGGTGGCATTTACAAAATGGCAGTAACATAATGATCCATCAGCCAATGATGACCTCAAGACTGGCACATGTTTGGATTTTTTAAAAAATCCATGCCAAGCTCAGCTCTTTGAAGGGGTGGGGAAGGGGTGGTAAAATGAGCAATTTCCCCTGCAAATGTTCTCATCATAAATACAATGGAAGAAGGACATCTACATAACTTCTTGTATAGAATCTGCCTTATGGAAGATAAGGAAGCAGTATCGCTTATGGAAGCATTCTGTAAACTTGAGACACATGAGAAACTCAGAAGCATCAGAGCAAGCATGAAACTTCAAGGTTGCAATCCACTGTGGTACCTACCACACTTCTGGATCGCCTTTCCCTGCAAGGTCCTTCTGTTGGAGCCTTCATGGAGGCCATTTAGGTGCCAGACAAATACCTTACTCCTTGCCAAATGCTTCAGTTCGGTCTGTTTGGTCACTCGCCTGAAAAATAGTGATGGCAGTTCTTACTTTTGGTGACAGCAGGGTGGTGGATGGTGTTAAGTCTGAGTTTGTTTTGTTGATCTGGGCTGTAACTGGATGGTGTTTAGGACATTTGAACGGGGAATATGGAATAAATGATAATAATATAAATGAATAATAAGATCCAAAGTGGAGTTACTAAATCCCATGGGACTGAAGGTATCTTCTGAGTAAATATGTTCAAGTAGACACTGCAGAGTTACAATTCATCAATCTGCTCAACTCCACATCCTATGGTTTTTGAAAGTGGCAGAGGCTTCATATGTAGCATTATATGTGTTAATCGGCTCACCAGTAAGGATGTGAGTGTTATCACCCAACAACTGTATCATGAATGGCTATTGTTGAGATAATGATCAGTGCCTCTACTTTTTGCACTTCAATTTCCTCTGACCCCACGGTTTACTATACCACCCCCTGTCTACGAGTGTTTCTGTGTACAGCAGGAACTCAAGATAAAATCCATGCATCTGATGAAGGGAATTGTAGCCCACAAAAGCTGATGCCTAAATAAATGTTCCGGTCACCTTACCTGAAAAAGAATATTACTGAGTTGGAAAAAGTACAGAGAAGGGCAACCAAAACGATCAGAGGGCTGTGAAGAGCAGCTACAATCACTCGGATTGTTCAGGGGAGACATGACAGAGGCAATTAAACTAATGTGCCCTAGGGAGAAAGTAAGAGGAAGACATTTTTCCCACACTTCCATAACACTTGAACCCTGGGTCATCCCATGGAGCTGCTTGGTAGGAGAACTGGGAGAGAGACCTTCTCCACATAGTGCATAGTTAAACTTAGGAGTTCACTGGCGCTGGAAGTAGTGACGGCCACCAACTTGGAAGAGATTAAACAAATACATGGAGCAGAAGGCTCTCATTGGCTACTAGCCTTGCTGACTGTTGATCCCTCCTTTCCCAGATCCCTTTCCTTTCCCAGATCCTTCCTTGCTGACTATTGATCCCTCCTTTCCCAGAGGTGGCATGCCTGCATGCACCAGTTGCTGAGGAGCTCTGACAGGAGGTCTTGCACCCGTCCTGCTTGAAGGATCCTGTGGGCAGCTGGTTTGCCACCCATTGCCGGTCTGCATGGGCCATTGGTCTCATCCAGCAGGACTTGTCCTATGTTCTTAGGCCCCGCAAAGCTATTTGTTGTCTGCACTAATGATTAGGTAAATCTTCATAGACTTGTATCTGTCTACTGTGGTCAGCATTGCCTCTTTCCCAGGTCAGAAAAGCTCTGCAAGGCTCTTTTTTTCCTAACCTGAGAGGTGGCATAACCTAGGGAACCTCTTTACCTAGGGGCCAGATCATACTGAATGTTGTATTTCCTTGATTTAGGCTAAAGACAGAGGGTTAAATTAACGTTGGACATTTTAGCTTGCTTCTGAGACATATGCATGGAAAACCTTTCTCTTGATAAGCAAAGGAGTAATTAAAAGTACTCAATGGATAGAGATGAATAAGCTAATGAAGTGAGCCTTGCAGTCATTCATTATCATTAGCCCGGGAGAACATGGACATCCCCCCAAAGAGCTGACTGACGCAGGAAGCTGGAGCAGATATGAATCAAGGGTAGCTGCACCTTTGTGTAGGACAATAGTTCTTGTGAATAAGTGGCTTCCTCTCCAGGCTGCGAGCTCGTACGGTTAACCAAAATTGTTGAGTAATTGTTCTGTGGTTGAGAACAAAATGCTGAATTAAACTGTTCCCAGCACAATAATTGTGTGATTACAGCATTTATGTTGCTGGCCAAAAGGAACAGTCATTAGGTTTGGAAGACTTACCAAAACCACAGGCTCAAAAAAAAAAAAAAAAAAAGCAAATTGCATGTAAATTATCCTCTAATACCTATAGCGGTTTAGAAATGCAGCTAGAAGTGCAATCGCTGTGTATTTAAAGACCAGCAATCTGGAAGATGAAGAAGAAGAATGGGAAGGGGGGAGTGTGGCTGTACATTCCAAGAACTATTTCAGGTTTTGGAAGAAAATATCAATATCAAAAGAGAGTTAACTTTAATTGTGTTGCATTTTATCAGATTTTTGCTATACCGTGAGCAGGCTAGAGTGAGAAAGAGAGAGGGAGGCTCCTACCATCCCCCCATCCCCCTTCCCTGCATACCAAACAGTTATTTTCTGCGAGTTCTCAAGGGGAATTACTCCCACTCACAAACTGGATTCTGAACTGAACCAAATTCAGAGCAAAGCACAGGAAGGAGGACACAGACGGCGAGTGCTTGGAATGGTTGCCCTATCCTGTGATGATCAGAAAAAGCAGACAATGTTGTGGGATAGCCATGCTCCTTGTTTGGTAGAATATTTCCTTTGCAAGCATGTGAGACCTGCTTGAAAAAGGCCAGCAATAAACTTGTTTTTAATTATTAACTGTACTTTTGCTCTGTTGATATTATCAGCCACAGGACTAGAAGAGGAGGAAGCACTGAGAATAATGGGTGAAAAGGGGTTTGTGGCAAACCTCAAATGTTGTGCTTGCCATTAAAAGCGGTCCTGATTCAAAGGACTTTTTATGCTCAATAACTGGATTTTCACTGGGGGTGGGGATCAGGTAGCTAGTTACCCAAAACCCATACGCCCGCCCGCCCCCTGAGATCTGCAGGGGAGGCCCTTCTCCGGGAACCCTCCGTGAAGGAAATTAGGAGGGTGGGTACTCGGAGGAGGGCTTTCTCTGCGGTGGTGCCCAACCTATGGAATGCGCTCCCCAGAGAGGTCCGCCTGGCGCCGTCGTTATTTGTTTTTCGGCACCAGGTGAAGACCTTTTTATTCAAACATCATTTTAATTGCTAATATTATTTGCTTATTTTATTCTTTGGCCAGGGCGACTTATTTTATATTGTTAATTCGTTTTATATTTTTAATGTATTATATTTTAATTGATGTTTTGTGAGGTGCCCCGAGGCTTCGGCGAATGGGGCGGCATAGAAATTTTCTAAATAAATAAAATAAAATTTTCGCCTGCAATTAATTGTGTCAGCTGTTATTGTTATCATTATTAAAATCCCAAAACTTGCATATATATATATATATATATATATATATTTGCATAAATCCCAAAATTCATTCCAAAGCTTGCATATATATATTTGCATAAATCCCGAATCCCAAAATTCATCCCACACCTTGCGTATATCTA
Organism: Varanus komodoensis; assembly: GCF_004798865.1. Lineage (NCBI taxonomy): Eukaryota > Metazoa > Chordata > Lepidosauria > Squamata > Varanidae > Varanus > Varanus komodoensis. The sequence continues at coordinate 1,005,987 of NW_025336348.1, read as the reverse complement.
TCAGGAAAACCATTCCACAGCATCTTTCAGAAAAATGGCATTTTTCTGTTTCTGTATCTAATATTCAGCATTTTCTGGGACTCAAAGATGAATGACATCCGACATCTTGTTGTAATCCTGCATGCTTTAATTATCATTTTGTTATTTTATCCGTAGATTATTGTGAGTCGCCTTTAAGGGCTGTTTTTAGTGAAAATTGGGATATATGTTTTTATAAATGAACAAAGAAGCAACCCCATGGGGAGTTCAGTGTACTTGTTCCCAGTCTGCAGATGGGAGATGCAAAAGCTAAGAGGCAGTATCTTTCCGAAGTGGGTTTGTGGCATAGACAAGATATTAGTTTTTAACTGTGCTTGTTCGTACTTATAGCAGCTGCGATGTTCCATACAACTTACAGAATGTCTAAAATATGCCAGAGGAATTGCAGTAAAATCTAACTAGGCTATAAAAACCTGACGGTACTGTCAAGTTAGAATGAACAATTCTATCTGTTTCACTTTCTGTGTAGCTCTCATCTTTTCCACCTAAGTCTTTTTCTGTTTCAGTTGTCTGCTCCTGCTTCCCTTAAAATCGGTACTCAAATATATATTTCCTTTGTGCACATATTTTATATGCCTTTTTGATAAAAGAAGCAGATTAGAAAATTTTAGAAGAGTTAAAATTGAAATATAATTGCATTCTGGTTCTTGTTTTAGTTGCGGAAGTATGAATTAGGTTGGTTCATATTAAAATGTGAACCAAAATAATTTCTCCCCTTTCCCTATTGGCTAGTTCTTCTCAAGGTGCTTGTAGTCATCAGACTTTTCCATAGCCCCTGTCTAATCCTTTCCCTGTTCTACTTTCAGACATGGAAACCCCCATCGTATCCGTCCAAACTTTCCATGTCGCCCACTTTTCCCTGCTACAGACTGGCAGCAGCAATCTGGGGTTTCATGCAGGGCCTTCCTGCAGAAATTCATTTTCATGGCTAGTAATTGGATGCGGGCATCCCCTGTGTAAAGTCAGTGCGTGTAAAGTCAGTGCTTTTTTTCTAAAAAAAAAAAAAAAGGTACCGGAACTCACGTCTTGGGGTCACACTTTTACACAATGGTCACCGCTGGCAGTAAGCACTCAGCATGCGACCACATGACCGATCCCAAGCCGAGCAGCGTCCCAAGCCGAGCAGCGCCCTCACAATCAGCACCGACAAGCAGCGCCGGCACACAAGCAGCCCGCAGGAACTATGTTAATGATTTCTGCCGCCGATCTGCTATGCCCAACAGGGCGATTCACAATCACTTGGAAAAATCCGTCAAAAAAAAAAAAGTGCTGGAACGCCGTTCCGGTGCTTCCTATGACCAAAAAAACCCCTGCTGCTAAGACCTTCTCCCTTCCTCCCTTCTCAGTTCTCAGTGAGTGAGACTGTGCGCTTATCCATATGTTCAGGAACTGACTTATTTTGTTTGTCTGAAGTATTAGCATACTATGGTTTGTGCCTCTTCTCGTAACCACCCCCTGCAACTTTCCCATCACGGTCAGCATAATATCAGTCCTTACAAAACAATAAAATCAAATTTTAAAAATCCCGGTACTATGACAGCAGAGCAACAATAACAGCAAGGGGAAGGGGTAGAAAACCAGTTATTTAAAGGCATGGGAGAATAAAATGCAAAAAAGTCAGCAGAGTAAGTGCTAGGAGAGTGCCTTTGAAGAGAATATTCCATGAATAGGAGGCCACCACAGAAAAGGCTGTGTCACCAGCTCTAAAAGATAGAACCCCCCCCCCCCATGATTAGGACAACTGGCAATGAGATCGGGGGCAAGCATACCCATATGGGATGAGTGATCCCTCAGATACCCTGTTCCCCCCAAACCATACCTAACTTCCTATCTAGATGGAAATCAGCGATTTGAGTGCTTCCTGGAAACAGACTAGAAGAAGGAATGTAAAGGGAAGGCAGATGTTTGAGATCCTGAAAACCTTCTGAAGACAGGCAGCACTGATCACTATCGATAACTGTGCTCTCTCACTCAAGAGGTGCTCCTGGCATTGTAAGAATTTAAGGTGAAGAACTGACAGTTTGATGTCAACCTCCCTCCACCTCTACCATGTTTTGCTTTTCAAAACTGCGCACTCAAAGAGCCACCCAAACAGAGATGACAATCAGATGCAAGCCTGAACAGCTGAAAGGAAGCAAAAGTCCCAGAATACCTATTAGGGGCTTTTTTAAAGGACTGGGAATATGACATTTCTGCTGCCTTAGGTTTTATTAGCATGGATATCCTTTCTTTTTGTCCATTTTAGCTAACTCTAGATTTTTTATTATCTTTTTTGGAAAAAAAGATATTGAGCAATAATACTCCACCTAAAATAAGTACAAAATGTGTCATCTAGAGGAACGGATGACATTAAACTGTTGTAGTAACTAAAACTGTGAAAGCTGATGTCACTGCACGCTAACCACACACTCAGTCGTGTCTGATCTGATTACATTTCACTATTCCTGGAAGGAAGACACCGGCCACACTCCTTTTGGGCATTCCCAGTGGGATTTTAAAACATGCATATTCCTTTCCTATGTGTAACAGCCCTCTGTGCAAAATGGTCTCTGAGTTTCAAAGGTGGCTTCCCATATTGAGATCAGAAGTTTGAAGCTGTTATTTAGGGAAGGGGGGATAAGTTGGAATGGATGGTGGGCCATGACTCAGGGAGAGTGCACATTATTGGCATACAAAATATCCCAAGGGAAAGGATTAAGTCTAAATAAGTCAACCATGAGCTGCATGGTCCAAGGTTCTGGCTTAGTTTCGATTTCCTGCTTGATGCATGACTGTGGATTCAAGGTGGTTGAACCCATGAAGTTGAACCATGCTGAGTCTTAACATGGGTCCCTCTTGTCCAGTATTATTTATTCCAACAGGAGACACCTTTGTAGGGATTTGAGTCAAATATGGCAGCCTTAACGTTTTGGGAATGGACTTAATCATGCCAAAATCAAGTTTGATTGCCCAACTTTCCTCCTCACTTTCCTGAACTGCATTAGAGAGGATTCAAAATTTCTGGTTTGAACTTGAGTTCCAATGCAGAAATCACAAAAAGCCAAGGTGGAGCTATCCATTGTGAATGGTGCATATATATTAAATGGTTTCCTTGGTACTAAAGACAGAAGCAGAAGGAAAAGAATGAAGAGTTTATTGTGGAAGGACTCAGTTCCTGAAATCTATATGCATCCTACACAAGGGGTGCTACAGTAGGGCACTTTTAAACCTGGAATTTTGCAGATCTTTGCAGGACATGTGGATTGGAAAAATTTGCACATCTGTAAGAGATTCATAGGAGCAGGTGAGTGATCACTAGCATCCATGTATTTATATGCCGCTTCCCTCTCCCACAAAGGGGATTGTTCCCAGAGCTGCAAACAATAGAACAGTCTCTCTCTCTCTCTCTCTGGTTCACACAGACCCACAGACACACACACATGGAACAGTTACAGGCAACTGTAGTCTTGGGAAGTTGATACAATATAAATCTATCCATCCAATTGATCTAATCCAATGGGAGAGTGAGATACCCAAATTGCTATTTTCTGTGTTTTGTTTTGGTGAGGTTCTATTTAAAAGGAGTAAGAAAAGTGAAAGAGGGAAGGAGAAAAGAAAGTGAATGAGAGATGCCAGCCAAATGCAGAACTCTTTTAACTTTAAGCAGGGTATGTTGTTAGTGGTGCTGTTGTTGATCTTGTTGTTGTGATGTGCTGTCAAGTTATCTTTGTCCTATGGCAACCTTATGAATGGAAGCCCTCCACAATGTCCTGTCCATGACAACTCCATTCAGCTCTGCCAAGTTCAAGTTTGTGGATTCAGCCCATCTCATATTTGCTCTTCCCTTTTGTCTTCCGCCTTCAATTTTCTCTAGCATGATTGTCTTCTTCAGGGAATCTTTCGTTCTCATGGTGTGTCCAAAGTATGACAGTCTCAGTTTTGCTTTTGGGGAAAGTTCTGGCTTGAATTGATCTAGTGATCTGGGATCCACTTGTCTTTTTACTGGTACAGGGGATTTGAAAAGCTCTCCTCCAGCCCTCTGTTGCGCCCCGACATCTTCCTGTCGGCTTTCTTCACTTTCCAGCGTTCACACCCATAGATTGTGATTTGTAATACATTAGTATGGATGATCTTGCCCGTGGTCTCCAGTAAAAAGAAGGGTATGGAGGACAGAGAATCAGAAAGTCCACGGTTTCTTCTGTACACCTATGGATGAAAGAAGTCTGGTCATCTTTAAAAGTAGTCACTCTAGCGCTTCCTCAACATGGTGCCCTTCAGGTGTCTTTAATAACAACTCCTGTCTGCTCCTGCCAGCATGCCTAGTCACTGGGGATGATAGAAGTTGTTGTCAAAACCATTGGAGAGCATGCCAGTGTAGAAAGAAAAGGAGAAAGGTAGACGTAGGCCATGGGCAGGCCCAAGGTGCCACCAAAGAACATTTTTATGGGAACAAGGGGCAAAGGCTATTGAAGCTCAGTCCAGACAAGACGGAGGTCCTGTTGGTCCGTGATTCGAGTTTCCGGGTAAGTGACTTGGGCCCTGCCCTGGACGGGGTTGCACTCCGTCTAAAGGACAGGGTCTGCAGCTTAGGAATGCGCCTCGACCCAGAGCTGTCCCTGGAAGCCCAGGTGACGGTGGTGAGGAGCGCTTTCCTTCAGCTTCGGATGATCCATCAACTGCGTCCTTACCTGGAAGAGAACTGCCTAGCAACAGTGACACATGCATTGGTCACTTCCTGATTAGACTTCTGCAACGCGCTCTACGTGGGGCTGCCCTTGAAAACAGTCCGGATACTTCAGATGGTGCAAAATAGAGCTGCCAGGATGCTCTCAGGGACTGGTCGTTATTCTCACATAACCCCAGTCCTCTATCAGCTCCACTGGCTTCCCATCGAAGTCCGGGCTCAATTCAAGGTGCTGGTTATTACTTATAAAGCCCTACACGGCTTGGGACCAGGATACCTAAAGGGACACCTTTTTTCCTATATGCCCTCCTGCCCGCTAAGATCGGCAGCAGAGGCCCTCCTCCGGGAACCCTCTTTGAAAGAGGTCAGGAGACAGAGTACTCGAAGGAGAGCTTTCTCTGCGGTGGTGTCCTGACTATGGAATGCGCTCCCTAGAGAGGTCCACCTGGCGCCACCACTATATGCTTTTTGGTGCCAGGTCAAGACCTTTTTCTTTGACCAATATTTTAACAAAAAGTAATTTTAGTTGTATTAGATCTATTTAATTTATTTTAAATAGAAATATGCTCAGTTGTGGAATAGTTAATTTATTTTATTTAGGATTTGAAATAATGTTGTAAGCCGTCCAGAGACGACAGTGATGGACGGCCTACAAATTTTCTAAATAAATAAATAAGATTGCAGGCACTCCATATTTGTAGGATTCCCAGGGGTATCTGACTGGTGACCGTGATAGACAAGGTGCTGGTCTAAATGGATGTTGGCTTGATCTATCAAACCAACATCCTGCAGTGAAAACCATGCTGTATTTGGGATGAATAGTGGACCCTGGATCTGAAGACTGACATTTCCAGCACTGATTAAAATTACAACATGGAGGTGACATATTTCTGGCGGGCGCAGCGCATGTCAGCCCTCATACTCAGAGAAAGCTCCCTAGAGTTCAGTGATCCACCTTTGGCTTGTTTTCTTCCAAGCCCCAACTCCCATGCATGCCATGATCAGCTTGGAAACACTTTCCCTTTCAGGAGCATTTTGCTGTGCGGGACTTCTTTGTGTACGCTTGTGTGTCTACTTTTCAAGAAACACAAAACCAAATCCCGCTTGGGAACCTGGACCTGACTGTGCAGTTCTTTAACTCCCAGCCCAATTCAAGCAGCCATGTTGACTAAAAAGTAAATTCTGTCCAGCTGCCAAAATTAAGCCCTTTTTTCTCAATAGATGGATGGATATCACTTAAAGTGAGTGACTTGTCTCAGACTTTTCTTTGTAATTGTGCCAATACATCATGCAAAAACTGTGCTGGTTTTGAATTGCTGCCCACTGAATACTATTAGATAACCCCTCGTTCTTGCCCACCCGCCTACACATTAATTAAAGCAAACATTGCTATCTTAACAAGATAGCTACTTGTCAAAAAAAATTCTGAAAGAAAAGAGAAAAAACATATTTAAACAAAAAAAAGCCTCAAAAACTCCTCAAAAACAGAACAACAATATTAGGATCCTTTCCAAGCCATCTAATAATGTTATTGGCCAGAAATGAGGAAAGAATAAGACTTGTTATTTAAGTGGAAAATCGACCAAAACCTCAATGAAAGGTGCAAGGCAATAAACATGAAATGATAATTTGCAGGGTAAAGTTTGGATCATTCTGCTGTGCAAACCATCTGGATCAAGCAAATCAGTGGGATGAGCAGGTGTGGGATGGGGGAGCAACTTAGATGCAATTCCAAGTTCATTTCCATTATTAATGTTGTTGTTGTTGTTATTATTATTATTATTGGTGCTACAAAAAAAAACGTTTCTTCTTTGAAGATAAAATTTCAGCACCATCCCATGGAAATTAATAAAGACTGTTCTGTTGAAGTATGATGTCTTTCTCCAGTACAACTCCAGCTGCCCTGTACAGGGACCTGTTAGGAATTCAAACTATGCAAATCCCAATGCAAAGTAACTTCTCTGGCCAAACTGTGGACTAGAACCTTGTTATCTACTGGCTTTCAGACTTCCTGAATATTCACACACTGCTCTTAGCTCAAGAAAGGTATTTATCTATGTTGCAACATGCATGTTTTGAAATGAAGCATTGTATTTAAGGGTTCAACCCTCTGCTTGGACAGAAATTTGACCTATAGTATCCAGCCTATAGGCTGGCTGGGGGATGCTGGGAGTTGTAAGACTTATTTTTTGTCTAAGCATGCATAGAATTGTGCATTAATGTATTTCTTCTGTAGGATGATAATGATCAGCTGATTAGCTCAGAAACAGGAAAGGACATAGTAGGAGAGAATGCATGCAAACTGGGACAGACCGGAAACGGTCTGATCCAACCATTCCGTGATAAGATTCCCCAGTGGTCTTTTATCCTATGGGAACTGAAACCTGGCCAGGAACTTCTGAATGCCCCTTCAGAAGACAGCCCTGGTCCATGAGTACAAGTGATAGGTGTGGCAGATTTTTGTCCAATTCGCCAGCTGCCCATCTGCTTGCAGAAGACAATCTGAGGTGCCTTTCAAGCTGTACATGAGCTGGAAGCGCCAAGATCTCTCAACAGTCTTCTCCTCCCATGGGATCCTGCTTAGGAACTTGGCCCATCTTCGGAAGCCTTTCTTAGTGCCCCTCTGGGCAGGAGTTGGAGATGAGCAAAAGCAGCTTTTCCATCTTACTCCCATCCCACTTACAGAATAGTCACAGTGTAGATTATCCTGTGTCATGTAGGATAATCAGGCTTCCTTCTGATTATACAGACTCATCATCATCATCATCATCATCACATTGCATTTGCATTCCACTTTTTCCTTTTGTGAGGAACTCAGAGCAGCTAACATAACCTCCTCTGCTTCATTTTATGTTCACAACAACAACCCTGAACATAAGGAAAGGTTAGGCTGAAAGGGGAGGCCTGGACCAAAGTCACCCACTTGGCATCATGGCCAAGGGGGGCCTAGAGCCCAAATCTCCTGGACTCCAAATGCAACAGGATCACACCATTAGTTAATTTCCCACAGATTTGGTTTGAGTGTTTGTTTCTGCTGTTTTTATTGTTTGTGGTTGTGTTTCTTGTTTTGTGTTGTTTTGTTTTGTTACAGAGTTACTCTGAACATATTGTAAGCCATCTTGGATGGGCATTTTGCCTAGAATGGCAGAATATAAATTAAATATATAAATTTAAATAAATATATTATAAATATATATATATTTATTTATTTATTTTAAACTTGTGTATGCCGTCCTCTGCGTGGCATCTCAGGACAGCTTACAAACATTAAATAAATAAATAAAGCTGTAATTCTCAGTCACCTGGGCTCTATCAAACTCAATAAGACCTGTGGGTACACATAGCTTCAGTTTAGTATGCTTTACCTGTTGAGATGCTAGGAAAATGTGCAGTATTCCACCCACTGGCTGGCTAGAAAGTTCGGCATATTTGATAGGAGTGATGGATCAATCTATTTCTGATCCATCTCAGTCTATTTTCAGATCATGTCAGTTTGGCATGTTCCAAGTCATAAGTCTATCCCATCCTTTTTCTTCATAAATCTCCAATCCTTCTTCTTCCTCCCCTTTAAACCTACACAAAAATCCATACTTTTAAATCAGTGTTTTTGAAAGTATTTTCTGAGAGTGTAGTTTTGGCCATGATTGAGCAGAGAAGGGATAATGGGGTTGTGTTAACCTGCATGTTTTACATCAAAAGGCAAATTCTGTGTTGGCCAATCATTAGGACTGGAATCAAAAATAAACCATCAATATCCTAATGCCATTTTACAAATCTGTGTTGGAATAATGTGTGCCGTTCGCTGCTCGGCACTTCAAAAAGAGTATCACAGGTCAGCCAAAACAATCAAGCAACCGTTCCTCTGTAATGAAGGGTGAGAAGATTTTGGGCCTTTTATCTTACAAAAATGTGAATAACGTGGAAGATTGGCAGAGATGTACGAAATATGTATGGTGTGGAGAAAGCAAAAAACTGGGAAGATATTTGTTCCCTCGCTTGGACTCCTACGACCTGTTGACATTCCAAGACAGTAGAAGATCCAGATAGTAAAACCAAGTTCTTCTTCACCCCAGGCAAAGTTATACTATGAGACTTGCTTTCACCAAATGTAGGTTTTACTTCCAACTTTGAAACTTTTGGAGGAGATTAGCCCGACTCATGGAGGAAAAGACTCCCGGTGGCTAACCTACCACCCCTAGCATCTTTAACAGTGTTCCTCTGTTAGATCAGGTGCTGGGGGACATGAGCTGGAGGGAAAGATCTGTCTCCAGGTTTCCCAGAGGCAGCTTGGGAACTGAATATCGAGCAAGACACTCCTTGGCTGTGTGTTCTCATTTCATGGGAACCAATTACACCAACCTGCCAAACTGATAGGCATTCCTGTATTTAGAAGGCGGTATGCCAATTTCAAAATCAAACCATTTCATTTCTCCACACAGATGTGAAAGTGTCCTGATTTCAGCAGTTACATATAAATATATTTTCTCCCATGTAAATAATATATTTATCACATCAGTGCCAAATTCTTCCCAGCTTCTTAAGAACTGAAACAATGTTTCACAGAGCATTAGGCGGCCTTTCCAGCTTGAAAAATTATCTGACACGTTCATTGAAAAGCAAAAGCGCCCACCATCAAGCAATCTCACACCTGTTTTCCTTTCACTGACAAATGTTTCATTGAGTCACTTAGCACCGTGGTGCTCTGCAAAGGGCCGCAGCTTATCAGTCTCTGCATTAAACAAGCATCTGGAAGCTGTATGTTCCATCGTATGCTGTGCGGAAACATCAGTTATTAATGAAAAGATCATAGATTTCTCTCTCCCCGCTCCCCTGAAGGAGAGACGTTGCACAGTTACTGTTTTGCTGTATCAACAGCTAGGTTTAGGAGCGAATTCCTGTTCTTTGACTGTATGTTAAATGGCGTGAAAGAGCTCGATTTTTCTTTTAAAGGGATAAGCCCCTTTGCTTCTGCGGGAGTGCCTGGTACCAGGAACTGCAACCTGCCCAGGCCGCTTCTCGGCTGGGGGTCCGCTGCCGAGATGCTCCCACCCTTGCCAGCTCAGCAGTGCTTCTAGGGGAAGGACGATTTGGTTTTGCACATATTTGTTCCTAAACCCGTTCCATCCCAGTACTATTAATCAGCATCTTTTAAAAATAAAATTGCAAGAACACTGGAATCCGCATTTCTAAACATTGTCTCTCAAAATAAGTCTCTCCAAATGGATGTTGATATTTTTGGTTGATGCTGCTTTGCCAAGGACCGCATCTAAGCATCCATGAGGAGCAAAAGTTGGCACAGGACAAGGTTCCGGTCCACACTTTAATTGTGGGGTATAAATCAGGTCAGTTTGCATCTAATGCACAAAGACTGCATTCCCCAGTTATTCCAAGCTGACCCTTTCTTGCTGGCTTAGCCACTCACTGGCTATGAGAAGGTGGGCCAATGAGCTTGATGACAGCAGGGATAATAAGGACCAGCTGGCATTGCCTGCTCCATAAGCCACTGGAAGAGATTGGCTCCCAGTGAAGGAATCCTGCAGTGAGGGAGTCTCATGTATGCAAGAACAGAGCCCAGGAATACCCCTTACAAACTGCCAAAAGCAGTGTCCCTGAAAGCCAGTGTGGCTGGTGGTTGGAGTGTTGGACAGGGACTCAGAAAATCCGGATTCTAGCCTCCGCTCCAACCATGAAGTTCCTGGGGCGACTTGGGATCAGTGTCCAACTTTCAGCCTAGCCTACTCATAAGGTGGTTGTTGTGAGGATAAAATGGGGAGGAGGAAGATGATGGGAGCTACTTTCTGTTTCTTGCAAGAGCAAAAAAGCCAGGGTATAAATCTAACAACTACCTGATTTGTATAACACTTGCATCTTTATTTATTATATTTATATCCCACCTTCTTTTTCTTCCATGGAACTGAATGCAGATTATATAATTCTGCTTCTCTCAGTCTTTTTCTCACAACAACAACCCTGTGAGGAAGGTTGGACTGAGACTCTGTGATGTGTCCAAAGTTACCCAGTGAGCTTCTGGGCTGAGTGGGGACTAGAATTCAGAGCCCCTGAGTCCCAGTCCCACATTCTTCACCACTGTTCCACACTGGCTAACAGGGGGAGCATCTGGCAACCTTACAGGCTCTTGCCCAAGTTCAAGCCCCAGCAGTGATGGATCTGTTCAGAGCTCTGTGAATAGCTATCCACTCTACTGCCACAGATTGTGGGCCAAGTGGAAGAGTCAGAGAATAATAATAAAAATAAAAATAAGGATAGAAAAGGAAGGATGATGTCGGCTCCTCTCGTGGCGGGCACGCTGTTTTCCAACAGATTGCCTCCAAGGGGATGCAGCCTTCAGCAGCCGTGAAAAAGCCCCTTGGCTGTGCATGCTAGCGAGCCGCAGCCCTGTTGCAGGGCAGGGGGCTGCCGGGTTTTCCCTTCAACCAGTTCACTTGGTCCTGACCAAGGCTTCCTCGTGAGGAAAGGCCACCTGCTGGCAAACTGAAGGAGACAGGAAAGAAGCCTGGAGAATGAGGTCTATAGGGCAGGAGTGGAATGGGAAGGACACAGCACTGCCTCGCTGCCTGGAGAGGAGAAGTGGTCCAGGTGATCTGTGAGCAGCTTGGCCATCACGCTTGAGCGTGATCAGGGCATGTGCTCCAGGGAGAGGGGAGGAAGCCTGTCCCAGAACATGGGAAGTCATCCAGTGCTGGGTGCACATTTAGTCCCCATCCCAAGGACATCCCTGAGCATGTGATCCATAGAAACAGAGCAAGTCAGGAGGGGCCTCCCAGGCCACCTAGCTCCGTTCATGACATGCCCACCATGTGCATGTCCAGCCTATCCTTGAACACCCTCACCAAGGGGGCTTCTACCACCTTCTGTGGAAGCCCATGCCATGCCCTAGGGGTCCTATCTCTTAGGAAGTCCTTCCTGGCATCCCAATTGAACTTTGGTTCCCTGAGCTTTTCTCCACTGGAAAATGTCCTGCCCTCCTCCGCAGGGGAAAACAGGTCTCTACCCACCTCCATGTGACACCTTCTCATGTACCTGTATGTTGCAACAGATCCCCTCTGAGTCTCCTCTTCTCCAGGCTGAAAAGACCCAGTTCCCTCAGTCTCACCTCATATGGCTTCCCCTGCAATCCGGCCACCATCCTTGTGGTCCTACGCTATCCAGAGGTGGAGGTCCTCTTCCTTGCTCCCCTCAGGTGACTTCAGGAAAGGCTTGAGTCCTTTCCCACACCCAAATCCAAAAGACATGTCTTGGTCTAGCCTGAGACCACCTCTCATTGGCAAATGGTTGTTTCCATCTATGATTTATGAGTCAAAATGACAATTTTGGAAGTCAAAAGCTACCTGTACCACACAGGACCCTACAAGTGATTGTTATTAAATGAGAACCAGAACTGGAAAAGAACTGGGGGCTTCCAATGCTTGCTTTGCCTTTGACACGGGCAGTTTCAAGACCCTGAAGCTCATTTCTGAGCCTGAACCCAGGGAACTTTGGCATATGCTGACACTCATGTATGTCAGATATGCAGATACTAAGCACAAGAGACCAAATCCTGCCCTTCTAGCTCTCAGTCTGCCCCCCGCCCCAGTTCTCCAGCTAGGCACTGCCTCTTCCACTGGCCCCATTCAAGATGACTGATATTTTGCAAGGCTTGGTTAACGGCAGTAAGAGCTTTAAGGAAAAAATGGCCGGTCTGTTGTTGTTATGGAACCAACTAGATGAATTTGGGCCAGGCACAAAGTCTCAGCCCAACCTACCTCACAGGGTCATTTTTGCAGGGGATAAAATTGAGAGCCACCAGAACAGAATTATATAAGGTGCTTTGAGTTCTATGTAAGCAAAAAAGCAGGATAAAAATCTAATAAGTAAATGAGCAAGGCACTGCCTTCTTTTTTGCTGGATTCCGGAGCTGCCAATTCAATTACCCTTGACCTGCAAGAAACTCTTGCTTTGGCTTGATCATGGGGGTGGGGGCGAGAGAGCCCCTGGGTCATCTTTGGGTGGAGGGGCTGCAGCCACCTTTTCCTCCTCTCTGCTGGTGTCCCTATGCAGGACTAAGTGCACACCTCAAGCTTCTCAGCATCATGGCAGTCCTGCCCCAAGAAATTATATTACCCATAAATATCCTCAAAGAGAAGGCACTATTTATATCTCTCCGCAGATCTGTTGCACAAACAGAACATATGGTAAGGTCTGCAAGTAGCCCTGATTAAAAGTTCTTAGCAGTCCTAACAACTCTTAAATCTAGGATGAGCAAGTTCCTTGGGGGTTACATTGAAGTGGGGGGCACATAACTGGGGGGAAGGAATTGTATGTCAGTGCAATTGCTCATGAACTGGGTTGTTTTAAGTCATTCTAGCTGAAAGGGTGGAGGGATCACATCTGTAACCTAGCAACAACTCTGGGTAAACAAACTTTGCCAGAACAGCCCTCCCACCACAAATAAATACAGCATTAAGGGGGAAAATAGCCATCATGCACATTTTGTCCACATTCATCCCCCTGTAATATTTTGAAAACTATGAAATTACCTGAGCACTTATTTACCTTGGAAAGGAAATGGCGTGCAGGTATTAAAGCTTCCCCTTGCCTGCATTCCAGCTTGGAATGAAAATTACATTGTTTTGTCTGAGTTATTTCGGTCTCCATGCAAACCTGTCCTCACCTTTCTGCTTGTCTTACCTCTGTTACTCAGTTAAAGTTTGTCATTGGAAGCCCAAAGTTTGCCCCCCCCCCGCACAAAAATAAAATAAAATAAAACCATCTTTGTATGGGAGGTGGAAAACTTGGGCGTGCGAAAAAGTGGTAATGTCTTGTTGGGGGCGGGGAAGGTTGTTGTTGTTGGTTTTGTAATTTTTATTTAAACTTGTCTTCCTAGTGGCTCCATTCTGAAACAGAGATGCTTTAGTACGATGCATTTCCAAGCATATCCAGAAGTCACTTGAAATCAAGTGCAGGCTTTTGCTACTTTGTGGGCTTGGCAGACATTGTGTGTGTGTGTGTGTGTGTGTGTGTGAGAGAGAGAGAGAGTTTGTGTTGCTTTAGTTTATATGAGCCCTGGAGGCAGAGTTAACACTTGAAATGGGACAAGAGTATTTGCAGTCATCAGAGAACTTTCCAGTCAGCTTCAATAACATCACTCCGATTTTTTTTTCTTTTTGTATATAATTTTTTTTTTTTGGCAGCAAAGCTTTCAGTGCAACCATCTGTCTCTCTATTAGTGTTTTGAGTTCTGTTTTGAAGCTTCTTTGCTTGGCAAAGTCACTTTCATCCTTGGAACCCTTTTTTTTTTTCAAAGTTCCATGGCTCTCTGCCGAAGAATACGATGCAAAAATTCCACTCGGCTGTTCATTTTTGTTCTAAAAGGAGAATGGAGTTTCTTTGTCATTTTTAAAAAAAGAAAATTAAAAGAAAGGGCAGGAATATCAAATGGATGCAGAATGCATCTTCTTGGCCCCCAGGATTGTTACGATGGCAATTCTGCACATACTTACTCAAGAGTAAGTCCCGCTGAACTCTGCTTCTCCGTAGGATTGCACTGTAAATGGAAAACTGGGAGTACAGAGTTAGTGAACTGGGTAGGAAAAACAGTGAGCCTATAAAGAGGAAAAGCCGACAACGACATTGCTAGGAATAGGGGTGGTTACTTATGGATCACTTTTTTAAACAAGGGAGCAAGGAAGGGTACAGATCTGCATGACTTTTGTGTATGCTGAATGATATGAATAAATGAAGATTTAGGAAGATTTGCCATCATTTAAATACAATACATCTAAATTTAAATGAATGCATCTCAGCTGAATGAGAAAGATTGGAACAATGTGGCATGTCTGTTATCCAGGTGCTAACTATAAAGGGACAACTTTAGGTTCCCTTTTGGGTCCCCTGTGTGGGGTACTTCGTTGTAAACCGTCCCGAGACGTCAGTAATGGGACGGTATATAAAAGCTTTAAATAAACAATAAATAAATGAATACCTTAAACTAGGATAAGACTGGACAACCCTTCCAGATGAGGAGAATCCATCCTCGGACAGTCTTTCGGACAGAGAGATGCATTTTGTTAAGTGCCGTAGTTGGTGGGCATGTTGTGAGCGGAGCCGGCTGGAGCCAGGGGTCAGACTAGATGGCCCGGGAGAGCCCTTCTGACTCGCTCTGTTTCTATGTTTCTTTGTAGTTAGGAGACTGCAAGTGCCGTCCTGCTTTCTCTTTGCACTGAGATCAGAGAAAGGTGCAGCTCCCTTGGAGCATTTTGCTGTGCAAGCATCCAGTTGCCTCCACTCTGTGGTTGTGGAACATCAATCCCCCCGCAGCCTTCTCTCAATGTGCTACTCCGTTCCTGCAAGTGTGGCCTGAAGGGGTGGGGAGGTCAATTTCAGTGCGAGGAGATCACCTCTTTTCAGGTTGACTGTGACTGTGCAATTAGCTGCCTAGATGTCATGGTGGGGGAGAGGCGTTCTGTCATTCCTCAACAGAACAAATCCACACGAGGAGCACACAATACGTCATTACCGTGTTTTAATAATTTCTTGTCACCCAGATACTGAAATTGTTAGAGCAAGCAGAATTCTAGTCCTCAAGAAAAAAAGAAGTCTTGCATGCATGGCTGATCTTGTTCATAAATCTTCACACAAGAAGCGTTTAGATGCATGTGGGTCTTTAAAAAATGTAATGCAGATTTTTCTCCAGGAGTAGAACAAGTTGATTGGCTACCCAAACTGCCTCAGTGCAGGTCTGAGTGTTGCTAGCTTTGTCAGTGTTAATTTCATGTGTTTCCTGAATGTGCCTTGGCAAGTTGGTGGATTATCAGTAATGGAGAGCCGTTTCCCTGATTACTTTGGGTCTGCATGAGTCTTCTGGCCACCGATATTCAGTGCAATCAGCTGCAGCGTTGGTAGCCTTGCAAGAAACCTCCTTTCTCAGAGGCTAGTGGAAGTTTTGGTGTCCTGCATGGGGCAGTGCAAGGCATGGAGATGCAGAAACTGCTCCTTCTTTTCCCGTTCATGGCTTGCTGCTGCCACCACAGAGGGAAAGAGGGTATGGTGACTCCTAGGGGAAGTGGTCTGCTTCCAAATTTGGACTGGCACAGAACCGAGGCAAGCTCCTTCCTGCCTGGGTCACTTATTTTATTTCTGGATTCAGTCTGACTTGAGCCAGGGAATAAGAATGCATGAGCAAGCCGTGTCTGGCAGAGCTAGGGCTCTCTGAGCATCTCCTTGCTGTTCGTCTCCTGCCCCGTTCCCTTTGGCCGTTGGGAGACTGGTGAAAATTTACTCACAGTCACAATGGGCTCATGCCGAAATCTCCTGAATGGTGTGCAAATTCCTGCATGGACTGAAGGATGGATGGTTCAGTCTAGAAAGGGAATTGGAACAAATCAGGACATTTGCTCAAATTGAACTGGGAATCAGCAATCCAACAAACATGAGCATGTGCTCCAGTTTGTGAACGTTTTCACTTGCATTTTGGGCTTGAAATAGTCTCTTGTTTGGTGAGAAGAACAAAATTCACCTACATCCCTACAAGTGACAACTGTCCTCTTCTAGAACCTTTTCAGGCAGGTGGTGGACCACATTTGGCCTGATGGATATGAGTTGGCCAGTCTAGAAACCCCAACAACATAGCGCGTCCCTGAGACAGATCTCATGAACATGGGAATCCATGCCGAAGCTCCATGATCCATTGCCATAGAGGGACAGCTCCATCCAGAGAAAGTCAGATGCAGGGGCTCCCTTGCAGAGGAATAGCTAGTGAAATATGTGCATGTTGGTGTAGGAATTCCATGAACGTAAACCATGTGTGTTCCGGGCTCTGGATCGGAAAGGTAACATGGAAGTGTTGGCGCCTTGTCCAGGGGCATAGTCCCAGACGAGCGCAGTGTTCAGAAGACACCATGATATCTGGTTTGATTGTCACCTTCTCCTGTCCAGCAGGTCCAAGGTCAGCTGCCGCCATTAATGATTCCAGTATTCCCTCCAGACCAGCGGACCCTAGCAGCAGCCGCCCAGCAAGGATTCCTTCTGCCTCCCGGTTTCAGCTACAAAGCTGGCTGCAGTAAGTCCAGTTGGCATTTTCCCCTGCGGGGGCGAGAGCAGAGGACCGGGCAATCGCCGGTGTGGCCTTGGGGGCAAAGAGGTGGCAGGATGCTTCTGGTTCACAGCTCACCTCTGGCCTAGAAAGGAGTGCCTGGGGGACAAGGAAGCCCACTGGAATTTCCCCCACGGGGGTCTCACCCCCACCTTCGCATGTTCCTGTTTATGCAAGGAGACACCCGCACGGATTTTCCTCCTCCCCCATCCTCACGCAGCATTCGTAGGTCACCTGTCTTCCTTTTGCAAGGAACCCAAGGCAGCTTACACGGTCCTCCTCCTCTCCAGTGTATCCTCACCACAACAGCCCTGTGAGGTAGGATAGGCTGAAAGGCAGCGACTGAGCCAAAGTCCTCCAGTGGGCATCATGGCTGAGTGGGGTCTCGAACCCAGATCTCCTGAGTCCCAGCCCCATGCTCTTAACTTCTACACCACAGTCGCTCTCATTATGTATGTACAAATATATTTGTTGCTAAGTATGTTAAAATAATCCATAAAGGATTTCCATGTAACTATTAAAATCACACTTAAAACGCATGTTTTAAATAAGGATACAGTTACTAGCATTGATGTTAGTTAATTAATTAATTAATAATACAGGACAATACTGGAACAGAATGGTAAATTGAATTGCAAGCCAAGGAAAGGCTGGGTGAACAGGTGCATTTGCAAGATGCCCAGTTTTCTACCTCCTGAATTGCATGAGGGCATTTTCTCCACAGACTGAGCTCCACTGGCAAGAAGGGCCTGGGTGTGGTATTATATGGTGGCATTCCAGTTATTTTGGAATGAACAGCAATGATCCTGACAGCCAGTTACAAGTTTGCGCACACACACACACACACACACACAGAGACAGACAGACAGACAGACAGACAGTTTGTTAGGTATCCTTGTCCTAAGTTGTGGACTTGGTGTGACAATGCCATTATCTCGTTATAACAGATAGGCAGCCAGTGTATGATCTTACCCTCTATTTCTGTAAGGCTCCCATATGTTTATTAGTTATTATATTTATTTCCTGCCTTTTTGCTTCCAAGGAACTCAAGACAGCTTACATAATTCTCCTCCTCCTCACAGTCTTATCCTCCCAAGAACAACCCTTATTTTACATTGTATTGTCTTATTGTTAAACTGTCCCAAGGCCATGGTAAGGAATGATCTAGAAAAGTTTTAAACAAATGAATACAAATAAGCGGGTTGGACTGAGGGTCTGTGACTGGCCGCAAGTCACCCCGTTGGCCCAGTGGCCGAGCTGGGACTAGAACCCAGGTCGCCTGAGTCCCAGTCCCACACTCTTAACCACAGCACCACACTGGCTCTCACATGTTGTGGTAAAAGTGTGTGGAGGACTATTTAAAAATGAGTCCTTGAAGATGCTCAGAGACAGGGCTGGCAGATGGGAATCGCTCATGGCTTAGCCACCTTCGGTATGTGATCATCAGCATGACAAGACCAGCCAACCTTACAAAGTTAGTGAGGAATGCATGTGTAGACTATGTGGGAGCCAGTGAGGGTGGTGGTGAGAGTGCTGAACGGGGGACTTGGAGCATCTGCATTCTGTTCCCCACTCAGGCATAGAAACAGAGAAGCAGAGCGAGTCAGAAGGGGTCTCCTGGGCCATCTGCTCTGACCCCCGGCTCCAGCCGGCTCCACTCATGACATGCCCACCATGCCTGTCATGAAGCTTACTGAGTGTCTTTGGGCCACTTGCTCCCTCAGCCCAGCCTACCTCTCAGGGGTGTTTTTGTAAGGATAAGATGGAGAATAGGAGGACCATGGAAACTGCCTTGGGTTGCTCACAAGAGGAAAACGGTGGGATACAAAAGCAAGGTAATCATAAAAATGAAAATAAATGTGCATTACCTTCTGAACACTCTAAATGCGCTTCATAAATGCCAGGCATGCTATTACAGTTATGGTCAATACAGAGACATCAATAATGTTGATGTTTTTGGAAGTCAACAAAACCAAACTTCCCAAACTTGTGAAGACACATTCTCTGAACCCCACAGTCTTTTCTGAATGGAGGGGTCTGTAGTCCACGCAGGGGACTCCTCTACCTACAGTAGCTTCTGGCATTCTTTCCAAGGGAGGGAAGATGTCTGAGGTTCTTATTCTTTCGTGGACAAGGTTCTTTTCCCATCATGAGTATGGATGGAGAAGCACACAGCTCTGTAGATCTGTGCAAAATGAGCCAATCCCACTGTGAGCACAATAAGTATGGAAGTTACACCAATGCAGTCTCTGGTGCACAATTCAATTCTCTTCCTCCTCCATCATCATAGCAACATTTTATATCCTTTAATAATCTGTCCAATGGTCTTATCTTTGATCTCGGGCAAAGATGAGAGAATGGAATGATCCTGTTCAGATACCAGCCAGCCTAGAGGAAACCAGCATTCTCTGGTGCAGTGTTCCCTCTTGGGAGTTGTTCCCCCCTGAGAAAATGCTGTGTTTCTGCAGACCACAGGGCTCCCATCTTGTCTTTTAGTGGTTCTATTTTGCCTGCGGTCCTGTCAACTGAGTTTGTTATCCAACTGAGTGGTTGAAAGTAGGGTTCAGGGTGTCCGTGAGATCTCATCCAGAGATTTCCTGGTTTGCGGTGATTGGTACATGAGAGAGGCGAGGTCCCAAGAATCCTTGTTCTCATCAATTTAGAACTGACAAGTGAAGCTGGACCTCAGTCCAAAGGTCTAGTGAATGTTTCCACGTTGGTTGGATGGAAGCCGACTGCTGGGAGAACACACAGGCCGAAGGAAGGACCTCTTCACATAGCAGAGGGTTTCTCTTCCATGAGATGCAGCTCTGGCCACCACCTTGGAGGGTGGGCAAATCCATGAAGGAGAAGGCTGCCCATGGCTACCAGTCCTGAAGGCCATGTGCTATCCAACATGAGAGGCAGTGCACCTAAGTGCAGCAGTTGCTGGGGAACATGGGCAGGAGCGTGCTGTTGCTTGCACGTTTCTGGTGGACAGCTGACTGGCCGTTGTCTGGCCACAACACAGGACTAGATGGGGCCTTGGTCTGATCCAGCACTGTCGCCATGTGCTATGTGTCTTCAAAATGCCGATTCATATACAGAGGGCTGGCACTGTGGAGCGGCAAGGCTCACCTTCTCTGGTGCTGGTACATGAGCAACAAGACTCCAGGCCAAACAGCAACAACTACTCCTCTCCCCTGCCCCCCACTCCAGGCCCACTCACTTCCAGGTCCTTTCTGCATGATGGGTCACCTCAGGTATCCTTCTGTGATTCCCCTGAAGCATGTAATTCAGGCTTATCCCATGTCCCTGGCATGGTTAAGTTGAACACGGACACCTGGAGGAGAACGGAGGGCCAGAGACGCCCAGGGGAGGCCTGGTGGGGTGTTACGTGCACACCAGGATAGCCAGACAAAGGATTCTACATGACCACATCCTTCACCCACACCAGCATGCACAAAAAGGAAAAATGTGTGACTGTGCTGTATTTTACTTATTCCGGATACATACAGATGCACATGCATACACATATGGCCTCACAAGTACATGTGTGTGACACACACATACATAAATACACACACTTTCCTTGGGAGCATAAAGCCCAAGCATACAGATCAGATTCCTTTGAAACACATGCCTTTCATAATGCCGATAAAGCAGCCACTGTTTGAAATGACTCTTCTCCCCTCCCAGCCTTAAAAGAAAGAAAGAAAGGAGAGGGGGGACCCTTAACACTGTTGTAGGGGAAATAAGATTTCCTTCTAAAACAGCCTGTTCCCTATTTAATGAAGAGGTTTAATTTGCCCTTTTTGCAAGCAACTTCCAAACAACATGCAAGTCCCATTAATCTCAACGGGAGTTCTGTGCATAGATCAAGGGTAGCATATGCCTCTCAATTTATGGGCTAACACAAAGCATGAGTATCTTTATAACAGTCTAAGGTTGAAGACTGCAGATTAATCCTTGAAGGGTTTGCTTTCAAAGCAGTGTGTGTGTGTGTGTGTGTGGATTTGGGCAATTTCATTCGAGCTGTATGCTCTGTATTCTTGTGCATCCCTGTCACTGAGGCATGGGTTATTTTAAAAAATAATTTTAAACAAGCATGGGAGGATGGGCATCTGGGCTGCCCACATTTCAGCAAACAGATTTATCTTCATCATGAATTTCATAAAACCGGTTTTATTCATTTCCGCTTATCTAACTCTTCTGACATCAGTTTCCTATCTAGCTATCTAAGAGGCCCCTTGTTCTGGGCGCTTCTGTCTTGGATTCTTCTGTTTGGCTTTATTATGTTCGCATCAGTGTATCATTGACCAATTCATGAATCCATCAATTGTTTTTTGTTAGCACAGTATTCAGCGAAGGAGCAGATGAATTCATTTCCACGTCAAAAGGGCTTAGCTGGTGATAAGTCTATTCCAAAGTGTTAATTTTCAAGGTTGACTTTTTTCTTAAAGAAAACTCAACTTCATAACTGTAATTTGTAAAGTTTTAGGGTTGATAGGTAAATGAAAAAGAGCACCTGGGGACATACTAATTATTTATTGGATCAGTAGCCTGCTTTTGCAATAATGAAATGGCATCAAGAAGACTAATAAATAATAATAAGAATCGAACTGTTCAAATTAAAATGTGGTAAAAAGGATCAGAAAACAAAGGCAGCCAGAACATATTTAACTGTCCCCTCAGCAATAAAAGGTAAAAACGCTGCTTAGCAAAACAGACCGGCTTACACGTCAATGGAAAGGTCTTGAAAGTGAAAGGGCAGCGAAATGAGAGCCGATCTAACTTACCTCTGCAGGAAGTTCCACCAGTTCATGCTCTCCTAAAAACTAGAAAGCTTCTGAATATGCTGCAGCTTTGGATTTTGTGGATAAAACCAGAAATGTTTCGGTGAGGTAGCTGTCTTTCCCTCCCTCCCTCTCTCTCTCCCCCTCTCTCTCACCCCCCACAAAAGCCCCGCATCTTAAAAGATATTTTGGTGCTATTTCTGTGCTGAATTGGTTCTGCTTTGCCGCTGCTGCTGCTTGTTTCTTGCTGCAATTGTTACGTGAGCGATTTCATACAATCAGGGTGTGTGCAGTCGAGCAAATGAATTCACAGTGCCAGAGTATCTGTCAGGCAAGTGAAGGCAATTGAGAGTCAGTGTAAGCGAGGGCCGTGTACACAAATAATGTGGCACAATGCAAGAAGTACTGGAAAGGCATTTCCCCCTTTTCCTCTCTCTTTTAGCATCTCGGAAAATGGATGCGCAAAGAGGGGAGTTTTTTGGTGCAGCGCTGAATTTCATGAGGTCCTCTTGTCTCCCAGAACACTTTCAGGGAGTAAACAGGAACAGCCATTTACCAAGTGATAACCTCCCATTAAGGTTACATAACCACTTCATAAGCTAGTTGTGTGTATTTCCTTGCCAAGAGCTGAGGAGTGTTTTAACACATCTTCAAGCTAGATCACACATTTGGGAAGCAAGGAAGTGGTCAAACCAGCTTGCAACAGCTATAAGCACATAAGGACGGAGTCATAACTTTGTCCGTGGATGTCCATGTTTGTTTGGCAGGGTGCGATTTGGGTCAGTTTGTTCCCAGGCTCTTGGGTAGCTTGGCTGTACCCTTTGAACGAGCCACACTTAGCTAACCACAGCAGACAGATTTCCCTTTCTTTGCATGTCAGCTGAGACACCCAGGTTCTTTTAGCTCGCCAGTAACCAAACTACCCATAGTGCGGACACGTTGTGTTCTTCCCCAAGTGGGAGACACAGTGATTCACGTCACCGAGTGTGTAACTTAAAGCTGTGCTGAATATCATTGTGGCTCTATTTGTAGGCCTGGAAAAGGTCAAGAATGCATCACATTAAGCATATCTGGCAGATTCAATTAATCCCATGTTTAACATAGTGTGACGCGCTGTATGTATGTTTGCTTTTCAGCTGCTAGTATATTAACGGCATGGCAGCTGTGTGGCACCTCACTTCCATGAGGCTGACATGACATCACACGTTTTTGTCACCATGGAAATGAAAAAGAAAACAGGACCGGCCTTGCCTATTGGCTGAGGGATGCCCTTAAGAGCTGCATAGCAGGGAGCAGTTCATCCATCAATAAAGCTGCTTTTGCTAAATTTCTCCCTCCATGGCACATGGAGGTTCAGATGTTCTACTGCACAGGTGGAGCTCCACCAATATTGGATCGAGCCCTTGGTGGTTTATTGGACCTCAGGGCTGAGTTTCAGAAGTGCTGCTTCGTTTTGGGGACGAGGAAGGCTTAGCTACTGTGCTAAGCCCTGCCTGCCTGCCTGCCTTGCTTCCTTCAAAGCTTTTCTATACTGTCCTTCACTGAGTCCCAGGATGGCAATACAATGCACAGCATCAAACATCAATTAACATCAAATAAAACCCATCTCCAAGCAACCTCAGAACTTAAAATATCAGGAAAATGAAAAGGGGTTGGCCTGGCACTGAAATGAGCAAGGTGTCCGTGCCAGGCAGACCTCTCTGAAGAGCATATTCAATAACTGAGGTGCCACAGCAGAGAAGGCCCTTCTCCGGGTAGCCACTCTCCTGATCACCTTCAAAGAGGGCTCCCAGAGCAGGACCTCTGCCTCAGATCTCAAGGGACGGAGGCCACATAGGGAAGAAGGCTCTCCTTCATATATCTTGGTCCTAAGCCATTTAGGGCTTCATAAGTCATCAACACCTTAAATTGACCTGGACTTCAACTGGAAGCCAGTGCAGATGGTGAAGCACCGGTGTTATATGTGCCTGTTAACAGCTGCCTCCCACCAGTGACAATAAAGACAGTTTTTGAGACTCTCCTCAGTTCCAAAAAGGAATTGGGATGCCATGGAAGTAACCACAGTGTCTGAAACAGTCTTGATGGCAGCCCACATACCACTGAGCTGGTGGTTAGAGAAACAAGCAAAGACAAGCAGAAGGAAACTCTGAATTACTTCTTGGACTGCTAGTTTTCTGTTGCACTAGCAAAGGGCCCCGCTTGCACAACAGAACGAGCAGTATTTCTTCACTTTTGGAGGATTATTTGCCTGCTCTTTAGTCAACGGATCATTCTTATAGGGAAAACTGCCACAAATAATGTTGGGCACCATTTAGCCTATGCTAAGCTCTTTTAAGCCCCATTGATTTCAATGGGGAAATAAACATTTGCTGCCTGTGCCCATTATATGAGAGTCAGATGTCGTCAGCCTGGGCTTTATGGATAGGATGCCTTCGTCCCTGTTTCAGCCATTTCCAATTTGGGGGAAGGGGGAAATTGACTATATAATAGGTACTGCGTGCATTTCTTACATATGCGCTCAGTGTAGAGAGGAACCTTCAAAAAGTCAAATTTGCAAAAATAAAGCCCAAACACAGTTATTTATGAAATATCTAATTACTCTTTAAACTTGGCACAAATGGATACGAGTGTGGACAAGCCAAGTCTAATAAAATTAAAAGATGCTGAATTTACCATTTGACGGTTTTCTGAACAATATCCTCTACATCCAATAAAAGAAAAATATGAAACTCAAAGTTAATTGGTTTCTCATAGAGGACAATAAAATTAATGTTTAGGATTTAAATACCATAAACTTCCCCAGGCAGATTTGCTGATGTATCTCTGTTTTGTAGCCCATCACATGTTTCATTGTTTAATGGGGTATCATGTGTGCTCTATTATAATGTTTCTTGTACACAAGTCCATGGGGCTAGCTTAGAAAATACTCCTGACTAATTTCTGATTTAACTGCTGTCAGCTGATGTGCAGGTCATTAATTATTGCCAAGCCCCAAGGGAGAAGGGAGACGATAAAGTACTGATGCAGATTTTTAAAAAACAAGGTAGTTGATACAAGTAGCAGAAATATCTAGGACATGGTGAGCCTGGACAAAGAGAGTACATTTGCAGGATCTTGTCCTAAGAGAAGACAGTTCTGAAGTGACAGATGCCGATGGGTCCTATTTAAGGAAAGTCTTAAGTGGGCAACCGTGAAACACACAGGATGGACAGTAAGACCAGAAACAGTGCATATGATGGAACATGAAGGCTTTCTGGAGGGGTTTTTTTCCAGACTTTCCCACTTTGCTTCTCAGTATTATTAGCATTATTATTTATAGCCTGCTTTTCCAGCAAGACTATTCCCCAAGAAGCTTATCATTAATAAACACATCAAAGGTACCACAGATGCAGAACAAGCAGGGTGCTTCTGGCAGCCTCTTCAGGTCTCTGGCCATTGATGGCATTATTTAGAGGAAGAGGGCAAAAAGAACTGTTGGTGGCTGCTGGAGATAGCTGGTGGCGAACACCTGGCCTACAGAAGCAGGCATTCCATGGACCTCTGAAGGCTTCTTGTCCCTGGTCACTCATAGACTTGTCCATGGAAGCTCAGCGACAGGCTTTTGAGGTTCCCTGGGCAAGGCTTCCCCAGTTGACCATTCCCTCGACAAGTCTACCTTCTCACTGCCATTCTCACAATCTCTTGTAACTGCTGTCCTCATTCTCAAGTCATCACGTCAAGATCTTTCCAACAACCCACCATATCCCACCTTGATAACTCCCATCATGGGGAATCTGTGATCGCTTCTTGCTCTTCAGCGAGGCTGCCAGTTCTCCCACCTCCCCTGCCGTATTTCCTGTGTACACTGTTAGACATACACATATGTATGCAGTGTCATGAAGAAACATGCCTGGACATGAGATGTCAGCTACCACTGAGCAGCAGCCCCCCGCTCTGGTAGGCAGCCTCCAACTCATCTTGGTGGGCCCTCCTGTCACTGCAATGTCCTGCACCGTCTCGTAGTAGAGAAGGTGACCTTCAAATGCATGACCTCCCTGACCATTTCTCCTATTAGATATTATGGTACAGCAGCTCATACATACAACAGCCTTAAGGGTGGTTTCCCCTTGTATCACCAGGTGGTAACATCAGTTGATGGAACTGTAAATATGGGCGCCACGCAACTTTATTTAGGTTTATTCAGTTAATTAAAATGGGATTTAATGAAAATTAGTGAAGCGGTTGACAGCCCTAACAAGAAATAGGAGTGTTAAGATCTTTGGGTTTAAGGCTCCATGGGTTTAAGGTTTAACCCATGGAGTGCTTCATGTCTCCAAGAAAGGGCAATAGGAGAAGGCATCCAATGCTCCTGTGTACCGCGAGTCATCAGCCTCCTTCACAGACGCATAGCTATGACCTGAGTTTGCTGCACCTGATCATGGACAGCTGGTTACAGGGCCCATATGCCCTGCCCCTGTTGCTGCTGCTCCATTGGAAACTGCTTGGTACTGAGTCAGAGCCTTGGTCCATCTAGCCCACAATGCTGGCACAGACTGGCAGCAGCTCTCAGGGGTCTTAGACTGGATGCCTTCCTAGCCCCTGCTTGCAGATGCCAGAGATCCAGCCTGGGACCTTCGACATGCAGAGAATTCTCTTACCCCTGTGCCACATCCTCAGCTGTCCATCTGCCCTATGAAGAAATAAGCAGCTGGGAGGGTTGAGAAATTCATTTTGTGGAGTTTCTTCTTCAGGTGTTCTTGATCTGTACCTCCAGGAACTGAACATGGATTGAAACCCCATTTGTGGTTGGAAATCCATACAATTCTGAGCTTGTGATGCATTCTGCAGAGCAAAAACAAACATGTGCACACTTTTGGAAACCTTGTAAAGGAAGCTGCCTATTTCTAAAATGAACCAAAGTACAGGTTAGTTCAGGGGTGGCCACCTGGCAGCCCCCCAGACACTTTGGCCTACAGCTCCCATCCGCCCTCACCTCTGGCTCTGCTGACTAGGGCTGAGAGGAGTTATGGGCCAGAACATCTGCAGGGCCACAAATTCCCCACCTCTGCTTTAATGAATGTCTGCATGTACAAAACTGTGCACATCTAAAAGATGCACACACAGAAAGGCGTACATCTGAAAAATGTGCAGAAAGATGCATTCACACTCCTGTGCAGGGAAGAGTGAAACTCTGCAGAACTGGGAGGAAGTCAGCTTGGAGGCAGAAAGGGGGGATCATTAGTAGCATCCGTCTTGCCGGATCCACAGCTGCACCGCCAGCCCCGCCCCCGATGTGCGCTGTGGGACGGAGGAGGAGGAGCAGCACCTTCCTCTTGCGTGCCCCTCTCCCTCTGAGCAGCTCGTTGGATTGGGCCCAGTGGAGGAAGACAGCAGCATGGTGGAGGCAGGCCCACTCCAGGAAGGGGTCCCTGAAGACATCTTGCCAAAGGGCCCCCAGAACCTAGCCCTGTCTCTGCAGGAATGCATGGAGACGCCAAACCATGGGGCCATCTTGGAAGACGGCATGTGCGTTTTTGGCTTGCTTGTGTGCTTGTTGCTGTGGCTCCTGTCTGGCACCATCCATTTGTGCTGGCGAGGCTGCACTTGCTGCTCCCACCGGGAGGTGATGGACGTGCACTTGTGAATCCGGCCAGAGCCTCAGAGAGTTGAGATGCAGCAAACAAACCCATGGTCCCATTTAAAGTGGAACTGACCTGAAGGCTTTGCCTGTTGGGTGGTACAGAAATTGGGTGTTCCAGAAATTTAGTATATTGTTAAATAGGTATGTATGTATGTATGTTATTTAATCAATATATACCCATATTGATTAGATTTGTGTCCCTCCTTTCTAATGATAAAGATGGCACTTGAAGTGACTAAATGCAACTCCAAGTGGTTTACCCGGAAATTAAGAGGCTGGTGGTCACAATGTCAGAGGGCTATATATCCACTCCAGATTTTAATCTGAACTGTAAAGGAACTATGCATACCGGTGAACCTTATGCCCCCAAATAGGTCTGGCATTTAAAGGTTCAGGGTCAAACAAACAGAGTTGTTGTGATAATATAATGGAGCTGTGCAAGCTTCCTTGGGTTCCTCTGAAAGGGAAAAAAAGGCAGGATATAAATACGATGTTGTTGTTTATTGTTGTTACTATAATAATTGATTTTTAATTAATAAATTATTGTTAATGATTAAAATTATAATTGCAATTATATATTATAATGGTAACAATAACACACATCCCAACTAACTTTGAAACCATTGACCTCCACTGGAAATCGAGATGCATTGTGAACTGTGTTAAAATATGTAGTGACTGAAAAAGCATCTTTCATCTCTTTTGGTAGAAAAGTACAGCAAACAACTAACCCTGATAATTAGCAGCAGGGCAGCATGTTCTTGAGATGCGGCCTTCAGATATACAGCCCCATATAGATGCGTGCATGCATATTTTCCCTCTATTAGCCAGGGGAAAGCAGGGTCTAGAAGGGAGACTTACCGCTTCCGTTTAATCAAATGTACCATGACCTTGCTTTGCGCCTTTCTAATGAACGTGCGCCATTGTAAGTCTTGTTTCCGGAGACTTTGCTGGGCCAGTAATTTCTGTTAGCACATCATTGGGCCATGCACAAATGCTCCAATGATCTTTATTAATGGTGTGGAAAGCTTTTTAAACATGTTGTCATTTAGAGCAGCCAGGAATATAGAAAGGCACAACACATCTGTGTTAACGGCAACTCTAGGTGTTCGCAACTTCTTCCTTTATTTTCTAGGCAAGAACAAAAGGGGATATTGGGAACAGCAGTTCATGTTTTTATTTATTTATTTTATTAAAACATTTTTATGCCGCCCCATTCGCCGAAGCCTCGGGGCGGCTTACAACAAAAAATTAAAATAACATTTTAAAATATATACAATAAAATCCAAATATATAATATAAAACATACACTATAAAACAAGCCGCCCTGGCCAAATAAAATTCAATAATATTAACATTTAAAATACTGCTTAAATAAAAAGGTCTTCGCCTGGCGCCGAAAAACAAATAACGACGGTGCCAGGCGGACCTCTCTGGGGAGCGCATTCCATAACTTAGGCGCCACCGCTGAGAAAGCCCTCCTCTGAGTAACCACCCTCCTAACTTCTTCCATGGAGGGCTCCCGGAGAAGGGCCTCTCCCGCCGATCTCAGGGGGCGGCTGGGCATATAAGGATGTAAGCGCTCCTTCAGGTAACCAGGACCCAAGCCATTTAGGGCTTTATAGGTCATCACCAACACCTTGAATTGGGCCCGGACTTCAATGGGAAGCCAGTGAAGCTGACGGAGGACTGGAGTCATGTGAACATAACGTCCAGTCCCCGTCAGCAGCCTGGCAGCTCTATTTTGGACCAATTGAAGTATCCGGACCGTCTTCAAGGGTAGCCCCACGTAGAGCGCGTTACAGAAGTCCAGACGGGAAGTCACCAACGCATGTGTCGAGAGGGGGTGGGTAAAATTTACGAAGCTCCAAGGATCGTTTTTTAATGTAAATATAAATTCAGAATTAAATGGGAGGGCTGGGTGCAGGGGAGGAGCCAGCAATTTTGAAGAGCGTTACTGCAAATGGTTCTTCTTCAATGTATTGCATGGTACAGAACAATTCGGTTCGCGGACAGAAAGTTTGGCAAAATTTTGCTTCCGTTCGCAAACTCCGCATCGGGTGACAAACGCGATCACGGCCATCTTCCCTGCTCTGACATGTGGCCGCGGCTTCCTCTAGTCAAGATCGCGGTCGCAGACGCTCCCTCCAAACAGTAACCTCCTTCCCACCCACCTTCCTGTCCTCCACGCCAGAAGTCGCCTCAAGCAAGACTAGTGTTCTCTCTCTTCATACTGTACTGTACTTTGTTTCATATTTTTGTGGTTAAAAAAAATGTACATAAGGTTCAATGTAACCTTAGTTACATTGAACCTTATGGGGAAATTTGATTCAGTTCGCGACCAATTCAGTTCATGACCAGAATCATGGAACGAATTAAGTTTGTGAACCGAGGTACCACTGTAATTATGGGGACGTTAGCCAGACGGGACAGTCCCTTTTTAAAAGCAAAGGGACTGCCACCTTTGCACCTTTTGCATGCACACATAAGGGACAAGAACAAACAGCTGGGCTCTTTCTGTTTCCTATACCCCCATGAGTTCTTTGAAATGTATGTATTATTTCTTTAAAGTATTTTTTCAATTGCCCCTTTGTTCATGAGCACTTGAGGCAATCTGCAATGAAACCATAAAATGCAAAAGGAAAAAAATAACAAGGCAGATAAAAATATTCCATGTTACACCAAAACAAAGGAACCCTCGGAAAGCAAAGAGTTGCCCGAATCACTGGAAGCCAGGAAGATCAATTACTAGTGAACTAAAGACCAATAAAGAGGGCTCCAACCTAATAGCAAGGGAATTCCACAAGAGGGTTTTTGCTGGAGAAAAGTCCTTGTCATGAGTCCTCACAGACTTCCCCAGAAGGTGAGCCACATAGCAGGAACTCAGAGCATGGAGAAACAACTCCATATGAAGGAGGGAATCTTTCAGAAACCTACCCTCAGGCATTTAGGGCTTCATAGAAACAGCATCTTGAATCAGGCTCAGGAATATCTAAAAAGCCAGTGGAGCTGCTTCAAGACTGATCTTGCATAGGGACATAGCAGAAGTTAGTTCATGTGAACATGTCTCGTTTCAACCCAGGACATGAGCTTGAGTGTAGTTCTCAGATGATGCTTACATGTTTCCTTACTTGAATTCCAATTTGCACTCTTGCAGAATCCACATGAAGGAAAAGTGTGCATTTGCGGTGTATGTATTTAAAAATGTGCATTTTCATGATAGGGAAAACACTTGCATATCATTGTCCCTGCTGTGGCCTCCTTGCCCTGAAAATCATGAAGCCAGTTTATGTTCCCCAGCAAAACATGTTCAAAAGGGAATAAGGAGTAAAGTTTAAAATGGTGAAAGCTCTAGCTGGTATTATGTGTGACCTCCCCACTCCTTGCCCAAATATCAGAAGTTCTCTACCCCAGTTGTTCTTCACCGCATATACACCAATGTCACAGAAATGCTCCGTGGAGAATGTCGCACAAAGCCCTCAATTTAAGAATCCTTGTTAAGGTCCAAGAAGCAAAGTACAATAGCTTCTCTGGGATCCTTGCACTTGGAACTTGC
This sequence comes from Varanus komodoensis, assembly GCF_004798865.1. NCBI lineage: Eukaryota > Metazoa > Chordata > Lepidosauria > Squamata > Varanidae > Varanus > Varanus komodoensis. Next base: position 975,243 of record NW_025336348.1, on the reverse strand, counting down.
TGTTGGTAAAGTTTTGGCCTTCGTAAAAGTCCAGGACCTGCTGCTTTGTCCCGTTGCCTCTGCTGCTAGCATAAGAAAAGAGCAATCTCTGAATACATGAGCTCAGCTGATGTTCGGAGGGATTTGGGTTTAGATCATACAAAGGTTCTTATTTCCAGACCAAAGGTGGTTGGTTTGGAAGCCAACCCATTTCAAAGCCTTCCCATTTCAAAGCCTCAGTAGCATGAGTGCAGAAATGGACCTGCCAACCATAGAAATCAATCTAACATCTAATCAAGGAAGCCATATAACCAAGTTCAGAGATACTTGCTGAAGATGATCTTTGCCAATTCTAATTCTAACCTCCCAAGGTAATGCTTGGATGGGAACATAATTATCTTTCCAATTTTGCACTTCAACAAATTTTACAATGCAGTCCTCTCAAAAAAGCATGCCACAATGCATTTTAAAAGTGCATTTTATGTTTGATAACATACATTTAGAAAGGTGCACTTTGCAATGAAATACATTCATAAATATGAATATGTGTTTAGTGTTTCAAAACATATATTTAGATGTGGCTCTTACATTTACACAATTAATCTTTTGACTGAAAAGTACATTTTATATGAATTTTTTAAATGTATGTTAATACAGAGGTAAAAAAGAACAGAATTATGAACATTCAAAATGGACTCGGGTTCATCTCTTCCTGTCCAAGTAGAACCAGATCCACTGTGAAATCTCATGCATACAAGATGTTATGTGCGTTTTTAAGCAAATTCCTGCAGGCAGTTCATTAGCACACTTTTTTCAGATGCTAATAGACAAGGAATTACCTACCAAATCAGCACACCGGCAGGTAAACACTTGTATAACAGCAGAAGTGTTGATCATGAAGGCATGAACTCTGGGACCCTGTATCTCTCTGCTGATGGTCAGTTCCGTGGATGGGGTATCCCTGCCACCACCACCCCAACCAGAGAAGCTAGTATCTGAACACAGTAGTACCTGAAACCAAGCATGGCTAGTTCTGCATCAAATATAAACTTTCTGAAATGGGTTTTTACAGCAAATGTTACTGAGACACTGTCTTCATGATCTTGTGCAAGGCAAGCTATTAAGGGCGCAGTTCTACCACCCAGGTGCATATAGACCTCTGAACTTGAGGCTTAGAAGCATCTTCTGCTTGGAAGAAGACATTGTGGGAACTATTTGCAGCTCCCTCCAGGGATTCTCTCGAGAAACGGCCATGGGGAAAGGAGGCTGGGGCACCAGCTGGAACTGGCAGAAGTCTGCGGCCCTAGCCATCTGCCTCCCTGCCCTACAAGCAGCCTCTTTTTTCCCCTTCCAAGGTCTGGCTGCGACCTCCAAGGCAGCATGCTGCCAATGAGGTTCTTTCTGTCTTAGCCGCCGGGCTGTGGGACGGGGCTTAGCTTTTGGAGGCCAAGCATCAAGGCTGGAGGTCCTTCAGGCTCAGGTTGTGAAGAAGGCTACAATGCTGGGAGGCCGTAAGACTGCACCCTAAATGAACATGTTATAGGACACACCATCTTGGTGGATGGGGAGAATGTAGGTGTGAGTCTTTGGTGTGACTTACTGTGCGTAGAGGACACTGCTATGCAGGAGTACCCCCTAGTTCCACGTGTGAAGCAGCGAAGAGCAGAGCCCAAATAACTGGCGTTCCTCAGAGTGAGATCCATCTACTTAAGTCACTACCTTGAACGGCTTGTAAATTTGTCTGCATCAAGTGTCATGATCTTATCAAGGTTGTGCTGTTTTCCTTTTTCCTTTTCTTTCTCTTTCAGAGTTGTGTTGGATTTGTTCTTTCTTTTCACTCCTTTTCTTTTCTTTTTATTTTTGAAGCTCAGCCCTCTGATCAATGTGCACTTCCCCCCCTTCCCCATTTCCCTAAATACATCATGAAAAAGGATGAGGTTTCCGCCTTAATTGCTTGTGCTTTTTATACACATTCCTCTCTCAGCCAGAATTGTGAAGAGTGTTAGTAAAAAGGCTGCACAATAGAGCTTTTCATTAGGCCTCAGCAAGGCACACAAAAGAAGGCTTTTGGAAAGAGTGAATGCAGGAGTTTAATTTGCAGGTGGAGAGTAGATAAAAGGTGCTGACGCCTCTATTATTCTCTTACTTAGGTGACCCTTACCCTGTTCAGCTGATCCCGACAACCATGGCAGCTGCAGCTGCAGCAAGTCCCGGCTTAGGCCCGCTCCAACTGCAGGTAAGTCTGGATGCGATGCTGGCAGAGGCAAAGGTTAAATAAATATGGAAAACAGTTTTCTCTCCCATTCGAGCCCCATGAAATCTACAATAGACTTTCTCTCCCCCCCCCCCCCCCCCCCGCTGTCCTTTGTGGGTTTTATATTTTTGGCACCCCCCTTTTCATTTACATATCTGCATCTGGAAGTCGCTTTCTTTTTACCTGGAAGAGGCAGAGTTTTGAAAAGAATGCTTTCATACCCGTTCTAAGTGTGATTTTGTTTCTTTTAGTGGGCAAATTCATTATTAGTAACTGCACCCCCTCCACACACACACACACACACACGCAGATCCTTTGCTCCCTGCCATGATTTCAAATGAAGGTTTAAGTTGTGGAATGATTGTGGTAGAAGAGAGCAAGAAATGATTGACTCCCTCTCAAAGTATTAGAACTCAGAGCTGTTCAGTGGAGCCGATGGGCAGTTGATTTAGAAAGGGCAGAAAGATGCACCTTTTCCCATGCTGCAAAATTGCTTAGGGCTTGCTTAGGAACTCCGCTGCCACCAACAGAGGTGATCCCATGGCTTTGAAAGAGACTGTGAAGGGTCCGTCCGTTCGTACGTATATGTTACGTTGGGATCCTGTCTTCCTTCCATGATGGTAACAAGGGAGGCATCCAAAGATGGTCCGGGTAGCCTCTCTGCCAGGCACCAAGCCTGGTTACCTTCAGCAGGATGGCTTTCTGATATGCCTTCGTACCTTATCCAGTATCCAGAGAAGCCCATGTTGGCCAGAGACATGGCCTCCATATCAAAGCAGTGTTTCATGTCTGTCGATTAGCAGTTACTGGGCATGGGATAGCGATTAACTCCTTGTTCATTTCACATGTTCAGTCAGAGGCAGCAGTAAAATCTTGTGGAGTAACAGGCCAAGTCCCTCCATTCCACCAGGCAGGGGGCCTGCAAAGATAGGAAAGGTCTTCTGCTTTTTTGTAGAAGCAGAGAAACTCTTGCTCCAGGCATAGAAACATAGAAACAGAGCGAGTCAGAAGGGGTCTCCCGGGCCATCTAGTCTGACCTCCGGCACCAGCCGGCTCCGCTCATGACATGACCACCATGTGCATGTCCAGCCTGTCCTTGAACACCTGCACCGATGGGGCCTCAACGACCTCCCGTGGAAGCCCATTCCACACCCTCGGGGTCCTGACTGTCAGGAAGTGCTTCCTGGCATCCAAATGGAACCTTAGCTCCCTGAGCTTTGCTCCGTTGGAGCGTGTCCTGCCTTCCTCTGCAGGGGAGAACAGGTCTCTACCCATCTCCATGTGACATCCCCTCACATACCTGTATGTCACCAACATATCCTTTCTGAGTCTCCTCTTCTCCAGGCTGAAGAGACCCAGTTCTCTCAGTCTCGCCTCATACAGCATCCCCTGCAAACCCGTCACCAACCTTGTGGCCCTATGCTGCACTGACTCCAACCTGGCTATATCCTTTCTGTAACGAGGGGCCCAAAACTGAACACAATACTCCAGTTGTGGGTGTACCAGATTCATACAGAGTGGTAGTAATACCTCTCTGGATCTAGAAGCCACACTTCTGGCTATGCAACCAAGGGTGGCGTTTGCCCTCTTGACCACCGCATCACACTGCTGACTCATGTTTAGCCTGCAGTCAACCAGTACCCCGAGGTCCCTTTCACAAGTGCTGCTCTCCAGCCACTTGTCACCTAACCTGTACTTATGGCAGCTATTCCAATGCCCCAAGTGCAAGACCTTGCACTTATCCACATTGAACACCATCCTGTTGTCTCCTGCCCACTTCCATAGTCTGTCCAGATCCTTTTGGATCTGGAGTACCTGCTCCTCAGTTGTGGCCACTGCTCCAGTTTTAGTGTCGTCTGCGAATTTGATCAGCAGACTGTTCACCCCTTCTTCCATGTTGTTAATGAAAAGATTAAACAGGATCAGCCCCAGGACAGAGCCCTGGGGGACCCTGCTTGTCACTGGCCGCCATCCCGATGATTCCCCGCTAATGGTTACCTTCTGCTTTCGGTCAGTCAACCATGCCCTAATCCACCGGACAGTGCTTTGGTGTATCCCAAAACTCCTCAGTTTCTCCACCAGGATATCATGGGGCACTTTGTCAAAGGCCTTGCTGAAATCCAGGTATAGCGCATCCACTGCATCCCCTCCATCTAGCCATCTCGAAACCTTGTCATAGAATTCCACAAGGTTTGTCTGGCAGGACCTGTTTTTGCGGAAGCCATGTTGTGTGGCTGTCAGCCTCCCTTCCCTATCTAGCATCACTAGATTTCTCTCTATTATGAGCCATTCCATTGTTTTTCCTACAATGGATGTAAGGCTAACCGGTCTATAATTCCCCATGTCCTTTCTACTACCCTTTTTGAAAATTGGGACCACAGATGCCACCCTCCAGTCCTCTGGAACTTCACCCGTTCTCCACGAGGTCTCAAAAATGGAGACCAGCGGGGGTGAGAGAAGCCCTGCCAACTCTCTAAGTACTCTCGGGTGTAACCCGTCAGGGCCTGGTGCCTTTGTAATGTCCAATGCCCTGAGGAGCCCCTCGACTTCAAGAGGGGTGACTCTAGTCTGTGCCCCTAAGTCCCCGGCCTCATCTAATCTCCTATGCGGATATCCCCCGTCCTGCTTTGGGGAGAACACAGAGGCAAAATAGTCATTTAGCATCTGTGCCTGTTCCCTCATATCAGTCACTGGATCTCCTTCCTCCTTATTTAGTGGTCCCACCACTTGTCTCCCCTTCCTCTTCCTATTTACATGCTGAAAGAAACCCTTTTTGTTGCTCTTGATATTCTTGGCAAGTCTCAGCTCGTAATCAGCCTTAGCCTTGTGAAGAATCCTTCTGCAACAGGCCTCCTCCTCCTGGTATACCCTTTTGTCTATTTCCCCCAGTACCCATTTCCTAGGGAGGTCCCTCTTTCATCTAATCCCTCTAACCACCTCCTTTCCCATCCATGGCAGCACTCTCCGCTGCCTCCCCAGCTTACTGACTAGAGGTATCGTCAAGGCTTGCGCCTCCAAAACCTCCCTTTTGAGTGCTATCCGCCCCTCCTCAACTCGCTTACCTTCCAGTAACCTATCCCAGGAGACTTTCCCCAGTCTGGCCTTCAGTTGGCCAAAGCTGGCCCTCTTGAAGTCCCAGCTTCTAGTGCTCGACCTGCTGCACGTCCCCAGTCCCCTGATCTCAAAGCAAAGGATGGAGTGATCACTCGCATCCAGAGCTCCCCTAATCTGTACTTCATCTATCAGCTCCTTCCTATTGGTCAAGACCAAGTCAAGGATATTTCCCCCCTCGTTGCCTCTCGGACCCTCTGTGTGAAAAATGCTCCCTCAATAGCTTCTTGGAAGCGACGTGACCTGGCTGTCACCGCCAAGTGAGTCTTCCAAGTAATACCCGGGAGATTGAAATCTCCCATAATTACTGTGTCTCTCCCCCGAGATATCCTTAGAATCTGGTCTGTCAGGACATCATCCAGGGTCTCAGGTTGACTTGGAGGGCGATAACATACCCCCACTGTCAGGTCTCTTTCCCTGTCAAAACCCTAAGTTTCACCCAGACTGCCTCTACCGAATCCCCATCTGTGCTGCATTCTCTCTCACTGCATCCTATCCCTTCCCTGACGTATCAAGCCATGCCCCCACCTCTCTTTCCCTTCCTGTCCTTTCTCAAAAGGTGATACCCTTCTATGTTCACGTTCCAGACTTGCCTTTCATCCCACCAAGTTTCTGTGATTCCCACCAGATCATACCCTCCTATTCCCAGGAGAGCTTCAAGCTCCTCCTGCTTGTTACCCATGCTGCTAGCATTGGTGTACATGCACCTCAACTCTTTCCCACCGCTTCCTTTCCTTGGAGTTCCCGGCCTCCTCCTTCCTCCCATCCTCCCTGATTCCTGGCCCCTCTCTGAAGGAGTCCTGTCAGTCCCTGCAGTGCCTCTAAAACCTTGCTCCCAGAGCCCTGATCCTCCCCCCACACTTGTCCAGCGCAGACACGTTCCTGGGGGGGCTGAACCCCCCCCCCCGGCTCAGTTTAAAGTCTTCCGGACGAAGCTCGCTAGAGCATCTCCAAAGGACCTTTTTCCGATCCTCGTGAGGTGTAACCCGTCCCTTGCCAGAAGTCCATTGGCAAGAAACCGGGAGCCGTGGCCGAGGAACCCGAAGCGTTACTTCTGGCACCACACTCTAAGCCAGTCGTTCACCTCGGGGGGGCCCCTGTCCCTTCCTGGCCCAAATCCCCGGACAGGTAAGATTGATGAGAAGGCCACTTGGGCCTTCAGCTCCCTGAGTTTCTTCCCCAAGGCCTCAAAGTCCCTGGTGGTCCCAACCACACCCTGCCTGGCCACGTCGTTTGTGCCCACATGGATCACCAGGAGCGGCTGGTGACCCCCGGAGTGAACAAGACGCTCCGCTCTGTCCTTCACATGCCGGATGCGTGCGCCCGGCAGGCAGCAAACCTCCCTTGTCTCCAGGTTGGGGCGGCACACCGCCGGCTCAGTGCCCCTCAGTGGGCGGTGGGTGGCCGGGCCCTGGCCCTCGCCTCTCCTGCAGCGGCCCCCTTGCCGCATGACGTCTCAGGCTGGGGGTCCTGCTGTTCTCCCAGACGAAAACCACTCGCACACACACACAAGGATAAAATAAACTTAAATTTAAATTGGAAGAAAAACAAAGCACAGCACAAACAAACAAACAAAACCAACCAGCCAACCCCTGTGTCCCAGGGAAGGGAGTCTCCGGACAGCCCGGGACGCAGCCAAGGGACGCAGACAAGAGACGATGCCTTATCAGTCCCTCCGGCCCGTGGCCCCGCCCCCTGCTCCCTCCCAGCCCCTCTGGCCCCGCCCCTTCCTCTCTACTGCTCCTGGCCCTCTGCTCCCCTGCCCAGCTCCTCCCTTGCCTTCGCCAGTCCCCTGGCCACTCAGCACCCTCTCCCAGCCTGTGCCTCTGCTGCTCTGCCAAGAGGTCAGAGCCAAAAAAAACTCTTTGCAGCTGCCTGTTGGGAGGACTTGGTTCACACTGGGAGCTGCCTCCCTGGTGGAAGGAGAAGGTTTTCTGTGTCGTGTGATCTCACCATTATGCTTAGCTAAATGCATGAACAAGAACGTTCATAACCTTACTGCAGAACCTGGCAGTCTGCTCCCTGTTAAGAGTTGCCAATCAGAATGGGTTGCCAGTCTGGACCTATGGTGATGGCTTCGTTCTCACTGGTGCAGAGAAATTCCCTACGTTAGCTCATATTATTAAACTTAATACATTCATAGGACCACAGTATGAATGTCTTCCTGGAGGAACACAGGAAGTGGCTTATACTTTCACTGTTTGTCTATTCAGCCCAATGTTGTACACTCTTATTGGCAGCACCTCTGTAAGATGTTCATCAGAGCTTTTCCCCCTTTCCTTCTACCTGAGCAATTTATTGCACATGCCAAAGACAGAACCTGGGAATTTCTGGATGCAAACCATGTGCTTTCTCCCTGCATTGTGATCCTTTCCCAATCCAGGGCTGATAAACTGAACTGATTGTATTCTGGGGCTTAGCGGACAAAAGGTGTAACAGTGCTGCCATTTTGCCATTGGTTGAACTAATATGATGTCACAGAGTAGCAGGGGCAACCAAACCTGACTTCTAAAGGGGGCTGATCGTCCTTAGCCTTGGAACAAAGAGCAACTTTTGATAAATTAGCTAATACTTTTGTGACAAAGCCTTTTGAACAATAAGACTTTTGTTTGCATAGATCTCAAGAGCAGTTTCAAGGCCTTGCTTCTTGATTGTCCTTACTTCTCTTCATTGGTATTTGCCGTTGCAAACAGCAGCACAAGTACACAAAACCTCCGTGCCGGTCCGCCACATCTTCCACCCCCAGTGCCCTTCTACTGCCTGCCTCCAGAGCAAACCCTCTTTTGTTTGGCATCAATATAACTTGACCTTTTTGGAAAATGCTAGTGCGGGGAACGAATCTTACGAATGTATACGCATTCCCTAATCACAGCTGGCTACATCCTGCAAAGTATTTCAAGAAATTAGCAAAAGACCAGCAGAGCCAAGGTGCACTAAATCACGATTACCATATGTCAGAGATTTCAGAAGACCAATTCATCGTGCCAGAATCACCATGTTAAAAATAGGTGGTGCCTGTTGGATCTGCCCCACCAGCAATGGGTTAGTAGGTTTTCCTGGCTGTCTTGGTACATGGGGCCGTCTCCCTTTCGGCCCCATAGATGGGCTAGCTCGGTTGTGAGCGAGTCTGAGCATCCCAGCACTTGCTGTGTGCTGTGCATGACATAATATCACTACAGTAAGTCACTCTCTTAATGAGCTGGAGAATAGATGGGAGACAATGAAGATGGATCTCTCTGCAGTTGAGTCAGCTGAGTGCCAGGGAAAGAATGGTCAGTATATGTGCTTAGAGAGGTTAATATATTCACTCCTATTGTGCCTTTATATGAAAAGCGACACTGTGGTCCAGTCTCTGATTGCACGGGATACAAATACCATGGACAGGATGAGAATTGTTTGGGACATAAAAGCAATGCTGCGCATGTCTGCCTTCCTCCTGCAATGATTTTTCAGTCCTTGTGAAATGCTACAAATAACCACACCGAAGGCAAAGACTACAAAGGCCGAGAAAGAAGGAAAAGGGAGGCATGCCAGCCATGGTTCTATTGTTATGGCCGAAAGTTTGGCAATCAGAGAGGCCTTTCCAGAGGGGAAAAAGCAGTCGGTGATAAAAGAAAAGCCGGATTTCAGGATCTGGCTCTATCGTCCTCCTGACTATTATAGTCAACAATCCCTCTGATGGTCCATAAATGAAAGCAGGGACAACTGCTCTGCATGAGAACCTGGCCGGATCCACAGATGTCCTGGTGGGCACTGGATGGTCATGGGCAGAGCCCAGCAAGTCCCGGGCAGACTCCCCAGGAAGAAACAAGCAACACCCAGTTCATCCATCAGCTGCTTTAAGAGAGAAAATCAGACTTGGTAGATACTGTGGAGTAATTGTTCTATTTTGGTCTTGAGGCAAAGAGGGTTTTTCTTTCCCTTTTTAATTCTCCCAGACTTTTTAAGTTAATACCCCTTGGGTATTTTTAGTACACTGTTGTGACCTGGTGCTATGCTTAGTGCTGCTTTAACTATTGTTTATTGTGTTCAGTGTTTTGTAAATCAGTGCAGTATTTCATTGTCTTGATATGGTGTGAATTGCCCTGAAATCAATAATTAAGGGCAGCATATGCATCTTCTGAATAAAGGCTACAGTGTGCATGTGTTGCGTGGCAAACGAGCAAAGTCTCCTGGCAAGGAAAGGAAATAGAGACATTCAACATCTCTCTGTTTTTAAGATTATAGTTTGCTTCTGGATTTTCTAGGTAAAGGCCTTGGAATATTGGCGAGATGGTGGAATCTGAAAAGAGAGCTATGCAGATTAGGTCTAGCAACAAAGTGGCCCCTGGGAATATAGATATTGGACCTTCCTGGTGCAAACTATGTTCATGGAGGGACAAGCCCTGCTGGGGGGGCGGGGAGTAGCATGGCTTTTCAAGAGGAAATTTTCTTGCACTATTGGAGTTCTTTGAGAGTATCAATAAGCATGTGGACAAGAGCAATCCAGTAGACATTATTTACTTGGAGTTCTAAAGGGCTTTTGAAAAAGTTCCTCAACAAAGGCTCTTGAACAAACTAAGCATGAAATAAAGTGTGTGTGGGGGGGGAGGGGGTGTCAGGTCCTCTTATGGATCACTAACTAGTCAAAGAGCAGAAGACAGAGGGTGGGAATAAATGGCAACTCCTCCCAGTGAAGACATGTAACCCGTGTACTTTCATGAGATTCTTTATTATGGCCAATGCTTGTCAACCAAATGATTTAGAATTAGAGCCAACTAGCAAAGTGGCTAAGTCTGCTGAGGATGCTAAACTTTTAAGGGTGATGAACACCAAAAAGGATTGTTAGGAGCTCCAAAATGATCTCTCCAAGCTGGGAGAATGGGCATCAACATGGCAAGTACAGTTCAAGGGTAGAGTAACATATGTTGGGGGAAATAATCCTGAAGTATTTGCTGATGGGATATGAGCTAGCCGTGGCTGAGCAAGAAAGGGATCTAGGGATAAAAGTTGACAACTCAGTGAAAATGTTGGTCCAGGGCACAGCTGCTAAGAAGGCAAAGTTCATGCCAAGCATAATTAGAAGTGGAACAGAAAATAAAACTGCTGAAATCTTACTTCCCTTACTCAACTCTTTGGTGAACTACACATGGACCACGCAGTTCTGGTCACCTTGCCTGAAAAAGGACATGATTGAGTTAGAAAAGGTACAAAAGGGGCCACAAAAATGATCGGGGGCTGTAGCAGCTTCCCTGCGAAGAGTGTTTACAACAACAGGGACTGTTTGGCTTAGGAAAAAAGCGAGTCAGGGAAAACATGGCAGAGGTGTGCAAAAGAATGTGTGGTGTGGAGAAAGTGGAGAGGGAGACATTTTTCTCCCTCTCCCGTAACAATTCTACCCCAAAGGGTCCTCCTATAAAGCTGATTGGTGGGAGGTTTAGGACAGATGAAGGGCTTCTTCACACAGCGTATAGTTAAACTATGGAATTCGCTACCATGGGAACTGGTGATGGCCGCCAAGCTGGATGGCTTCAAAAAAGAGATCAGAGAGATTCACAAGGGCTGTCGGTGGCTACTAGCCTTACTGGCACTGTGCTTCCCCCTTTACCTGTGCTGTCAAGCTTGCATGTGCCATTGGCCGAGGAGCTTCGGCAGGCCAGTATCTTGCCTTGATCCTGCTTTGGGGGTCCTGTGGGCAGCTGGTTTGCCACCGTGTGTACAGAGTGCTGGACTAGGTGGACCTTTGGTTTGATCCAGCATGGCCTGTCTTGCATTTTTATGTTCTTGTGTTCACTCTGTACTATAGCTGAGAGGGAAGGTGATAGTAATAATGTAGTAGCAGGTAGATCTCTCTCTCCTTTGGACTTCCCGCAAGAGACATTTATGGAGCAGCAGGAGTTCTAATCCTTGGTGCTTTCCCTGCCTTGAGCTGCAAAGGAGTAAACAGACCATTCATTCACTGTACCAATCAGTTCATGACTTCATTGATTCCAATTCTGCTCTCTGTACCTTTGTTTCTTGGAACTCTAGAAAGAATAATTTCTACCTGTTCCCTTTTTTCTTTCTCCCCTCATTTCATTTCCCCCAGTGTTGCTCTTTAATCCTTTCCAAATCTTTGTGTACCGATAGCAGTTGTGGTGCAGGTTTTTGTTGGAAGGGATGAAAGGGGGAAATGACAATGTTGCTACTTCTGTGCAAAGGCCGGCACATGCTTTCTGCATTGAAAGACCCCTGACAAACCTGCTTTGAGCGGACATGTGTTTTGAAGCCCTTCTTCTCTCTGGGAGTCCCCTACTGCGCTGTCCTACCCATCACAGTTAGCCCTAATTGGCCGTTCTTCTTGGCATTGCCTGCCGAGAGGCTAATGACTGGATGAGCAGATACATTAAACCGCCCTCCCTGTTTTTGTGGCAGTGGAGACTCAGTGCTGAATGTAACTTTCTGTGTTAGAGGCGTTGGCATTTCTACCATCTAGGTCTGAACTTGCTTTTGTGCAGTGGAATGCAGGCCCTTTGTTGCCTTTCTTTGCAGCGATGCTGCTGGTGGGTTTGTGTCTCCTACAGAGCTTTTCTTAGGTGCTGTTTGCCTGAACTCACATTGGGTAGAACTGCCCCAGCAGATTGCCTGAAGTGACATTTTAATGTGAATGCAGAGGCTCCTGTTCGAGTGAAATCTCCAAGGCCTTTTGAGAGGCACACACACACACTCTCTCTCTCTGCCCCCACTATTATATTAAATTATATCCCTCCTATTCCCAGTGAATGGGACTCAGTGCCACCGTTCTGGCTGGCAAACTTGCACGGTAGTCGGATGGGCCACATGTTCCTTCCAAGGACCCACAGAGCACACGAACGCAGGTAGTCAGACAAGTTACATGGCAGGTGCTCTGCTTGCATGTTGGGAGTCTACGGTTGGCAAAGAAGTCTCCATACTGTAGGCAAGGTTGAGAAGACCTGGGATGCAGGTTGCTGCTTTGAGTCCTTGTTCCGGCAAAACATCTCAGGAGTTGCAGGAAGAGCAAAAAGAGGTTCAGAAGGGCAGAACCATGTGCTCCTCACACACCTTCTGCAAGTCTTGTATGTTGATCTAGCTACTGTTTCTATGCTAAAAATGGTGTCGGAGGAAAGAAGTGGGGTAGGTGAAATCAGTGCTGTTCAATCCATCCACAGTTTGCCTCCTACCTCTGCTTCTTCTGCATCACTGCAGGGCTTCAGACCTGCAGGGGCGGAGGTGGTTCTATCTTTGGAGCAGAGGAATTTCAGGGAGAAGGAATAAGCAACCTTCCTTAGGCTCACTGTGTCTCCTTTCCAGCAACCACCTCACAAAGGACCAGCAGTGCAAACAATCCACAGAAATAACGCACTTATTTCTACCCTGAGCTTCCACTTCTGAGGGGCTCTGGACAATCTTCTGAGTGGGATGGGGTAAACTGGTGTCTGCAACAGCTGGGGATTGGACCCGAGGACTTTCATGACCTCTTCCAGCTCTACTATTCTATGATTCTATGATCCTTCATGATGCTGCTGCTCAACCTTAACACAACCTACATGCTGTCTGAGATGTTGCATTATCCAAAGGCTGTTTACCTTGGGACAGCAAGTAAAGCAGGGATGGAATGGCCCTTAATTTACCGTATATACCAGCATATAAGACAACCCTTGAAACTGGAAATAGCGATGCAAAATTCAGGGACCATCTTATACAGGTGATACTTTTTCATCATGCAGTAGGGCCAAGTTCTAAGTTCAGTTCTCAGCCACCCAGAGGATGCCTGAAACTACAGGACCCCCACAAAGGTAGAAAACCACAAATATCTCTAGAAAAAAACTGCATATTATCTCTAAGGAGTACCCATCTCTAGGGACTCTGCTTGGGGATGCCACACTCTTTCTCTTGGCACTAGCTAGCCTCACTCACATGCTTTGTTGCTCAGTGGACATGAAGACTCTAGAGATGTTCACTGTTTTCTTCTAGAGATATTCATGTTTTTTTCTAGAGGTATACCCTTGCTGCTGTTAGTCACGAAGTTGTGTCCGACCCATCACGACCCCATAGACAATACTCCTCCAGGCCTCCCTGTGCTCCACCATCCCCCGGAGTCCACTTAAGCTCACACCAACTGCGTCAGTGACTCCATCTAGCCACCTCATTCTCTGCCGTCCCCTTCTTCTTTTGCCATCAGTTGGTCCCAGCATCAGGCTCTTCTCCAAGGAGTTCTTCCTTCTCATTAGGTGGCCAAAGTATTTGAGTTTCATCTTCAGTATCTGGCCTTCTAAAGACCAGTCAGGGTTGATCTCCTCTAGGACTGACCGGTTTGATCGCCTTATACAAGTATATAAGAGAACCCTTGAAACTGGAAATAAGGAAGCAAAATTGGGGATCATCTTACATGCCTGACATGACAAACAGCAGAAGACAGCTTGAAATATAGACCTTGTCTTATACACAAATCACTTATATACAGGTATATAAGGTAGCTCTTTGTCAAACACACTCCCTCCTTACTTTTGTTTAATAGTAGAGACTAGAAGGGCAATGGAGCAGACTTTTCCCTTTGAGAAGGGTCAACCAGGAGCCCTTGGGTGCCATTGCTTCAGCAAGCTCACGTTGAGGAGGGAGCTCCTTCTCTCAGTCCTCATGAATGGACAGGCTTCAGGGTGGTCGAGGATCCTTCCCCAGAGCCTCGGCTAAGAATATCCTCTTTTCACGGGTGTTCTTCTTGCCTTCAGTAGCTAAAACACAACTTTAAATAAACAATGCAGGCTTGAATTTACAGTCATAGGGGCTGACAGTTCATTCGCCATTAAAAAAAACTGCTGCCTTACCTGCTTGTTTAGAATGTCTTAATTTGCAGAAGGACAAATAATTAATGCACTGTTTAATTGCTGTATTAGACAACTAACGCAGTCCGCTTGTGCATGGGGAAAATATAAACAAAACAAAAACTGGGTTTCCAGACTGAGAACAAACATCTGGGCAAAATAAATCGAAAATAAGAGCTAAATACTCATACTGCAATGTTTTGGATTAGTATTGCCAAAAGATGGCAGGCATCCATCAGCCATTAGCTCACTAGATTCCTTTAATATTAATATGCACATTTCTTGATGGACATCGCAAATGCTGAAGATGATAATGACAGTGAGCTAATAAGGCAGCATAGTATGAATGTTTCCTATTGGCCAACCCTAAAATTGGTCTCGAATGTATAATATTAACCTAGATTGGGCATTGCACTCTCCATTTATTGCCGATGCTATATTTAGGTGCATTGGCTGCGAGATACTCGCCACCTGTTCTGCCCAAGGGGTAGCCAAAATGCCCATTTTATAAGAGATTGGTGGAGATCAAGGGCCAGTTCCCCAGCTGTAGGGAAGAGATGCACTTCCATTGGTGCTACTGGATCCACGCCCATAAACAGCAGCTGAGGATTCAGACCTAACGGTGGTGAAAAAAAATCCCACTGGCGTGCTGCACCGTTAGGTGTTGTTAAATAAAGCACTATTGATGCTCAGAATCGGTTGCTTTCACCTCTTGTCCCTGCAGCTGCAAGTGGGGGGCTCTGTCTTCTCTTCCAGTGCCCAGGAATCCCCATTAGTATATAGGGAAAGATGCAGTCAGGTGCATGGCTCACCTCCTACTTGTTTGAAAGGGCCCTACACTCGGGGTCGGTGGCCACCAGCCCGCCGCCATCATCACAAACCACTGGGGCATGTACCTGTAGGATGGGATGTGTTTCCCTCCACCTTAGAAGCAGAGATGATAATAGTGCCTCCATCTTTTTGAGACTTGCCACAGTGGAGGCACCAGCATTTCTTGGAGGTAAAACTAAAGTGCAAGCCGCAAAAGCTTCCTGTGGTTGTCTATGAATGCTCGCATAGCCAGGCGTCAAGCTAGCATGTTGAGTCACCTTTGCTCAGCTGGACAGGTGGGCCTGCAGCCAGATGGGTGACCACATGTGACGGGGAGCAGGGGTTGGATTTGATGGCCTTACAGGCCCCTTCCAACACTACTGCTATTCTATTCTAAGTGGCTGCTCTTCTACTTGGAAGAGACACCCAGCGACCGTTTTCTGCCTCCGCAGATCATACAGAAAACAAACCAAGCCATCATGTCTGCTTTCTACACAGAAAGCAGTTATGTTTTCCTCTTCCATGCAAAAAGCAGTTTTTGTGGGTGCAATTCCTTTCTGTGCAACTTTTGCCCAAATATTCATGGTCTTTAACCTTTCACGATGTTTCTGATACTAACTGTACAGAAGTGATTAGATTCAAAGGTCAATTAAAAAAAAAACTGGATCACCAAAGGGTAGAAAGAGCTGCAAGTAAGTAAACTTTTTATTTTCCCAGTATTTTAAGGTTTAGATTGAGATTTTAAGTGGGTTTTTATTGTATAGAATGAATGCTGGCCCCACTTTGTTTTATTGTAAGGCCATCTCGAGACCATTTTGCAGCAGATGGTATACAACTGCTTTAAATAAACAAATAAATGTGGGTAACGTTCAGCCTTATTCGAAACATGCTTAAGAACCTAAGGAAAGCCTTGCTGGACCATACCAGAGGTCCATCGCTCAGTATGCACAGTGGCAAACCAGCTGCCCACAGGATCCCTCCAGCGGGATGGGGGCAAGACCTCCTCCTGCCCAGCTCCTCTGCAGCTGGGCTGTGCAGGCAGGCAGGCCACCTCCGGTGAAGGAGGGAACACCCAGCCTGCAAGACTAGTAGACCCTCACGCAGCCCCTCGGGAATCTCTCCAATCCCTTCTTGAAGCCACCCAAATTGATGGCCATCACCACTTCCTGTGGCAGCAAGTTCCATAGTTTAACTATACTCTGTGTGTGACGAAGTCCTTCCTTTGAGCTAAACCTCAGCTTCATGGGATGATACTTTGGGGTTCATGTCTTACGGGAGAGGGAGAAAAATGTCTCCCTCTCCACTTTCTCCACACCATGCAATAATTTAATCCCTGTCATCTTCCCTGGCTCACCTTTTTTCGAGCCGAACAGTCCCAGCTCTCATAGTCACTCCTCGTAGGGGAGCCTCTCCAGCCCCCGATCCTTTTTGTTGCCCTTTCCTGTCCCCTTTCCAGCTCAATCATGGCCTTTTTCTGATAGGGCAGCCAGAACTAAACACAGTATCATAAGTGCAGTGCTACCAATGATTTATATAAGGGGAATAAAATGAAACAGATAAAAATTCTGGTATACAAATGTAGAACCGTTTTAAATCCCAGTATGCAAAAATGTAAACATCTAGAGCAATACCAATAAAACTAGAGCTAATTAAAATAGCTGGCATAACCCAACCTATGCCATTAAATTCCTAGGAATCAAATTTTAGATCTTATCCATGGGTGAACAGATCCAGAAAGCTACCACTTGTGGGGAGCGGAGGGGAGGGGAGGGGAGGGGAGGGGAGGAAAGGAAAAGAGCTAAATGAAAATATGAAGTCACCGGATCAGTCCTTCCAAGGAAGGAATGTTGCTAGTTCCTATGATGAAAAACACCTTCTGGCAGCTTGTCAAACTAAGAGACTGCATGAAGGAATTACTTTCCAAATTTGTATCAGCTGAAAGTGTCTCTTCCCACTCCCCATCTTTGCATGGTGAATCGACATTTTGCAAGGAGACCTGGTATATTCCTGAAAAACTGGGGGAGATGAGGAGAATTTCATCAACGTCTTACAGTGACTTTATGTACCACATGGAAATCAGTTCTGTAAGGAAACACACGCACATGCGCACACACAGGCGCACAGAATATATACATGTGTCTAGCAATGGCAAATCAACACGTGTTCACTCCATCCGTGTGAAAGTAGACAGTTTTCCCACATAAAAATGTGGTCACCGCCCTGGAAGCTTTGGAAACTGGTAAAAGACACTTCTGGCTACTTGCCCATTTAGGAGCAGCTCTGGATAATGTTAGCATCCAGTGTGAGAGAAGAAACTGGCATGGCGTACAAACAGTGGCAGTTTTAAAACCTGGCATGCAATATGGGGGGACCCAAAGATCTCAGTGATATTAGAACTGCTGCTTGGTTGTCCTGCATGCTGGACATTGGTTAGGGATGGTTTGCTCCTGAGAGCAGATGGAGCTGTTGGCCTTCCATGAAACAGGGACATACAAGTGGAGGGGGAAATTAAAAGATGGCACAAACTGACCGTCTTTGTAAGAAGCGTGTGAAGATCAATGCCTCACGCAGAAAATGGCTCTTTCTGAGGTGCTGTGTCCTTAACAGCAGTGGGTTGCTGTACGTATTGTGTGCATCAGTGGGGTGGCCCAGAGGGCACAGCACTTTGAATGATCCAGTTAGTGCTTGACAAAATTATCAAGGTTTAGTCCTATGAAAGGTCAGGGGTGTGGGGGAAGCTTTCTGTATCCCAAGAATCATTCCATACCCTTCCGTCATGTCACCTGTACTCACTGTTCTCCTAAGCTGCAAGGCCCAAACAAACCTTTCCTTGCAGGAAAATGGTCCCATCTTTCAGATCATTTGGGCTGCTGTTTTCTGCCCCCCCCCCCCCGCCCCAGCAGCTTGTATCGCATTACTGTTGAGGTGCTGGGACCAGAATTCCAGCCAGTATTTCAAGTGTGTTGGCACCACACATTTGCATGAGAGAAATATGAAATGGGCAGCTCTATTTATTTATGTATTTATTTATTAAAATATTTTATAGACCGTCCCATTATTAGCATTTTGGGATGGTTTACAACAAGCACAGATAAAAATGGCACAGCATCCAGCAATTCACAGTAAGATCACAATTAAAACCCATTAAACATTAAATAACAGGAGAATAAAAAGGTTTTCTCCTGGTGCTGAACAGAAAAAGAGTTGGCACCAGGCAAACCTCTCTGGGGAGTGTGTTCCGCAATCGGGGCACCACCCCAGAGAAGGCCCTTCTCCGGGTAGCCACCTTCCTAATCTCCTTCAAGGAGTGTTCCCGAAGGAGCTCTGCCTCAGATCCCAAGGGGCGGGAGGGCACATGGGGAAGAAGGCGCTCCTTCAGGTACCCAGGACCCAAGCCGTTTTTGCTTTTGATTCTTTTCCTGCGTCGAATCTCTATCACAGCAGCTGTGCAGTGGGTCCACTTTTTCACCAGACTTTCCACTGTAGCACCAGGTTCTCTTTCCTGGAGTCACTTGCAAACAGAATGTTGAACTACGCCGATTCTCGGTCAGATGCAGCAAGGCCTTTCTCCATCACTTCTACTCCTGAAAGGGGCATGTGCCAGATCTTTCCTCCTGTCTTTCCTCTGGACTCAACAAGGTACCCCATTTTTGGTACTGCACCAGAAGGTAAAAGCAGAAGGAAAGAGAAAGAGCACATGGTTCTCTCTGCATCACCTGTTGACTTCAGCAGAAAGCACACATCCTTGGGAGACAGGGGAGGGAGGCCCGGCAGCTTCCTCTTTGCCTCAGCTCCGGCGTGCTGTCCTCCATCCGCATGAGTGAGTTTCCTTGTAGGTTAGAGAGCCCGTTTCCCCCCTTCCCTCCTCCTCTTCCTAACCCTGAGCCTGCAGGGCAGACAGACAGAAGCACACATATGATTAATACAGCACAGCTGCAGTGCTGGCTCATTTGCATATGCATTAATAGAGGCAGAAACAACAATTCAATTACATCAAGAGGCATTTGGAATACTAAGGAACATATGCAAATAGGCCCCCGGACTGTTCCATTTTCCCTCCGTCCTTACCGAGTCCTGGCAGGTGGGGTTTTGGGGACCCGGGCATTTCTCTTGCTCGCCTCCCCCCACCCCACTGCCTCCCCAAAAATCCCCTTTGGGAAGAAGCAGTGAGGAGCTGCTTTCTCAGCCCCCCCCCCCCCCCCCGGGCTTCCCAAGAGCTGTTTGACATTTGGACAATAGGAACAGCCCAAGCAAAAGCCTTTTTCCTGTGCTGTTTTCATATCGACAAGCCTTCAGCTTGAATGTGATGACTCTTGTTCTTTGCTAAAATAACCTCCAAGCATAGCCCTTTCCATCTTCTAGTCTTGCAGACAATTCCTTCCGGGGTTTGTGTTTGTCCCATTTCTCTTGCCATTTCGAACTCTTTCTGTCTGTCTGTCTGTCTGTCTGTCTGTCTTTCTTTGCCAAGCCGCTTAATTGTTAGGATTCGCTACAGGATCAGAGTCAGGAGTAGATGTGACTGGGTACCTCCTGCGGACCCACATGTCAGTGGGGGCCTGAGGAACTGCCTATTCCCCTCTCTCTCTCTGGCAATGGTGGTGGCAAGAAAGAGAAGCAGTTGATTCTGCTGCCCCCTTGAATGATGCTTCTCTGCCAGTCAAACGAAGAAATGAAACCAGTGAAGTGAAAGAGGAAGAGGAGAAGGAGCAGGTGGCGGTGGGAGAGGGCAGGTGGGAGGAGGCACTTGAGTTGCCGAAGGCTCTCAAAACCTGCAACTGGGTTGCCTACTGGCATCATATTTCAAAAAGGTCCAATCCCATTCCGGGCTGCAGTCAATCCGTGAGCGAACCAAGGTGGAGCTGGATGAGGAAGGCAGTAGGATGCCTGCTTGTGAATGCAGGCTTTCTCAAGTTCCTTTTCCTGAATCTGCACTTTCAAAGGAGTTCAGGTAGCAGGCCTGGAATGGATCCTTCGATGAATCCTTAGGCAGCTGCTGCCAGCCAGAGTAGGCACAACTAGGCTGAGTGGCCTTACTCCATAAGCACAAACTTTAAAAAATTATGCCAAGGGCCTTGGGGACTCAGAATGTATGAAAAGTCCATTAACAAAACTAAAACTAGCCAGGCCCCTGTTTCCTTTCTCTAGGAGAACAACAACCCTGCAGACACAGAAAGATTTAGTATCGTTGTAGCTAAAGTTGCATTGGTCCCTGGGATATCCAAGGGCTATCTCACTTGTAGCCTTCACTTACTCCTAAGGTGCAAGAGGAAGCCATTAAAATGGCTTCTGCCAAGTATGCCAGTTAAGACTTACATCTAGATGTTTGACAATCTACATTTCCCGATCCTGTCAGGAAATGAAACTGAGGACATAGCTCTGCTCAAGTATGTGGTTATGTATGCATATAGGTATAGGTTTGTGTTTTGTTTTGTTTTGTTGCCAAGTCATGCCTGACTCTTCATGACCCCATGGACAACATTCCTTCAGGCTCTCCTGTCCTTCACCATCCCTCAGAGTCCACCCAAGCCCACACCCACCACCCCAGTGACTCCATCCAGCCACCTCCACCTTTGCCATCCCCTTCTCCTTTTGCCTTCAGTTGTTCCCAGCATCAGGCTCTTCTCCAGTGATTCCTTCCTTCTCATTAGGTGGCCAAAGTATTTGAGCTTCATCTTCAGTATCTGACTTTCTAAAGAGCACTCAAGGTTGATTTACTTTAGGATCAACTGATTGGATCTCTTTGCAGTCCAAGGGACTCTCAGGAGTCTTCTTCAGCACCACAATTCAAAGGCATCAATCCTTTGGCGCTCTGATTTCCTTATGGTTCAACTCTCACAGCCATAGATTACAACTGGGAAAACCATAGCTTTGACTATATGAACTTTTGTCAGGAAAGTGATGTCTCTGCTTAGTATGCTGTCTAGATTTGCCATAGCCTTCCTCCCAAGGAGGAAGCGTCTTTTAATTTCTTGGCTGCCATCCCCGTCTGCGGTGATCTTGGAAGCCCAAGAAAATAAAATCTGTCACTAATGCATATAGGCACAGGTTGGGAAATCATTCAATATTAATATAATGCATCTCACCATAGTGGAGAGAACTGTAGCCAGCTGTCTTTGGACCTTGTTCAATTCACCATTCAGTTGCTGGTTTTTGGTGGCACTTTTCTATCTTCTTAGGCTTTTTCCTAAACTGGACAGATGAGTCATCATCATCATCATCGCATTGAATTTATATCCCACTTTTTCCTTTTGCAAGGAATCCAGTGGCGCTGACATAGTTCTTCACTCCATTTTTATCCTCGCAAGTACCCTGTGAGGTAGGTTAGGAAAAGAGTGTGGGGCTGGTCCAAAGTCCCCCTAGGTGCTTCATGGCCAAGTGAGGACTAGAACCTGGATCACACGGGTCCTCAGTGCAACAGTCTATCTGCCATGCCCCGCTGACTTTGGCTTCAAATTCAGGACACCTTCTCTGGCATCCCTTCAAACAGAGAAGCATCTTTTACAAAACAGGACACATGGCTGCCCTGGGCTGGAAGGAGAGGCATGCAGCTTTGGCCCCTAAGCCCGGCAGGCAACATGAGCCCACCGCCTTGGGCCAGCTTGGTGTCAGTGCTGGGGAGGAGGTGCCCGGGAACATTGCCACTTGCCGCACGCCCGGCTCCGGTTCCCAGTTCTGGCAACAGGGAGTGGAGAGGCTCAGATGGAGAAGTTCCATGCCAGGTCTGCATTTGGATATGGCCGCCCACAGGCTTGGCCCGGCCTCGGTGCCCCCGCTGAGTCAGCACCCATTTGGAGCGTCTCGGGAAGATGAGAAGGCGAAAAGCAGCGACGCGAGCAGAAGCACGTAACTGCCTGGCAGGCGCCGCCGGAGAGGTCGGGCCATTTCAATTTCTTTCATTGTGGACGAGAGACGCACGAGGGAGAGAGTGTTGCACTTTTTCCCTTTTTGTTTCTGAGGTGAAGCAGACAGAACGCTTCTTGATTATTTATAAGACATTAATTTTAGATGGCAATGCCTTAAGTGGCTGATACTGCCAGGAGTGGAAGCAACACACTGAAAAACCTGCCCATGAGGATGTACCAGTTTTGGTGTCCTTCGGATGTCCCGTTGCAGTGGGACGACAGTGGGACATCCAGAGGAAAATTGGGAGGAGGGTCTACTGATGTTTCCACTTACGTATTTTAGAGCATTTGGTATTCAGGTATGTCTTCTGAAAAATTGCATCTAGCTGTGCTTTTCCTGCTGCAGTGCCACTGGCCCAGATAGGTAAATTTAGGACTGGCAACTTTGCGTGGGGCTCCCTGCTACAGGGAACCTTCCCGCCTGCAGCCATAAGCAAAAGTGGCTGCGTGGCTCCGTTCCCAGGCCATGGGGGAAGCACTCCTTGCATGCCCCATGGCCTCCCAGGCACCTGGGAAGTACAATTCAACAGAGAATCAACACCTTCTCGCCCCATGTGCTCTGCTTCGGTGCAGAACCGGAAGGGAAAATGCAGTGGGAGCACTCATCTTGTTTCCCAACAGAATCGCCAGGGGTCCAGCAGTGGGGTTGTGGCGAGGACGGCCAGCTGGGCCAACAGGGGGGCACAAAATTCCCCTGCAGGATCACATTCAAAGGAGAAAGACACTGAGCGTGAGCCATTTCGTACTGTAAACTCATTTAAAACATAGCACCATCATGACCGCCAGAACAGGAGCGTTTGCATCTGCTGCCCTGCTTCTAAATACATCTATGTAGGAATAAGCAACCTTTTGTTGTGGAAAAGTATGACATATTTCAAAGTCAAAATAATGAAATGAGTGTCTGTAGCCATGTACGTGCCTAGCCAGCTGATACTTCTGTTGTTGCTGTGTGCTGTCAAGTTGTTTCCGACTTGGGGTGGCCCAGTGATTGAAAAGTCCTCCAAGATATCCTGGCCTCAACAGCCCTGCTTAGCTCTTGCAAACTTGAGGCTGTGGCTTCTATTATGGAATTGGTCCATCTTGTATCTGGTCTTCCTCTTTTTCTTCTGCCTTTGACTTTCCCTGGCATCATTGCCTTCTCCAGTGAGTCTTGCCTTCTCTTGAAGCACAGTTTCAGAGACGCATCACGACAGCCTCCGTTTCATCATTTTTTGTTTTTGGGGAAAGTTCTGCATTGATTTGGTCTAGGACCCTCTTGTTCATCTTTCTGATGGTCCAGAGTGTTTGCAAAGCTCTCCTCCAGCTTTTTTCACCATCCAGCTTTCACACCCACGCATAGTGATCAGGAATACAATAGTGTGGGCAGGGATGTGTAAGGAATCCATGGGGGGCAGGGGAATCCATCAGACTCTAGCCCGCTTTCCCATGCCATGAGTCCAACTTCCTGGTTAGGACCATGAATCTCCTGCACAAGCAGCATCCTTCTTCCATGCACATGACTTGCACAGTTCACTTGCGCTGTGCATGACATGAAAGGAAGCTGCCAGCTGTGCAATTGGTGTTCTGCAAACATCTGTGGATTTCCTCTCAGGTTGACTCAATTTCTAAGACAGGGCTGACCATGGGAAGAAGTCCACAAACTGCTCTTCCAAGTCCTCATCTTCTAATTTCTTGGCTGGAGTCTCCCTTTGAAATTTATATATTTTGAGCCAAGGTAACCAGTCTCAAGCAACATGGACCTCTGTTCTGTAGCACCAAAGATTGGTTGAAGGCATTGTTATGCATGGCATAGACCTACTGAACTCAGTGGAATTAACGAAGAACTAGCTGTGTTGGCTTGTCACACTCTTGTCTGTTGCATGCACAGCTTAAAGTCTCCAAGGCTTTGATCTAGCAAATGGCAAGTCAAGGAATGTCAGACTGTCTTCCTTTTTTTTCCTTTTAGGGTGTATTTCTTGCACAGATGGAGATATGTGCCACAGATTTTTCACATCAGCTTTGGTAGTTGATTATAACACCCATTCCCTGTAGGGGAATATCTAAGGCTGGTTTTATTTTGAGAGGCAAGCCAAAATTTGTGGAAACTTGAAGAGTTTAGTGATCAACTATTTCACCCTTCCAGGTTCCTAGGAAAAAACAGCACGGGTTCTCCTTACCACTGTTTGACATTTCTGGTCTAGTGTTTCCCCAGCCCAGTGTTAACCATGGTTAGGGTTGTCACAAGCATTCAAGCAGGGCATTCAGAGTAGTGAACACCCTGGCTTGCCATTTATTGTATGCTGCTGATTCCTCACAGTAGGTTGTGCTTTACTTGATGTCGCCATGCTCCGGGACCTCTTCCATTCTTTGCAGCCATTTCCACAGCTTCATTTTGATGGTAGAAAGTCTGGTATTATCTGGAAATATCAGAATGAAACCCTAGCGTAGTTGTGGATTTCAGCTATACCACAGCACCACCTAGTGGTAATGCCACAGAACATATAGAATAGCAGAAAAAGAAAACTCCAAGGGAAAAAACAATATGTAAAGGGGTATGAATCCCACAGAGAATCCAGAAGCAGATCCCTTAATGTGTGAAAAAGATGCAAATGCTATGTTTGGTCCTTCTAGGTTTTACAAATGGGACTTACCACAGAATGTTTGCAGAGTAGTATAATTTTGCTTAGGAACCCATTCCTATTCCGTTCTCCTTCGTTAGGCCATTTCATGCCTGCTTTCATTAGCCATGCTGCAAAAGAACTGGTATGCCTAGTTTAGAGAATGCAAGGGGCTCCGGCGCATCGGTCTGTTAAACACTGTGCTGCATCTCATATGGTAAACCACTTTTGGTAATGAGCAGCTTTGAGAAACAGTTTGTGAGCTGGTGGGGTGAACTGGGAAAGAAGTCAGTATCCTGTTGGAAGCATCTAGAGCCTTGGGAATACCTGAAGTAGACCTTCAAATTCCAGTCATTATAATGGCCATGGAGATGTCATAGAAGCGCCAACTGCAAACACAGAGACCTGTTCAATTAGAAAGAGAGAGAGAGAAACAATAGCTGATTCATCACTTCATCACTGGAGCATAGTTCCAGCCCTTAAAATACTTCAACCTCCCCCCTCTTTTATTGCCTGGAATCTTAAGAGCTTTATCATTTGCAGTCATAAAATGAAAATATACACCAAACCCTCAAAGGGCAAGTATGAAATTAAATTATATTTGGGCATCTGTAACCTTTTAAAACGATCAGATTCTAGTTAATGTATTTCTTCCTGTTCCGAGGGCTGCCATGGTGTTTGATGGTGGGAAGCAGTCCAAAGGGCATTGGGAGATAATAAATTCACTGGAAGTTTCACCCTGAGGCAGTCCTCTGTACACCATGACTTCTATTTAGTAGGCCTGACCAAAAATCTTGTCACATTCAAAGGTCACCAAGGTTGGGGTTGGTGTGTCCCATCGATCTTTCCCCAGTGGAACCAAGTGACAGCAATGCTCATAAGCAGTCACCAGAATCTGGA
Organism: Varanus komodoensis; assembly: GCF_004798865.1. Lineage (NCBI taxonomy): Eukaryota > Metazoa > Chordata > Lepidosauria > Squamata > Varanidae > Varanus > Varanus komodoensis. The sequence goes on along the minus strand of NW_025336348.1, from coordinate 949,889 downwards.
AGAGCAGCTCGAGTGGATGGAGGCCAGTTGGCTGAAGAGGGAATAGGGCAACCTGCGAGGCCTTTGATGTCCTGCAAGCTAATCAGAGAGGCTAATATCCTTGCAGGGATATTTTAAACTCAATATTGCGGACTCCCCGCTTTGGCTGTTTCTTCCTGCATCTTTGTAGAATTCCTTTCTGTTTTCAGAGGTCAAATTCAGCCCAGGTTAAGCACTCCAGTGTGTCTTAGAATGGCTAAAGATTGATTCTATTGGGCTGTAACTTTTATAAAAATTAAATTTGGTAAGCATTGGTCACATACTGTATATTCTCAATTTCAGTACATTAATATTACACCTGTGATCCATAACTTCCCTCCTTTTTCTCTGTCTGCTCTGCCTTCTCCTACTGCAACCACGACTAACATTACCACCACCACAACTAACCATCAGCATGTCTTTAACCTTGAATGGCCAATCAGCATCCCTAAGACGACTTAAAAAGAGTGATAGATAGATACCAAAACATCAAAAAAGTAATAAAACAGCATCGTTCTGCATAAAACAGAACTGAACTCCAATCAATCAAAACTCAAAAACTCATTGATCAAAAATCAATTAAAACTCAAAGCAGCTTAAAATAATTGAGAAAAAATGTTTCTTAAAAGTCTAGAGAAATAAAACAGGTATTTGCACCAAAACTGAGTGCCAGGCACTCTTTCCACAGACAGGATGCCATGACCAAAATGGCTCTCACCTTGGTTACCACCTACCTTCCCTTACTTCTGATGGTGCTGGAATCCAGAATGGATAAGAAGCATGGGTGTATATTTTCTTTATATAAAGAGCTTTCAAAATGTTTCACATGCATCATTCAATGAGCCTCATATTTGACTCTGGCCATGTATTAACACACTTTTCAAACCCAGTGTTGATGCAAAATTATCTATAATTTTCTGTGCTTTCCTTCTCTTCGTGTGAAACCATAAAACAGAGTGAGTCAGAAGGGGCCTCCCGGGCCATCTAGTCCATGCAAAAGACACCCCACCCCCACGTTCACAACAGACTGCATGTGGTGGTAATGAGACTGACAGCTTTTCCATGGAAAATCCCATATCTTTCCACACAGAAAACTACATACCAGTGAGCAGGAGTCTAACCCAGTTTCTTTCCTAACTCTGGAACTTTTCAATGCAGACGATTTGGGAGAACACATGGAGTACCATTTACTTCTGCAAAGCCTTTATAAGAAATGTTCTGGAATATGCTTACCCATTTTACAGATGGAAACAGGAGTTCCAAGGGTTGTAACTTATTCCATGGCAGAGAACTGAAGATAGATACAGAAAAGCAGCAGAAGAGTATGACTCAGGCTTGTTTTTCCTCCATTCCGAGCCCTACCCCTCAAACGCCGAAGCAGGCCTGAAGCGCTGGGCACACCATCAGTGCCATGCCGACATAGAAAGCTAGAGTCTCAGGGGATGCTTAGGCTATTGATCACCCTCGCTGTTCTGCCCTCCTTCCCCCACTGAAATTATTAATTGACTGATAACCTGGGAAAAATACTTTATATGTTGAAGCTTTCTGGAATAGCACATAAAGAGGCAGTGATACATGCCAGGATGTCAGATGGGGATTCAGCTGTTTTGGCTTACTGCTGTGTGCCATAAATGAAAAGGGCTTATGGAGAACAAGGAAAGCGATAGCAGTTTCTCTCTCTCTCTCCTTCTCTAAGGAGTAGAACCCGCAGCAAAGAGTTCCATGCGCCTTCCCTCCGAACAGGAACGCTCCCGCTTGGGGTTCCACCCATCTAGACCCCTGTCTCTTCATTACTCTTTCCTGACTGACAACATTCCTTGGCTATTGGGCATGCTCAGTCCCATTTGGCTGCTCTTCCTTCCCTTGGGTTGTTATTGTCGTGTTGTTGCTGTTGTGTTGAAGGTTTTTCCCTAGGCCGACTAACTTGGATTCGTCCAAGCCCACTGATAGCCCCATCTTGTTTCTCAGGGACCCCATTTTGGTTCCATACGACCCCACAGGTTTGCTAGTAAAGGTTGGTTGGTCTGTCTGTCTGTCTGTCTGTCTAACAGAATATAAACAAGGAATTTGTGAAAGAAAAATAACCTTGAGAAACTTCTCCAATCTTTTGGCCTCATTGATCATTCTACAGGAATATCCAAATTTAATTTAATTTTCATGAAAATTGAAATATAAGTGATAGTAACTATGTTCTACCCATTCACTAAAGCACAAGAATATTAAGAATCATAATAGAAATAACAGGAAAAATCCAGGGACGTAAAGTCATGTATGGCTATACACAAGACACCACACTTAGGGCTTCCAAAGGGATTTGAAAGACCCTGAACAAACCCAAGGTGGCCCCTGAAGTCACACACAAAGACACTAATACCCAAACTAACCTATTTCAGACAATGCTGCACAGGCCGAGGAACACACACAATACATCTGGCCATATGGGAGAAGCAGTGTGATGCCTTAAATACTCACCTTAAATACTTCCAATGAAACAGAACTCATCTCCTTCCAAGACCATCTGCTCTACTGCTGAACAACTCTCACTGCTGGGAAATTGCTCCTCATGATAACCTTGCAGCTTCTACTGTCTAGTTCTAGTTCCGTCTCCTCCATGACAGCCTTTCAGATATTGGAAGTCCTCTGTCATCTTCTCTTCTCCGGGCCAAATATACCTATCTTTTCAACCATTCCTCACAGGGCTTGGTTTCCAGACCATTCATGATCCTGGTGGTTGTTCTCTGGACACAAACCGGCTCATCAGTGTCCTTCTGGAAGTGAGGTGTCCAGAACTGGACACCATATTCCAAATACAGCCTATCTAAAGTGAGGAACTATTTCTTCTCATTATCTGGGCTCTATGTTTCCCTAATACAGTCCAAGATTGCAATAGCTACCGAATCTGAGGTAAGTGAGGGGGGTGTTAGGTACATGAGGGGGTGTCACACGGAGGTGGGGAGAGACCTGTTCTCCCCTGCAGAGAAGGGCAGGATGTGCTCCAACAGAGCCAAGCTCAAGGAACAAGGTTCCATTTTGATGCCAGGAAGCCTTTCCTAACAGTTTGGACCCTGAGGGTATGGAATGGGCTTCCACGGGAGGTGGTTGAGGCCCCATTGGTGAGGGTGTTCAAGGATAAGGTAGACATGCACATGGTAGGCATGCCATGAGCGGAGCCGGCTGGAGCAGGGGGTCAGACTAGATGGCCCTGGAGACCCCTTCTGACTCTGTTTCTGTGTTTCTATAAATTTCCCTGCTGGCTCATATTGTTTGTGACCCTAAGTCTTTCTCACATGCACTTCCACCATTCCCGTGCTTACCCGTTAGTCTTTGTACTTATATGTAATTCGTACAAATTTGCACAGTGGAAGCCTGAAATTTGCACAAATTTCCACAGCTTGTAAGTGTGTGTGTGCGTTGTGTGCAAATTGTGGGCTTCATGCTGGCTTGAATCATGTCAGATTGAATTGGCGTAGGGTTGTCAGGATGGACTTTGCAGACCAAAGTATATTTAATTCCCTCACATATCCTTTTGCTCCTTCCTGTCTAGATCCTTTTAAATGTTCAGCCTGTCCTTTTGTGGTGTTGGCTGTCCTTCCTAGGTTTGTGTCATCTGCAACTTGATATGCAACACCTCTGCACCTCGTCCAAGTCATTTATAGGAATGTTGGCTAGGATGGCGCTCCTCACAAAGACGCACCATCGTTGCCCAACCATCTGTGGGTGGCCTAATCAAGATGTGGCCCGACCCACATTTTACCATCTTGTGAAAAAAACTTGTCAAAATAAAGATACGGTATATCTCCAGCATGCCCACATTCCACCAAATTTCTAACTCTTTTTTTTTTTTTAAGTGGTCAATTTAGTTTGCCACAACTTATCCTGCCTGACAAAGCCATCTTGACTCCTAATCAGTGCGTTTCTTTTCTGGATAATCACAAACTGCTTAATGGGCCAAGTGCTCTCATCAAAGTGACTGCTCTTTACTTCCCTGTCTTCCCCTTCTAGAAGCTACAAACATTTGCCCATCTTCAGTCTTCCAAAACTTCAGTCATGTAATCAATCCAAAGTTTGGGGTTGTGGCGTATGTGTCTGCTTTTTTTTTTTGGAAATGTGAGTTTTGCAGCTCCTTTCAATGCAAGAAGCATATAAAATGAAAAAAAAAGATTACCATATTAAAATTATTCTACTTTCTCCCCTCCTGTTAAGTGTCAATTTGTAGATGATTAATTTTTAACATGTGGATTAGGGTCTTGCTTAATTAATCTTATTGTTAGCAATAGGAAAATGCTTGTACATATGGACAGTATTTCAGTTGATAGTGATTTGGGAATGAAATTGTAATAACTAAGGAGGTGTAACACATTTCCTTTCCTTTTTTTAATGCTTGGGTTGGCTCTGTTAAATCAGTGAGTAGCAGAGTCTTTTTGCCTGGCAAATGCGAATGTGGCACAGATCGTTTGGGGGTGCAGGCAGAAAGTCTGGGCTGATTTTGGATGGTCCTTCTCCATAAACAGAAATTCAAGCCAGCTAGTTTGAAGCCATTTATTTATTTAGTTGCTGGTTTTACAAATGCTACTTTTCACCTAATGATAGTTTCCCAAAGTGGCTCACATCAATAAAAGGGAGAAGCAGGCTCTTACGGAGCAGCAGGGAGGTGATGTGGAAGTGTCTCGTATCTTCCCATTCGAGTTGGGGGAGAAGATGCCCCTCATGGGTCCTGAAATCATGTGATTCCTTGCTTGTGTTGTTGAAAACACATTGTGAAGACAGGAAGATGTCCTGATGTTCTTTCAAACCCTTTGCAATAGTTTTCTCCGCATGCATCTTGCAGGGAGATGGGCATGAATCTGGGAAACAAATGCACAATCCTTTTGCTGTTGTTGAGTCACAAAGCATGCCCGACCCATCACGACCCCATGGACAACATTCCTCCAGGCCTTCCTGTCCTCCACCATCCCTCGGAGTCCACCCAAGCCCACACCCACTGCCCCAGTGACCCCATCCAGCCACCTCATCCTCTGCCGTCCCCTTCTCCTTTTGCCGTCAATCGTCCCCAGCGTCAGGGTCTTCTCCAGTGAGTCCTTCCTTCTCACTAGGCGGCCAAAGTATTTGAGTTTCAGCATAATTCTTACACTGAAGTTTGTCATTTTGCAAATGCCATATAAGAAACTGGGTCTCATATAAGGGACCTTTTTATTTTGAAAATTAAGACTGATCCTAAAAAACCCCCTGTTTGTTCCTCACCGATTAAAATTAACCTCCTTCTTGGTCAGCTGAGGACTAGCTGGGATCTCCTCAGCTGGTAGGAAAAGCTTAATTTGCTCTGTGAACTGCATTCTATTATCAGTTCTCCATTACTGTCAGTCAACTGACCTGGATAAAGGCACAAGCAACAGTGGTGGTGGCAATGACAGACACTCCTTCTCGGCACATGGCGTTCGGTGGAGGCGCACGCACTGCAGAAGCAGTTACCCTCTTCCAGCTCAGGCAGAAATGAAACAAGCTGACAAGGATTCCTTGTAGGCTACCCAGGGGAGCTCACTGCCACACGCAGGGGAGGGGGGCACCACACACTCACACACACACACACACACACACACACAGAGGATCTGAATTTGGAGGGAGAATGGACATGGAAGTCGTGGCAGTAAATAGGAATGTCTTCCCTCAAAGTTAGGCTGTCGGCTACCCTTATTTCTGAGAGTTTTCTCCACTGCCTTCTGTCTTACTCTGGAGTGTGGAATGGAACGTGACAGCTAGATATCACAGCCCCTTTATTCTACATAAGAAGTCTGTCTGAGTCATTTTGCTGCTTTGTTTGCTCTGGCAGCCAAAAAAAGATCAGGACGGGAGAATTAGACAAATTTGCTATAAACTGCATTGGAGATTCAGATGAATTTCTGTTCGCAGTATATTTTAATCTGTTTGCGGTTGTAGTGTTTGAAATCCTTCATGTTGTCACCTGTGTGCATACATTTGCTGTATTTGTCATGGCCTTTGGCTGGAACAATGAACTTTTTTGAAAGTAAGAGCCGTTTTATTGGGGACTGGCAACTAGGACAGAAGTAGCAGGCCAGCTTCGTCTCTGCTTCATGTCTTCTTTTTTACATCTTGGGATGGGTGAGTTGGAGACTTCTGCAAGTGCTTACTTGGAACCTGGGTGCAAAGCCCTGCTCTGAGTTACAGTCAAAACATGGACCCAGACAAGCTGCTCTCTGTAAGGCTCCATCCAATTAATGGCCACCATCCCAACTGAAAGTCTCCCTGTTCTAATCCAGGATCAAGTTAGGAAAACCACATCGGCCTCCTCTGGACAACCAGGCATGTGGGATTTTCTAGGACTGATTCTGGATTCAGAGCCTAGCTTGGAGGTCTCTAAGTTCTGGCTGTGCTTTGGGGCCTAGAACAATCTGACTCTTGTGCACACCTCCTTGTAGGAACTGGCTTGGCCAAATCTATATGTGTGGCAGAACGTGCTAATATATTCCTAAGCTAGTAAGAAGGGCTACACCACTTGAGGTTGCAAATAGGAATGTCCACTTTTGAAACCTCGTGTATGCATTAAACACACACACGCAGTGCAAAGACAGACAGACAGACGGACAGTTCATCCTGTTTACTGTTCTGTTAGTTCTTACTGTCATGGGCAGATGCAAAACATTCCACCCCCTTCAGTCTGAAGGGATAAAGTCCATTCTACCATAAGAGGACTCTACCAACTCATTGCCTTTTCCCTTTGTTCTTGCATGCATAGAGTAATCTAGAGATGCTGGGAGGGCTCTGTTCATGCCAGGAGGGGTCCATGAAGACCTCACGGAAAGGAAAACCTGCAGTTCTTTTGTTCTGCCATTGCAATTCTTCACCACACGTTATATAAAGCTGGGCTTCTCGGCTTTGTTCCTCGCAAGCCATTATGTGAGGATGGAATGCACCGATCCGCACACAAGATAAAGTTGGATCTTTACTTCCTTGTTCTCCAGCATTGCTGCTCAAACAGGTCTTTGCAAGCCACCTTGGCTGCTTAGGGTTGCATCTAATGGTATTCTTCCACCCATGTCAGTGGCATGCATCCCCACTCCCCCCCCCTAAATACTCCATTGTGCCATGACAAAAAAGTGTTCTTCACATCTTAATCCAGGAAAGATACACACAAGACAGCTGTGCTGTATCTCAGGGTGGAACAGGAGACCCTTCACCAACTAGATCACACCCGTTGTCCATCAAGTCCAGTTTCCTGTTTCTCGCAGTGGCCAAGGAGATGCCTCTGGAAAGTCCAGCAGATGATAGCCACAACTGTCATCTGCTCTCACTTCCCAGCATCCTGTCTTGCTTTCTCTGAACCAGCTGGGTGTGCATATAGTCATCACTGAGTAACCATGGATTATTTCTTGTAAACATGGGCCATATGACCTGGGTAACCCAGTAAACCAGGCAAGGCCCACTGGCAGAGCCCCTTGGAAGACAAAACCAACCCAAATCCAGCCTGCGCTCAGCTTAACATTAGAAATGGTTCAGAGCACAACAGCATTCAGTTTCGGTGACTAACACATGTAGCTGTACCCTGTGCCATGTAGCTGAGACCTGTTGATAACCCCTTTGAAAGAAGATCCTTCCTCTGGTTCCGGAAGCCACTACATGTTATTTTCATTGGGCCTTCCTGTAAGCTTTGTTATGCAAAACAGCTGTCTCCCATTCAGCCGGCCCCTGGGAATGATCCGTCCCAATTTGTGTCTCCCCTCCTTCACTGTTTCTTTAGGAAATGCAGCAGGGCTCAACTGTAGCATAGCTTCAGGCCCCGGGATAAGGCATGTGGATAGTATTTGCCTGGAGCCTTTACATTGCTTGCATTGAACAACACATTCATATGGAATGTATCAGCCAACAGTGTTTACCCGGGTGACCCTATCAAATTTCCTTTCTGGATCACTTTCAAGTCTTTTCACTCCATTTCAATTACTGTCACATGGCGTGAACATTGTTATGTACAAATATGTGACTTATTTGGGCAGCCTTCCAGTTCCTATTCTTAATTTGCAAAGGGAGAGACAATCTGGTCCGCTATCTTCACAGCTCCGCATCATCATCATCATCATCATCATTATTATCATTATCACAGAAACAAATTGCATGAGCTGATGATAGGAAGTGCCTAGTGATAAGTTCCTGCATGGGAACAACGCCCAAGCAGATCTTGCAGTCCACTCAGAAGGGGGTTGGAGCCACACGGTCTGGGCTTTGGGTTCAGCTTTTACATTCCACACTAGCCTTTCCTACAGCCAACTGCCTCAAAGCCCCCTCTGAGACAGTTGGCTCATGCGCTGCCATCAGTGGGCAGGGAGGAAGTGCAGAGTGCCACATGCCCATAGACCTGCATGAGTGTCACGAGAAACCCATGCTTGGGGAAGTCTGCGCATAGGTTACCGATCTTCACATATCAGCGCTCATCATGTGGACATCAAGCAAAGCCAGAAGGATGCACGAGGCTGATGCTGAGGATGGGGGTAGCTGGTGTGGCCTCGTTCCCTGCTCCCACGTTGATGGTAATGCCTGAGCAAAGTGTCTGGAAGAAGCTAAAGCAGGCTTTGTCAAGCTGGTCCCCGTCAGGTCTATGGGGCTACAACTTCCAACAAGCACATCTAGAGGGCTTTAAATTGGGGGGTGGCTGAGCGAATCCCTGGACTTCACAGGGCAAGCTGCAATATGAGTCAATGCATGAAGGAAAGTTGGCAAGTGCCCCAGGGTGTAGTGATGCAGCTGCCTAGCTGAACTTCAGGAGGCAACCAATGCCTGGTTGGATGACTGCTAGAAACCCTTCCTATGCCACCTTGAGATTCATGATGGAAGGAAGATAGCATCTATGTAGATGATGGTGGCGATGGTAAATCTTAGCAGAAATAAATTGCGTGTTGCGTCTCCCATTCTCTGCTGTTTGAAATGTTACCAACCTCTTGGAATGGGACCTTGACTTAAGTTACTCTGTTAGATGCTTTGCATGGAATCTACTGTCTGAATTTTAACAATGCAAAGAGAAAATCAAATCAAGGGGGAGGTAAAAATCACAGGAGAGGACGATGGGGAAAGGCAAGTCAATTTAGTTAAACTTTGACTCTATCAAAGTTTAGTAGATGGAGACCTTCGCAGTAATGGTGGACTTAAAGTCGACTTTTCAGAGAAAGAAGCAGAACCATTAACGTGTTCTCCAAAGGAGGGGGGTATTTTTGAGGATGTACCAAGAGATCTGCATAGTTTTGTATTGTAATGCAATATGCAAAGCTGGTTGTTCTGAACAGATCCATCTCTGGGAGAAAGGGCAGAATGGAATATTTCAGGAGATTTGTGGTCCATGAAAGAGCAATCCTTCGTGCTTTTTTCCCTGAAAGGTAGGGTCGGACCGCCTCTGCCCCCTGCCCTTAACTCCTAAGAGACTGGAGATAAGCAAATTCCCCTCCTCCCTCCAATAAGACAAGGGAGGATTTGTAATATATAACTGTTATTTAACATAGAGAAAAAGGGGGAAATAAAATATAGTCTCACAGTGATGATCAGAGATGCATTAATCTGATCTTGAGGATATTACTAATAATGCATATGTATTATTGTATGTATCATGCTGATACACGTACATAAATTCCCATTTCACATCACTAATATAAGTTGAGGTAGGATGATCAAATGTCAGAATGAGTATTGATATGAAGTTGTCGCTGGTTGTCTATTCTCTCATAGGATGCCAATGGTGTGAGGTCTTCAGTCCATTGCTCGGTTGACGCAGATGATTTGTCTTTCCATCCCTGTAATATGAGTCTCTTAGCCACCATGAGGGCTCCTCCAGTCCATGGTGGTAGCCAAAGAGTAGCCCCCGGAATGTGGGAATTGTAATTCAGCAATACATTGACAACTTTAAACAAGGATGACATATTTAGGACAAAGCTGATGTCTCTGAAAGCTTCTGTCCAGCAGGGGGCCACCACTGGGCATGTCCACATCATGCTCCTTAATGGTGCCTCTGCCATCGCACATCTCCAGCATTCATTAGAGGGTGATAGGATTTTTAAAAGCCCATTGGTGACAGCGGGGGAGGCTCTTTATGGCCTAACCGAGCATTTCAGGGTCTTCCTGCAGGCAGAGATGTTTGTAGTGCAAGGTAAGTCCAAGCTTATTAAGTAAAATTAATCACTGTACTGGGTGCTTCCATGTCCTGCTGCCATCCCTTGGCTGAGGCATTGCAAGTGCTACTGCGTGACATCCTTGTCTCCAGTAGACTTGCTGGAGGAGGGTAAGAAGGGAGCACAGAACCAGTGCATTTCAGGACCCAAACCCACCCTAAAATCAAGGCACCTGCATAGCATATTCCCATTCCTGCTATTTTTGATAATGACTTCATTTTTTTTGGAAAATGAATGTTTCTGGTGGTGTAAGTAGCCCAGTAGCTTTCCGTACAAAATCACCCAAATGGAAGAAGATTACATTAATATGCTTGACACAGGGAGAGTCCAGTTTCATAAAATCTCTATTCAGTGGTGTAAACAAATCAAAAGGATGCAGTGTGATGATCCATGCCAGCAAATCAGAACAGGACCCGGTTGTGTGTATATTTTTTATGATGGGCCAATGAATGATATGCAATATGAATTCATAGATTCAGATACTTAAGTGCACCAACTCTAATTTACCCATGGCTCCACCCAGAATGTCCATTGGAATCCCATGTATTTGCACCCTGGATGGCATTTAGCCCTGAGTTTCCATTGCTATGTTGATTTTAATTTGATTTTATTTTCCTCTTTGTCCCCAACTACAAATCTGAAACCCATTGGCTCTTAAAGCAATTTTAATAATACGGTTGTGGCACGAAACATATACATCTGCTTAATGCTAAAATAGCTAATATTATTTTTCTACAAATAATTTAAAAATAGCTATTATGCCACATTCTCGTTTTCTTTATTAATAGAACATGAATTCATTTTTAGTGTGGCCTCAGTGCTGTAATGAGCATTGTTAACATATAATAACAATGCCCCAGGGGAAAGATTTCAAAGACAGTCTAACCTCACAGCTGAACTTCTGATGTACTGCAGTGCCATTGAGCCAAGAATTGTTTCACATTCTTTTGGAGAGTTTAGCAGAAATGTGCTGCTTAATATGCAGCGAGGATTACAGATACTTTAAGGTGTTGGCTCAGGACTGACAGCAGATCCTTAAGAACTTAAGAACACAAGATCAACATTCTAATAATAGTTCTAGAATTATAGACATGGGGCATGGAAGGAACCTCGTCCAAGCCCTTGAACTGGGGAAGAGGGAATCCTCAGGTCCCGGGACCTCATCAGATTAGCCCGTATCATCTGAGTCATCGAGTGCTGAGGAGTGAGCAAAGTGTGCGACACCACGGTTGCCTCCGTGGAACATAAGAGCATCAGAAGAACGGTGCTGGATCAGACCACGGTCCGTCTAGTCCAGCGTTCTGTTTACACTGTGGCCGACCAGCTGCCCATGAGAAATGGCGAGGGAGGACATGGGAGCAGTAGCACTTCCAGCCCCCATTCCCAGCAACTTCTGTGAGTGAGCATAATGCCTCTGATACTAGCTGTGGCCTGTCGCCATCAGGACCAGTACATTTCCCCCTCTGGTGTTTTTTGTGTTTGTTCATTCCTACCCCTGATTTCTTCCTGAAAGCACGTAGAAACCCATGAGATATGAAAGGGAAGAGGAGTTTTGGCCTTGTGGTAGGAAGACTGGATTCTATTCCTTGCTTAACAATCGACTTCACTGCCTCTGGACTAAGGTGCAATAACCTGTGCTTGTCTCCATGACTTCCTTGGAGAAATGGTGAGACACGAAAATGTGGCAAATAGATGGAGTGGCATCATATGGGCGCAGAACTAAGTTTCAGGTACAAGATTGGAACAGTGTGACTTGCTTCCATTGTGGTGACTTTGGATTGCCTCCTAAATTATTATTATTGCCTCTGCTTGAGGCACAATGGGAATTTCTCTTTTGTTCTAAGGTACGATCATCCTTCCTACCTCAAGGGCCAATTAGGAAAAAAAAACACATTCTTAGAACCTCCTAAGGTAACAGGCAACTAAGAAAGTATTAGCAAAGCTATTTTAACCCATGCCTCATATCCTACTATTTCCTGGTACAAACCTGGTCCAAAACAACAGTATTTATTTACTCTATGTAGAATGCACTTTTTTCCTCCTTACATGGAACCAAAGGTGCCTTATAGAACCTTCCTGCTCATCTCCATTTTATCCTTACAACAACTCTTTGAGGCAGGTGAGGCTGAGTCAGTACTCCAGTGTCTTTCCTAGTGGGGACTAGAACTTAGATCTTCCCAGTCTCAGTTCAGTGCTCTCACCACTGTGCCAAACTGGCTGGACTGGAAATCCGGCAAGCATCAAATTCGTCTAGACATGGACATTAATTTAGGGTTGACAACCAGTGAGATGTGAGGCTTTGACCTCAAGATTTCTGACATGGCTGGAAAGAGTTAGGCTGTTTGCCAGATAGTTTACCAGACTGTATGAAATGACCGGGAAGTAAAAACATCCCGGTCTCTAAAATCCTGAGTCGCCATCTCACCAACTCAGCATTTGATGGTGGCCCATAAGGCTAACTGTTATCAATACAAACAGGGAATCCAACAGAGAAGTGCAATGTTATAAGTACCAGGTAGCAGAGTTGTGTCTAACTAGGAAAAAAGACCTACTCTAAGGGAAATGGCCTAACAGTGGTGGATGATCTTGCATTTATGTCCACAGGGACCTAGTTGGCCATTGGCAGGGCCAGAATGCCTTTGACCAGGGAGGTCTTTGCCTGATCAAGCAGAACATTCCATATGTTCTTATAATCTGGGATATTTTGTTAGGAAATGCATCGAGTCACACATGCATCTTATCCTCTTGCAAGTCAATGAAATTGAACAGAGCAGACCAGGGCAGGACAGAATAGAATGGGTCCTATAAGGCCATCAGGTCCAACTCTGGGCTGCACTTTCACATGTGGTCACCCATCTGACTGCAGGCCAACACCTTTCCAGCCTAGCAAAGGCAACTCGGCATGCTAGCTTGATGTATAGCTAGGCAGGCAAGAACCCCATGACCCAGAGAACGATACCGGAGTCCATGCTTTTAAAAAGTTTAAGTTGAAGATTAGTTTGTAACTGAGATAGAAATCCTTCAGTGAATAAGAGAGGATGGGCTGCATTCAGCCTTACACAATCTTTCCTCCACTGCCCCACCAGAATCGTCATGGACCACCAATCCGTAATTCACACAGGCAGAGCAGATACTCAGAACGTCTTAAGAAATAACACAACTTGTGTGCGGCACTCCTGTGCCAGAACTGTAGTCTCAGAAACAAAAGAGTCCTGTGCAAAGGATGCAGGACTGAGGATCGCGGCAGCCAGCAAACGCCAGATGGCCCACCATATTGGGGCAGTGTCCCATAAGTGGGCCATAATCAATTTTCTGCTGAGTCCTGGCATACAAGGGTGAAAGGAGCCCCAGTTCAGACACTGATCCTGTGGTTGTGGTGTGTACACTGATTGTATGGGCTCCATGGACTCAGTACGGAAGGCTTTGGAAAGGTTCCATGTGACCACCCATCCGCACTTACTACACTGAACAAGGGATCCATCTCCAGAATGGGAGCAGCCCCAGAGAAGTTGACAACCACAGCTCTGCCAGCCAGTTTGAAAGCCAGTCCAAGTCTTCCAAACATGGAGATGGCCACTGAAAAGTCCATGAAGATTAGGTGTAGCAGCTGATTTTCCAGTGCATTTTAGCTGAATGGCCTGCCACATGATGGAATAATCAGGCTCTTCATTTTTATCTTTTTTCCCCTTAGCAGTCGCATGAAACAAATGACAACAAATTAAATTGGCTCCAGATCCATTTATTTAGATATTCCAAATTCTGCCTTCGCCATTAGGAAAGGCACCCAAGACATGGTGAATGTACACTTATGGGAAGATGGCAAAATACAGATTGTGTTTCGCTGCACCGCTCTGCCATAGAGACTGTTGGCAGCTTCCCTAGAGCATAAAATTAATCCAAATTTTGGAGCTCTCAATTGTAGACCTTTGAGTAGACACGGTCCTTTGTTTGATTGCTTGAGGGTGCCATAACTTTTCATTCTCTAAAATGCTGTCAGTTAACCATCTTGATACACAGCATGCGGTCATTCCAGTGTCCTTTTCCCTGGTCTTGAGCCAGACGTTGTCCTGCCCTGGAATGATTAAATTTGAACAGACAGATTCAATAATGTCAAAGTTCAGTCTTGTCTAAAAATATTAACATGCTGCGCCCCTTCCTGCATATTGTGCATTTCATTCTCCGTTACAAGGCATGGCAGGTCTGTAAGAAGAATGTCATCGACTAAACAAGAGAGGAATAAAACCTAGGCTGTTCTAGCCATGCAATGTCACATCACGGGATTACTTCATCCAAGGTGGCCTTGGGCCATGGCAGTTGGATCGCCAACTGATCCGTTCATTTGTTTGTTTACTTATTTATTTATTAAGAAGCAGCCCACCCTGTTTAGTGACCTCTGGGCCAACTGCCAGATTTGTGTGTGCATGTGTGAAAGCCAGACAATTGGTTTGGCTGCCAGAATATTTGAATTAAAAACCAGCAGAATTGTTTTTCATTGCTTAAACTGTGTCAGCAGTGCTTGTGCGGTGGAGCGCTAGGTAGCTGAACGCAGCCCTCACACGTCATTCCAGCTGCTGCTACATGTTTGATCGGAGGTTGCACGTGTGCAGTTCATCCCTGGATGCCCCATATACCTTGAGGCATGGAGGAAGTAGAGCAGATGCTGTTGGACTAAGGGCAGTCGTAACCCCTGCGCAAAAGAGCAGAAGGCGGGTTGCAGAGTGGAAACGGTTTGATGGGAAATGGAGGAGCAGGAGGCTTGGTAGGCATGAGGTCAGCAATCTGGAGGTCCAGGGGAAGAACCTGGAGCATCTGCATTGCTCAAACCAAGAGGCTGGCAAGGCTTTATCTCCTTGTGTAATGCCTGGTTGCCCTGCCAACGTCGCCTTTGTCAAGAGCAGGATCATCACCTGTTGTGTCCAAATTCTGCCTGGGCATGTCGTTTCCTCCTCTATCAAGCAGGATCCAGAAGGAGCTGTTGTCTGATACCCAAAGCTCCCAGTGGAAGCTCAACAGGTGCTGAAGAAGACGTGGCAGGATGCAGCTTTAGCAGCTGTGCGGAGGATTCTCATGCTGTGTGGCCTCACACACTGCGCCCGAAACAGCAAAGGCTTCTGGCATGTGAAAGATGAATAATTTCTCATGGGCACACATTTTCATGGGTTGGTGTCCAACCACACCATTAGAGCTTAAGTGGATTCTAGCCTGTGAAAGCTTATTCCATAATACACGTGTTGGTCCTCAACGTGCCCATACAATTCTTTACTGGTTTTGCTGTAAGAGGGAAACGGCTCCCCTCCACTGCTACCCCCAGAGCAGCCTTGCCCAGGGTAGTGCCCTCCTGCAGTGTTGAACTGAGGATTGTGCAAGTTAAAGTACAACAGATCTGAAGGAGGTCCGTTTTGTGCAAGCTAGACACTCGCCTCTTTGCGGAGGGCTCACAACTTGTGAGTTCTTACCTGCAGAGGACACACAAGCAAGGAGTAAAGTTTTACTGTTCTAGTGTTTTTAAGAACTGTTTTTGGCTACTGTTGTAAGCCACCTAGAGATCCCTGTCAGAATAGTTGGTGGCAAGCAAATAAACAAAGTTTCCACCTAAATTATGCACACCCTCAGGTGGCTGATGGGAGCAATATTTTCTCCTTTCAACAAAAGCTCTGAACAATATGGCTTCTTCATCTCTTTCTGTTTCACAGTGTGTGATAAAAAGGTGTGTGCTTGATCTGGATTGAAGGAATACTGGATGGAGGAATAGTTCCTTTCATGCAACTTTCATAGGGGATGGTGAAATTGTTCCTTTCACTGAGGTGGGGCACATCCCTACAGATGCTATAACCCCTGTATTGGTAGAGTTCTAGTTTCCTCTTGGACATAGCATTGCTCCTGGTGGGCAACTCAAGGAGTTCTGCTGGATCAGACCAAAAACTGCTCTGGTCCAGCAATTTGTGCTCATAATGGCCAACCAGATGCCTACAGGAATACTGCAATAGCCCCATCTTGCTTTCGTTCCCTAGCATCTGGTATTGAAAGACATCCTGCATCCAATATTAAAGGATTGGATTCATCCATTAAGGCTGGGAGCCATTGATAGTCTTTATCCTTCATGAATTTGTCTAATCCTCTTCCGTAGCCACTCAGCTGAATGTCCGTCATTAAATCTTGAAGTAGTAAATTCCATAGTTCATTTATGTCCTTTGTGAAGAAGTACTTCACTTTGTGCTGAATCTCCCATCATCCAATTTCATTAGACGACCCTGGGTTCTAGCGAAAGACAGACATATCTCTATCCACTTAGTGCATGCTTTATATGCCCCTTTCATCTCCCTTCCCTTACTCACCATTTTTCCTATGAAAAAAGCCCCAACCATGAGCTTTCCTTATAAGGAAGGTGTTCTGGTCCCTTGACCATTTTTCTGAATCTTCTTCAGTGCTACATAAACTTCTTGGGGTGCAGTTACCAGACATGTGCACAGAATTCCAAATGTGGACATTCCACTGATTTGTATAAAGGGGAGGTCATGGCTCAGCGGTGGAGTGAGTCCCTGGCATCTCCAGGTGTGACACAAAAAGCTTTGCCAAAATCTTGAAAAGCTGCTGCTAGTCAGTTCTGGATCGCTCAGGATAAACTGGCTTGCGTTTAAGCTCCTACATTGTCTCAAAGACATTGTGTATATTGTATAAATATATTCCTATGGCAGCTCTTTGTAGGTTCTAGTCCAAGTTACTTTGAGCTGAATTAAGGAATGAAATTCATTCCTTGCTGATTAAGGAATGAAACACCCTGAGCCTTTGAACCTTGGAGACATACTGGGGACTTAAGGCTGAGTCCCACGTAAGATGTGAAGGCAAATGCTATCATGGTTCTGCTTGTGAAGTTTGGCTATTCTGACTGCCTAATTTGGACAAGAGACTGGCTGTGTCATGAGCTGTCGTTCTTCCTTTCAGCAGACAAAAGTCACAGCTTTTCTTGCAAAACGTCCTTGATTGCTTCCAAGTCCAATTCACCCAGAACAGATCTCTGAGCATTCACAGAGCGGTTTGTTGAACCCAGTCTAGCATTTACCTCTAGGAACTCTCTTTGCAAACATGCCTGGGACCCATCGCCTCAGAATGGGCTTCTGAAGGTGAGCACACCTCCTCTTCGCATGCTGCTCATTCAGCTGGGCCTCCTATTTTTGCTGACCCCTTGTTGTGAGAGAGATGGCGGCAGGGAGGGGGCACTTGCCTACATCTGAGAATTCCTCATCCTCAGAGACCCCCCCTTCCCTGGCTATAGCATCATGATTGTTCTCAGAGATTCCCTGTCTTGGTAAAGTGCTTGGCCTTGAGATAGACACCTACATCTCCTCCTTCATCTCATAATTTTGACCTGGCCCATTCTCCCCAATTCCACTTAATCCGCTTCCCTTTCTGATTCCAAAGAATAGCCTGGGATGCAGCCAGCAGTCCGTGAGAACAATTGTCCAAGACTTTAATCCTTCTTGCTCCCAACAGGCCGGACATCCTGTAGGAGCTACTCTGATCTCTTTAAAGGAAGCACAAGGTCTAAGTGGAATGACTGTACGGGGTGAACTGCATGGAATGCTTCTGATCAGGAAGTGATCAAAAAGTGCCTTGCTGTGGAGACATTCCCTCTGTTTAGCCCTCACTGCCATAGCTGAGCGTAGCTGGTTCAAAGGTTTTACATCCAGATCTTCATCCTCACCTGTGAGGTCACACTGTGCAGGTACAGCCCTACCTGAGAACTGGAATTCTCTCCTTAGATGGACTCTAATTCACACATTAACACATAAGGTGCTCTCAGCATTTTTCTGGGCAGCAGCCAGGTTGGTCAGAGCTGCTAACTAGATACCAGCAAATGAGCTTTCTTACCGTACAGCACCTTGCAGCAATAATGTAACCCACCTTCAGAGTACAAGAGGGAAAGTAGAAATGACCTTTTATAGAATATAGTTTCCATATATTGATTTCTGATACTTAGAAGAATACACAACAATTTTCTAGGACGCTAGGAACTTTGTGGCACGATCTTTAAGGAGGAAAGTTTTATCAGAGCACCCTTCTTGCATCAAGCAGAGATACTGATTGATCAGAAAGACTGCAAAGAAATTGTTATTGTCTGTCTTGCTTTTGCAAAAAGTCTGTTAAAAATCTTGGGACGTGCTGGCTCCATAGGCTGAATCTATAGCAATGTAAGTCTGCATGAACTTACGTAGCTAGAGTCATAGACATTAGCCTGTTCGGGCCACTGAGTCAAGGGAAGTCCAAGCAAATGACTCTGCTGGAACTTCCAAACTGCATGAGTCAGTCAAACGGGAAGATAAGCTTCAAAATATCCATACACGATACCTTCTTGCACCTTTGAAAACGACAATGGCATCTGTGTGCACTTTCTCACAGATTCCGCGGTATCACCTTGAAATGTTCCTTCAGACTCATCCTCGGGAAACACATGCCTTGTTTAGCATCCTACAGCAAGCTGTGCCCTCCAACCTTGGTTGCTCCACCAACGTAAACAGTCAATGTGAAAAGAAGATCACCCAATAACAAGAGCGCCCGATTGCAATGTCGGCCACTGTGTTGCTCTTTGTTTGTCCTTGCTCTGTTTGTTATCCTAGCCAGCCTGGTAGTACATAGCATTTCAGCGGGAAGTATCTTCACCAGAGGTGCGCTCTTCTGTTGACTTCCTTGTCCTTGAAGTAAAAACTTCATACACTTTGCTGATACGTATCCCCACACGCCTGTGCATTCATGTGTCGGCCATTGCACGGCCTTGCCATCACCTTGGCCTACAGGTGCTCCAAGCAGGGGGGAATTGGCGGGTCTGTCACATGTTTCTCCCCCACATGCTGGTTCTTCTCAACAGAAGCAGCTTGGTTCAGTCCGAAGTGGCCACTCATAACTTCCCTCCACTTCCCAGTGGAATGTTTTGTTTTTTTGCCACTATGAGCATTGCTCTGCCACCCCGTGGTTCATGGGTCTTATCAACCCATATGCATCTTCTTTTGTTTCTTTCTCAAGCATTTCAGCTTAGAGTTAGCTCACGCTTTGGGTGGGTTTCACAACTTAAAAAGCCACAACAGTTTCTTCCTCAGAATGGTCTTTGTTATCCAAACCTCTTGTAGTATTTCAGCGTGGTATGTTTGGGTTTCAGAAACCATGATAAAAAACAATGGCCTGTTCAGTGGTTTCCATGTTTCACCGTGGTTTCTTGGGTCACCCAAACCCGCAATCATGGTCTCCATGGTCCTGGTATGCAGCTGTTGCAGCATCCCCTGGAAGGAGCAGCCACTGCTGCAGAAGCTGCTCCAGCTCATCCCGTTTGAGATTGAATTTCATTCACAGAGGCTGGTGGGATAAGTGCTGTTAGAAGGAGGACTGAGTAGGGAGGTGGAAAGCACACTCGCATAAAGACCATTTAATTGTCTGTCGGGCACATCCAGGCAAAAACTGGAATTACTAGCTGCCTGCTCGGGGGCCACATAGGATTTTTTTTAGTGAACTGATTCACCCTGGAAGCACCGTTTTCACCTACTTTTGACTGATAGGCTAGGAAAGGATGCATTTTATTTTTTATTTATTTATTAAAACATTTCTATGCCGCCCCATTCGCCGAAGCCTCGGGGCGGCTCACAACATAAAATATAATACATAAAACAAATTAACAATATAAAATTCAATTTGCTAGTTTGCTTTGTCGGTCATATCTTGGCAGGGAGTGTGGGCATGGGGTGCATTAATGGGCTGCTCTGCTGAGCACCCTGATGCACCAGGAGAGGGAGGGGTCCCAAGCATACCCTGCTCCTTACTGCCACTAACTCAAGGGGGTGGACGAAGGGAATGGCCCTCTTGGCTGCAGGAACTGAGCACCCCTTTGAACTGCTGTCATGGTGGGCGGATGATGAACATCTCAGACTGGCATTTGAGCGACTCCGTGGCTTAGAGGCACGGTGGGACCACCCGGAAGAGATCAGAGTAGGTAAATCGAAGCCCCGGACTAAAAGGGTATCCACTGATCGATGACGGTGTGCCTCTTCTTGAGCTTGTTGCAGTAATGCTGTGGTTCTTACCCGGTTTCTTGGCTCGTCTCGTGAAGTCCTGGAGAGACACTCAGATTGTACTGAGCCAGGCAGAACATGGTTCTCTCTCCATACAAGGCAGGACTACTGGGACCACCTTGTGTTTGAAGCATTGTTGGTCTAAGGACAAGGTTGGCGCTGTCCTAGTTTCACCCAGAGAGACTGAGGCACATCAGCACAGGTGCACGTCCATTTGTGCGTGCACGCACACACTCCAGCTGGAGAGGCTCAGTTGTCGTGTGACTGCATCGTGCAACCGCATTGCAATGGTTCCTGTACCCTCAGGCTGTGCAGAAGTCCTTGGCCATGGCTGTGATTGCAGTGGGAACATCCAGTGCTGCACAGGGGACACCCTTTGATCAGTGCTCCGAAACTGCCACCAGTTCAGAATGTGACCCCCAGATTGTTAACACGGAGGGGCTGCTAGGAATGTGCGATTCTGCTTGCACACTGCCCTCACTGGATTCCAGCTCTGGGCCACTCACCGTCTCTCAGCCCGGCCTCATAAAGTTGTTCTTAGGATCACATGGAGTGGAGGAGGACAAAGTAACCTACCCTAGGGGGAAATAGATGAGATACAAATGTAGTATAATAATACATTACAGTAGGAGGAGGAGGAGGAGGAGGAGGGTGGTGGTGGTAGTGGTGGTGGTGGTGATGATGATGATGATGATGATAGAAGCTTCAATAGGTGGACGTTTCCCCTTTCTTTCATAATAAGTTATACCTACAAGGTTCTCCTGATCTTGCATAGTTAATTTCCTGGTTTGGTAACATAACAAAACTAGGAAGCTGATCTGATCTTTGGAACATCTAACCTGGTAGTTTGAGCACTGACTGGCGGAGTTTCTGCAGGGTGTTAAGCTGGGAGTTTCGTCTCATTTTCTGCCCTGCCTAGCGCTACCTGGGATTGAACCTGGAACCTTCCCGATGCATGTGCCAGTGATCCAGGCCCTCTCCTCTGAGCTACAGCTCCTTCCTCCTGGAACTTGCCCTCGTTGGCACAGTTATCTCTGGAAGCACATCTGTGGGCAGACATTTGGCCCAGCAGCATCTGGGCTGCTGGGCCAACAGGATGAGACTAATCCTGTACCTGATGGGCTCTTCTCCTTACCACGCCTTCTGTCTCTGTCTTAAATTACAGCAGTTGTATGCTGCCCAGCTCGCTGCGATGCAAGTGTCCCCAGGTGGAAAAATACCCGGCATCCCCCAAAGCAACATCGGTGCAGCGGTATCTCCTACCAGCATCCATACTGACAAGAGCACAAGCAGCCCTCCACCCAAAAGCAAGGTACTGCCTTCAGATTTGTCCGTCTGGCTTTCTTGTGTATGTTGCTTGTCAGAAAGATTTCTGTGCTCTGGGATGTGATTCTAGTGTGCTGCATGCCATCCTGAATGTTCTAAATAAACGGTTGGAAGCCCTTCCTTGTACCACTTCCCTGCTTGGAGCGGGGCTTGTTTAGTATACCAGAAATGATGACAAGTCAATAGAGCACCTGATGTTGGGCCTGCCATGCCAGGTCTTGTGGCAGCGAGTTCTGTACATTGATCCTGTACTGCATGAAGTAACGCTTTCTCTTGGCTGCCCTGAAACTTCTACCTGTCATTTTTGGTTGAA
Organism: Varanus komodoensis; assembly: GCF_004798865.1. Taxonomy (NCBI): domain Eukaryota; kingdom Metazoa; phylum Chordata; class Lepidosauria; order Squamata; family Varanidae; genus Varanus; species Varanus komodoensis. Next base: position 928,014 of record NW_025336348.1, on the reverse strand, counting down.
CGACACTGAATTCTACCCATTATGAGAAAGGAAGACTGTATCTCTGTCCACTTTGGCTGTGCTGGACTCTAACAGGCTTAATTCAATGTATCTTGTGTGTGGGAGTGTGTGTTCTTTCATATAGGGTCATCTTGAGAAGAAAAGGTGCCGGTGTGATACTGAATACTGTATACAGTTTTACTTTCTCTTTGCAGAGTTCCTTACTTAGTTCAGGAGGCCACACAAATGCTGACAATTATTTGCGCTCAGCAACCTGCACACACGCACCTTGATGCTCCCCTAGTTGGATGACTAGCAAGAAGGCATTTTTCCCCAGTGTGCAGTTTATGATGAGTTTCCTTCATGACTTCAAGAACTTTTTTAAAGGGATTCCACCCCCCTCACATGCTGTTGCTCAGGGTCAAAGGAGATAAGAGATTTCTCGCATGTCTTGTCCATCCAGCCACCTGCCTTCCTGCCATGGGTCAGGAAAGTGGCGTGCGGAAGGTGGGATTGCATCTTCCCCAGCACTGTGCTCCCAGTCAAAACCGGAGAGGAGCTTTCCTTCTATTATGAATATCCGGCACTGAGTAAGGAGCTACAATCCCAGCAGGACCACCGTGGAGACAGACTATTAAATACCCCTTCTGCACCACGGTCCTCCTCGCCAGCTATTTTGCCCTTCAAGCATCTTTCATGTCAAGGGCCAGTCACCTGGCTACACCTCGCCATGTGCCAGACATCACCTCTATTCGGTCCCTTATTTTTCAGTGCAGCCCAGTGTTAATAGAAGGCCTATTATATAATATTAGGAGGTGCTGTATTACCTGCTAGTACGGTGTTCCTTCCTTGTAGCACCTGCAGGAACTCACAAGCTTATATGCTAGGAAAGAAGAGGAGGAAGACTTCCGCTGCCAGCATTCTATGTCTTCTTCCTTTTCTACCTTTTTTTTCAGGGGGGGGTGCTTTTCTTAGGTATTACTGTGCCTTTGGCTTACACTTCTGTCAAAGGACACAAACAGAATTTCTCCGTAAATTGAAAGGAGATATATATATATATATGAATGAAGGGGCCCTCCAAAAGGCTGTAAAATTGTGCTGCATGATCCCTGTGAAGCATGCTGTTTTCAATCTGCTGTGTGCCAGTAGGAGACTCAGAGAGAAAGGAGGTGGGGTGAAGGGAAGGGATAATGCTGAGAAATGACAGAGTGGTTGTGACCTCCAAGCTCATGCTGGAAATCCAAGACATTGATTTCACTTAGCATTCCTGCTGAGAAATCCGGCAGAGTTCAGTTGTAATAAAAGAACAAGATTCTGTTCTAATGGTAATGGCGTATGACAGACATATCACTTTGTCTGTCCTCCGCAACACAGAGAGATGGAAAGGGGAAGAAGGGGGGAGGGGGGCACGGCAGGGGGAGAGGTGAATTGGAGAAAGGTCAGCTGATCTGCCTGTGGAGTAGGGTGAGTGTGGTCCCGAGCTTTGAACTGGAGCACGGCAATACATACCATTTATACAAAGCGATCTAAAAGGAACCTTCTCTGGGGTCTCTGATAGTAATTAAAAAAAGCCTTCTGAAAGAGCCCAGAAAAAATGGTGGTGGCAGCTGAGGGGTGTGTGGGGGACGGCGGTGGAGAAAAAGAGGGGCAGGGAAGTCTGCTGAAAGCGATGGTTCTCGCTCCGTATCCGGATGGGTGGAACATCCTTAAGGAGTCAGGGAGACGACTAGGACAGTCTGTCCTGCTTAACTCCACCCGTTCAGTGGAGGGGAGGTTCCTAGGAGGGGAACCTGTGTCTGTGCGAAGGATGAGAAGGACGTTCATTCAGTTTCAATGAACACTTACCTGTTTTTGCACTTTTGAACTTCTGTGAAAACTGAAAATCAGTTCTTCACAATTTTGTGCTTCAGAACTTGCACATCACCATTTCTGCAGCAGAGTTCTCCAGTGAAAAGCATAGCCTGGGAGAAATGCATTATCTTGGGAAAACTGCTTGCAAAAATATCCACATTAGGCAAAAATGCATGTGCTTCAGGAAAGGGACACAAAAACACTCATGATTTTTTTTAAATCAGGAAGCTTGGAATTGACCACATTTAAACTAGAAAATATATCATTGACCTAAGGGGCCTCACCTTGGAAAGTACAGGTTTGGATGTGGCCATCCGTGGCATCAGCCTGGCCCTGATAATAAGAAGTAGTTTTATGAGGACAAAGAAGAGACATGGGGATTTGGGAATGGGTAAATAGTGTTGCTTCTCATGATCTAAAACATAAAATCAAAATGCAATGGAATAGAATAGAATTCAAAAACATATCACCGCATTTTAGCATATTATGTTTTTCTCCCCTCCACGAACACTGATGCACAAGGGGATTCCCTTCTCAACCAACCAGGGAAGAAAACAAATGTGTATGAAATGTAATGTGTGCAATATAGGATTTTATAGCATTAAAGTGCACTTCAGGTCACTGGCTTATTTTAGCTGTTCTCTGCCAAATACCTATCTGGAGTTTTAAAGCCCCTTTTTTCTGCTGTATTGTCAGTTTGTTGGGGAATCTTTGTGTATCTTTGAGATGGAGGAGATTTTATAAAACAGCCCCATGCCAAATTTCCATCTTGGAAGAGTTTTCCTTCACCCCTCAAATGACCTCCAAGAAGCTGTTGTTTCGCTGAATCCCCATCTGCCATCCTTTTCTGCTGGCACAGCATGGGAAAAATATGTCCAAGTCTTCCGAGAGATGGAGGTTTCACCTGAGGCTACCAGAAGGTGTGGGCAAAAGGCTGTCGAGGGAAAAAGAGGGACATTTTTCTTCCGCAGAGCAGGAATTCAAGAGTTAGGGCTTTCTTGCAAGGACTGTTTGAACTCAGGCTGGGGACCGGATCAAACCGTTGCTGGTCCTCAAAGCGCTGAGAGTTACTAGCCAGAACCTGCCAAGGGTCTACCTCTCTCTATCTATATCTGGAGCACATTGCTGAAGTCTCTTAAGACCTTGGCAGTTGCCCTGTTGGCAAACTCTTTATCGGTGGCTCTCACCAGTTGTTTGAACACTGAACTGGGAGGACTGCTTGGCATCTCCTGCTGCTGCTTATTTCTCACAGCAGCCGGCTTAACTTTCCCTCACCTTGAATCTCAGCTCTCAGGATGCCAGATAACAAAATTCTATCTGAAGGTTGTGTTATCGTGGGCCCAGTCAATTCTCTGTTGCAGTGCACCATAGAACTGCCCCCACACACATGCACACCCTTCTGGCAGGGCAGGTATTGCAATGCAGAAATGTCAAAAGCTGCAGTCCTGTGGCTGAGATGGGAGAGGGGAGACGGTTATGTGGAGCTGGCCCTCGAGCTAGGTGTTCCCTCCCAGCAGGATGGACGCTCCAGCACTTCTTGTAAACTTCCTTATTCTACAGAGAAGTCTCTGAGCATGCACAAAGTGAAATGTTGAACCCTCTCTGCCCCACTTCACCCAAAGCTTTGCTTATCAACCCCTCAGGAAGGAGGGATGCTGTGGAATTGGTCACACCTGCATTCTGCACCCCGAGATCCCAGTTGGGCCACCCCGTGGCTGTGATGATGGGCTTTTGGGTCCACCTCCTCAAGAGGCTAAAGTTCTCCATCCAAGAGACTCCCCATCTCTAAATCCCCCCCCTCGGGATGCTGCCATTCCTCGTTCCCACAGGTGGGCTGACTGGGCCCCTCCGCTATTCTTGAAGTGATCCCATCCCAAGCAAGCACAGATGGGTACAGAGAAACTGGGATGGCAGCTGTGTTCATTGCAACAACCATTCCGTCGCCAGAGTCTGTGCTCTCAGTCCTGCCAGGGTCAGCCAACTGCCCTTCATACATCTCATCTTCAGGATCTGAGCAGTCGGCCCAGCCAAAATGGACAGCTTCTTGTGCACACCTGGGAATCTCACCAGAACATGCGCGTGACACTGGAGGCTGAGCTCCCACCCTGCTGCCTTCACCACCAGTGCAGGAAGGATGTGTCTGGCATCTTCTGCGGATGCAGCAGGGCCTTGGAGAGGAGGAAAAGGGGTAAACTGCTGCAGGACAAAGAGAGGAGCTGGGGACGATTGCTCTCAGCACCCCAGCTTCCTTCCTTCACTTTCCCCAAAGAAAATGGCTTCCAGCTAAACTAACACTCCCACACCATACAACAACATCTGGAAAGGGTGGCACGTAAGTCTCAAAGTGAGTTTCTCTTGTGGAAGAGACCACTAAGAAAGGCCTCACCTTTCTGGATACACCCCCCTCCAGAGGGGTTACCCATTTCTGTGGCAGTTTCTGAGCGTATCAAGAGTTTTAGCCCTCCTCTATAGTGTTTGCTCCTGCACTATGATTGGCCCCTGCCCCTGAATTCTCTGTCCGTCCATCCATGTCTCTCTCTCTCTCTCTCTCTCTCTTTCTCTCACTCTCACTCTCACTCACACACACACACACACACACACACACATCTGTGGCCTGTGAATGGGAGCACCACATTGGTAGAGGACATTTCCAATTGGACCTATCCCAAACCTGTTGAAAAAATGGAACTCATAGACTGGACAACACCACTCCAAAGACCTTCTCAGCCCACCAAAGAGGACCCAAAATATCAGATGTGTCCCTCTGAAAGAAGGCAGTTCTTCAGGCATGCAGATATCTAGTCATTTAAGGACTTTCAAAGTCAAAAACCTTCCTGAATTGTGCCTGATGTTGGGGGTGAAAGGGGCAATAGTTCTTGTGCACATTCCAAGGTCAGGTAGATGCAGACACATCAGATGAGGAATGGCCCCGAGAACTGGAAATCCCAGACATTAAAGTGGGAGAAGCGGAGCAGCTTATCTCAAGGCCACCCTTTCCAGGTGTTTAGGCAGACTCTGACAATACCCAGAATGTACAACTGTCACGAGGCTGAGCTAGGTAAGAATCTTGAGCCCATGATGCAGCATCAGGGAAGATGGGCTAGCCAACCACAGGGGCAGCATACTAAGAAGAGGTGTCATAGAATAGGAGAGTTGGAAGGGGCCATGAAGGCCATCGGGTCCAACCCCCTGCTGTTGCAGGACCCCATATTGCACCATCCCACTCAGATGGCTGTCCAGTTTCTTTTCGAATGTCTCTAGTGTGGGAGAGCCCACCGCCTCTCCAGGCAGCGGTTCCACTGTCGTATTGCTCTGACAATGAGGAAGCTTTTCCTGATGTTCAGCCTGAATCTGGGTTGTCGCAGCTAGAATTGCTTATTCTGTGTCCTGCACTCTGGCATAAGCCAGAAGAGATCTTGACCTTCCTCTTTGTGACAATCTTTGAGGTACTTATAGAGAGATCTCATGTCCCCCCCCTCAGCCTTCTCTTCTCAAGGCAGAACAAGCCCAGTTTTTTGCCCACCTCCAAAAGAGCCTACCAAGGAGAAGGAAGACCAGGGTTACTCCAAAGAAGGGTTCTCGGAAGGAGTTGCTAGATTGGGCCTAACAAATACTTTGTGCATGCTCAGAGACTCATTCTGCAGAGATTGTGTTTACTAGAAGTACTTTGGAGAATCAAGAGCTTTTGCAAAGAAATGGCCTGTTGCCTTCAATGTGCAAGGGGAGAATCAGCTCCCGACACCAGGAAAAACACTTTGCACTAAAGAATGAACACTTTGCACTAACTGGGCTGTTGCTTGTGCAGCTGCAGTCAAAGATGAGCTCCTAGGAAGGGGGAGGGCACTTTTAGCTATCTAGGTTACCTCCCATTGACATCAATAGGTTTTGAGTCATGCTGTATAACACAGAGCAAAGGAAAAATACAACCATTGTGCCTCCTGTATGGTGCAAGATTTCCCCCATTTTTATTTTAACCTCAAATAATGCAGGCAACATTTATCCCCCTGTAACATGTCACGATTAAGCCTGTTACACTTCCCTCTCCCGAGGTGTCTCTGCTCTCCCATGAATGTTTGGCACAGCTTGCGATGTTAGCTAAATATCTCTTGACAGTTGACAAGGCACGGTGCATTGTCTGGAGCCTCTGCAAAAACAAGGGCCGAGTCAGTGTGAAAAGTAGCAAGACCACCAATTCCCAGCTGCTTTTCTTTTAACCTTATTATGACCCCAGCCTTTTGCCCAAGTCACAGTGTGTCCCCGTCAATGGCAGCAGTACACGGATTGTCCAAATCAATGTCTTTTTTTGTTCTTTTCAACTGCTCCTAGGTAGTCGTTACTATTTGCCCAGCAGCAACACCTGGGAGTTGTAATGAGGAAAAGAAATGGTGATTCAGACAAGCTACAAACCCTAAGCAGCCGGCCCTGTGAAGTCGTATTCTTTTCTGAGTGCGCTTGTGTCTCAAACATTGGTTTGAAATTATCCTTAAGCAAAGAGTGGGACTTAATTCCCTCATTCGCTCAGCTCCCCTAATCGCCGGAGTCCACTGTGGATAGAAAGAGAGATGCAAGTCTTTTAACTAGAGACAGAATCAACCCAGAATGGATTCTGTTCTTCGAATGTTGTGAAGGAACAAGAAAGGGGTTTTGTAAGGGTGGCTTCCCGTTGTGCAGAGGGGGTCTTGTTGGCAGTACGGTACTTTGAACGGGCCAAGGAGAGTGGGGTGGAATGGCCAGAGTACAGAGTGGGGTCCAAAGGTGCTAAGTCCGAGTTCCAGTGAGCCAGAAGCACATGAGATGAGAAAGCAGAGAATGACATGTGAGTGCTGGGAATCCAGTGTGGTCATTCCATGAAGCCGAATGGCAGGAGATTTGGGGCACGTAAAAGGGAGAGCTTCTTCACACAGTACATACTTAAACTATGGAACCTGCCCCCAGAAGTAGGGGTTATAGCCTCCAATTTGGATGTCCTGAAATGGGGAGGGGTCAAATTCCTGGAGGAGAAGGCCATCAGTGGCTAGTGGGCTTGAGGGCTGTTTGCGGCCTGCAGTGATAGAGGCAGGATGCACAGGCAGAGCTGCTGCTGGGGAACATGGGTGGGAGGGTGCTTTGGCCTCACGCACTCATGAACCTGCTCTGGCCCTCACATGCTTCCTGTGGGTTTCTCACAAGCAGCCAGTTAGACATGGAGGAAACAGATTACGGGATCATATGGACATGGGTCCGGTCTGGCAAGTTCTTCTCATGCCCTTAAGATGTGGCTTATGGTTGGATGTTCAGCATGGTGGATTTGGGGGTCAAGCCTTGGCCAGGCACCAAGATTTAAGAAAGATGCAGGTAAATTAGAAAGGGTCCAGCGGAGGGCAACAAAAATGATCCAGGGTTTGGAAACCCTGCCCTATGAGGAGAAACTGAGGGAACTGGGCATGTTCAGCCCCGAGAAGAGAAAACTGAAGGGGGGCATGAAATCCCTCTATAAGGACCTCAAAGGCTGTCACAAAGAGGAAGGTCAGGAGCTCTTGCTGATGCCAGACTGCAGGGCATGGAATAATCAGCTCAAGTTGTGACAACCCAGATTCAGGCTGGACATCAGGAAAAGGTTCCTCACTGTCGGAGCAATACAGCAGTGGAACCAGCTGCCTGGAGAAATGGTGGGCTCTCCCACACTGGAGGCATTCAAGGTGAAACTGGACAGCCGTCTGAGTGGGATGGTGCAACATGGGGTCCTGCAACAGCAGGAGGTTGGACCCAGTGGCCTTCATGGCCCCTTCCAACTCTTTTGTTCTATGATTCTCTGATTCATTTTTGAGACATGGCTCTGCTCTACTCCATATAGATCATATCTTGCCCCACTCAGCTGTGGTCGCTCTTAATTTGATAATGATTAACAGCCCTTGACTCTTACCTTTCATGAATTTCTACAGACACCTGTTGAAGCCTACTTAAAATTGCCTAGCATTCCATCATTTGGCAAGGAGCTCTTAGCTCTTTCCTTGTGCCTTTCTTTCTTTGATGCAGAGATGCCAGGGAATTAACCTGGGGCTCTTACACACTCTTAAACTGAGTTCCTAGCCATCACCTTGGTTGGGAGAAGAGAATCAAAACTCCAGATACCCTGCTCTGAGGCCCTTCCAGCAAGGGTGGGGCACTAAAAAGAAACGGAAAGAAATAATTATGGTGCAGTAAATGTACAGACCAGAGTGAACATTTTTGCTATGCTACAGAAAAGGTAAATAAAATATACCATTCCAGGCTTCCACAACATACCCCCCTCCAGGTATGGTGGACTATCTCTCCCATTATCCCCAGCTGCCAAGCTGTCTGCAGGAGGCTGCTTTATTCCAACCCAAAGCTTCTGCTTCTGTGGAGTTTCTGAATACCAGGGTCCCCATTTTAGTTTCTGAGAGACAGAGGAAAAAACGCTATTGGCCGTCAAAGCACAGTTCAGCACAAAGCAAGCCTAGGAAGAATATTATTTTATAGCATATATATTGGACAACAGGCCAAACCCTCACAAATTTTATTGCCATTAGGACAGCAAGTAGTGATGCCACATCCAGCTGGCCAGAAATTCCTAACTGGGTCATAAAAGCCTAACTGTAGGGTAGCAGGAAATCTGAAACCCAACCAATGGTGTTGTTGTTGTTTGTCTTTTGCCAGCAATTTGAAGCAAATTGGCACACCTCTATTTTGCCTACAAGAATTCATATGTAATCTTGAATTTTTGCCAACCTTCCCATGTAGGCGGGCAGTTGGTTGTGAAATAGTTGGATATGTAGATAGGACTAAACAAGGAGTAAATGGGTTGAACTTTAACAACTATATTTTTATTTCATTTTTAAATACTGTGAACACAGGCTATGCATTGCCTGAACATACTGGAGGAAACAGGCAAGTCAGTTGGGATTCATAGATTACGGAACTTTTCAGAACCTTTCAGCTGAAATTATTTTCTCTTTATTATATTAGCAATACTTAGTAATGATTTCAGGGGTCTCGAGTTTGGGATAATTTACATACCACAAAACGGGGTACCATGCTGTATATACCATTTTAGATTTTGTGTGGCCTTAACGAATTCCATATTGTGGATAAGCTTGCCCATTAAATGATTCCAACATCTCTGAAACAAACCCTTAATGGGAAAGTCCATTAAACTTTTGGACTGGTTTGTAATTGTTCTTTTATCTTTATGATTATACTTATATCTCATCTTTCTTCCATTGTGGAGCTCAAGGTGGTCTTTCTTCCCCAAACACCCTTCCCAGGTGGTCTCTCTTCCAAACATGTGGTTCCCAGGTGCCCCAGACCCACTTAACTTTAGCATGGAGGCTGGTTCTTGTGCCTTCAGTCCATACCTTCAAGCATACCCTTGCTGATTCTAATGAGTGTAAAATAAAATCTTTACGCGGATGAGAAATCCTTTGGAAAAATATTATAAAATCTATAAATCTTTGTGGTGTTTTGCTTGGTCATTTAACCTGCAGATACTTAGTTTACTTTCCTTTAAATTTCATCAACTGAGAATTAAGATATACGTTATTTAAAAGTCAAATCTCAAATCCCCAAATAAACCTTGATGTTTTTCAAATCTTGAACTGGGATTCAGTAAATTTGCCTGATTTCAGACTGATGCGAATTTTCATTTCAGTTCACACTTCTAGGCATGAATGGTCTGAGCCATGTTGGTGTTTCAAGCAGGAAACCAAACCAGTACCCTCCATGGTGTTTGTTTGTTTTTTAAATGGACCGTTTGTTGTCTTTTAATTGTCATTTAGAGTCATCCATACCTGCCTAACAGTAGAACCAGCCTTACCTCCAGCCAATCCTACCTGACTTCGTGTCCAGGACTGAGAGTGCTGAGAAATTATTGAGCAAGCTTTTAAAGGAATCATCTCCAATCTGGTTCCTTCTAGCTGTTATAGATTACAGCCCTCAGTGTTCCTAACAATTCGCTGCACTGGGTGAGGCTGATAGGAGTCGAGATTCAAAACATTTGGACTGTACCAACTTGAGGGAGCCTGACTTAACACTGCATATATTCCTTTTTGAGGGTAGGAAACCATCATGTGTTGTCTTGTTCAAGAGCTCCGGACAAAGGCAGGCGTTACTTGAGTTGCATGTTTAGCACAGGGATGGGCAAATTTGAGAGATCCATTTTTGTTCTGTTGGATCCTCTTACAGGCATCAGTTCCCCCACCCTCCACAGGACCAATTTTAATAATGCTACTAACAACTACCACAAAATTGAGATGCCATCTGGAACAGTTAAGGAGCACTAAAAAGCAAAAACTTCTTCCAAATAGCCACTCCTGTTACCATTAAAAAAGTGCATGTTGATGGAGGCAGTCAAAGCTTTTAATGCAAATATGAAAGCATGTCTTTCAAAATATATGCAAATAGGGGAACACTCTCTCTCATTCTTGATTCCCGCTTTGATTTACACTAATTTCTTAAACTTGTACAAATTTCCTACATCGACTGAATCAGCCCCACTTTAGCCTACTGAGAAATCTTGTGGAGATTAGCACAAATCCTGTTCTATGTGTGCTAATTTCCTGTTCCCACAGAGTGTGCAATGATTGCAAGTGTGAAATTGGGAAGTCAAATGTTGATTCTGATATGCAGGATGGGATCGTGTGTTTTCTTTGTGGCAATGTAAGAGAGATGCTAAGAAGGCACTGGCTTGTCTGTGATGCTTTCTATTAGCTTCCTTTGGAGCAAATCTGAGAAAATGATTGAAGAATTGGAAAATGGTAGATCTTGCCCACCTTTTCAGTGCATGCATATGGTTAGAGCTGGAATTGAAATCTATGCAAGCGATTATGAGTATGGAGTAAAGGGAGCGAATAAATAGAAACTATACTGAAAACTTCATGTCCACTAGTAACTGAGTAGTAGTGAGTATTTAAGACTGAGAGAGAGAAGCAAGGAGATCTAGTCTAGAAGTAATCAATTGAGGGAGATGTTTCATTATTACCTATACAGCGCAGTATACACACATGTACACACACATTTTACAAAATAATTCATACAAGAACAATAGGATGCTCAAGGTACAAGAGTTTGAGGATGAAATGATGGGTATAAGAAAATATTTGAATAGGGGAATTAGTGTTGTGCTGAAAATTATTGGGGCTATTTTTCCAGTCATTTTTGAGCAGGTTTCAGGTGAATCAGAGCCCTTCCAAACTCATGAGACAGAGTACAATTACTTTCCAAAATATTTGCAGTGCCGCTTTCCACAATCGTACAAGGTAGCTAGACTTTTGGGGGGGCTTTTTTGCATTGAAGGGGTGAGGAAGTCTCTCTGCTACAACTAATCATTCGTACTTGCTAGATCAACTTTAGAGCAAATTGACAAAAGGTGATGTCACTTCTTGGCATGGCTTGAGAGAGATAGGTCCTATTTTGTCATGGCACGAAATGGCTTAAAGAAAATGGGAGGAAGAAGTAGCTGAGAGGTCCTTGCCCTTGTTTTGAGTTAAAAATAAGATCAGGAGAACCCCTCAGCCATCTTATATGAGGATGGTAAGGGGTGATCCTCCAAGTAAACATTTTGGGGGCTACTATTTTCTCCTCCTCATACCCCACACCTGAGAAACCACGAGAACATCAGACCCTATTTCAATCTGGGAGTGACCCCTTTGTGAAACACACAGGAGAATTTTGGCTCAGTTTTAACAATAATAGAAAAATGAAGAGGCAAGGCCAGAGGACCTTTTAATGGAGAAGAACAAGTCGTTCATGATGGAGATGGTAAGAAGCCTGTGTCTTCTATGAAGAAGGGATGTGCTCGGGCAGTGAGTCAGGTGAATGATCTTGGCAGCCAAGTTGCAGATAGGACAAGGAGAAGAAACCACAAGAATGTAGCAAATGGGTTTGCGCAGCCACTGCCTGACAAGCTGCGAAGTGATGAGCCACGTCAGGCAGATGTCAGTCCTATTCCCTTGCATGGCTTTGTGCAAACATGACGCCTCTGGAATTTTAGTGACAAAGGAGACTCAACAAGACAGATCCATAGGGGAAATCATGACAAAAGCCTCCCTAAACTATTTGTGAAGGTTTCTGCATATACATACGGACATTTTGCACTGCCAGAAAAAATGTCAGATGTGGGATGGTTTGAGCACCACAGCATCATTCGTTGCATGTTACACAGTGAAGGACTATGTAAAAATGGCAACTTCTCAAGTTTCTACGACACATCACCTCTTTTACAGATAAATCATGTATCCACATACCCTGGACATTCCCTGGACAGTCTCCTGAGTGGGATGGTCTAACTTTGCCTCCTGAGCTAAGCAGGGGTTGGACCCTGTGGCCTTCATGGCCCCTTCCAACTCTACTATTCTATGATTCTACAGTTCTATGACTTCTGCTTCCATGACTTGGATACAGTTCATTAACATCAAAAGTTTGTAATCACTAAGTAACTCATAGGCACCTTTGCACAACCAAAGGCATTTTCTAAGACGTTACCTTTTCTTCAGGTGTCTTCAAATGCATAAGATGAGCATCTCAAATCTTCTGTTAAAGGCATTCAGGTAGCATGTCCAGGTGTAAATTCAATGGCATTTACCCACAGGTAAATGGGAATAAGGCTGCACCTTGTACGTAGGTCCCTGTGAATAAACCCCATCAAATCCAGTGAGGCTTTCATCTCACAGATACGTAACTGACAGAACTATAGGTTGGGCTGGATCGTATCTGCAGTATTTTTCTTTTGTTTGTCATGCCCACACTGAAAATGCAAGTGGCTTATTTATTGGTTTAATTTGTATACCACTCCTTTCTACTGAGCAAAACAGCAGTCATGGCAGATTGTAGTGCTAAGTGAAACCTGATTAAAACAATAATAAAGCAAAAGTATTTTTAAAGCAATCAAAATGCAGCAGTAATGCAATGAAAGCCAGCATCCAACCTGCTTAAACACTGAGGACCTGCTTGGATAAAATGGTCTTTGCTTGCTGGTGAAAAGACACCCCTCAGTAAGCCTGCCTAGCCTTCTCTGGGCCAGGACTTTCACAGCCTGGCAGCGACCACTGAGAAATCCATCTCTCGCGGCACCCCAGAAGGGCCTATGAAGGCAGCAGTCTTGAAAAAGGGCTCTTCCACAGATGCTAAGTCCTGGGTGGGCTTGTGTAGGAAAACAATGGCCTGGGCAGTCTAAAAGACAACAAGGAACTATTTTCTGGCTCTGTATTTGACAACTTAAATAGTATACAAAATGCATTGTTGACATGTGGTCACTGCAAGCCTACCTATGCTCTACTATTCCTTTTCCCCCCTCTGAAATATCAGTTTGTTTATATGAACACCATCCACTTATTCTGGTGTGGTACCAGTTGGACCACTGGCGAGGGAGGAGGCTCTCTGTGGCTACTGGCCTTGCTGGCCATGTGCTCCCTCCTTGACCAGAGGTGGCCTGCCTACACACCCCTGTTGCTGAGGAGCTTCGGCAGGCCAAGGTCTTGCCCCCATCCTGCTGGAGGGGTCCTGTGAGCAGCTGGTTTGCCACTGTGTGTGTGGAGTGCTGGACTAGATGGACCTTTGCTCTGATCCAGCATGGCTTTTCTTATGTCCTCATGTTCCTTCCCCAAAGATCTCTGGGAAATGTAGTTTGGTGAAAGCAATGAGACCTTTCCCAGATATTGCTAGCCTCCCTTGCAAAGCCAGTCCAAGCTTGTCAAGAGATATTGTTGTTTTTACGGGTTGTTTTATTTGTTTATTTATTGAACGCTTTTCTACCCTGTCCTATTACAGAAAGTCTCAGGACGGTCCTTACAATAAAAAGCACAGCATCACATCCTCTCTAAAACTCCGATTAAAATAACAATTAAACCTTAAAATGTTGGGAAAATAAAGAGGTTTTGGCCTGGCCTCCCTGGGGAGCTTATTCCATAATCAGGGTGCCACTGCAGAGAAGGCCCTTCTTTGGGTAGCCACCCTCCTAATCTCCTTCAAAGAGGACTCCCAAAGAAGGACCTCCAACCCAGATCTTAAGGGGTGGGCAGGCACACAGGGAAGGAAATTCTCCTTCAGCTATCCAGGTCCTAAGCTGTTTAGTGCTTTATAGGTCATCACCAGCACTTTAAATTAAGCCTAGACTTCAGTGGTAGCCAGAGTAAATGGTAAAGGACCAGCATTATATGTACATAGTTTCTGGTCTCTGTTGATATCCTGGCTGCTCTATTCTGAACCAGCTGAAGTATCTGTACCATCTTCGGTGTCATGAAGTCTTCTCCAAATTATGGCGACCCTGTGGATGAACGGCCTCCAGATGTCCTGCCTTTGACGTCCTTATGCTGCTCTTGCGTCCCGGCTACAGCTTCCTTGGTGAAATCAATCCATCTCACAGGAGGGCTTCTCTTCTTCTTCTGCCTGGACTTTCTCCTGGACATAATGTGCCCAAAGTACAGCAGCCCCAGCTTCTTCCTATTTCCTTCCAGAGCAAGTTCTGGCTTGATAAACCTCCATAATCTACCAGGTTAAAGGGGGATAATCCTAAAGTCAGTCTTGAATCACAAAGAATGTAGTCCAGGCCCCTCTGCATCCAGCATATGGTGCAAAACCTGCCGGTAGCACATTCTGCTGCCCTGCACTCCATCAAGACAGCAATTTTTGGCCATCTAGAGGAAGTGCTGTGAAGGGGGAGGCCAAGAAGCTGGACACCGTTTGGATGTGGTCTGAGCCACCAGCCCCAGCAACCTCCCCTCGCCATAACCTCTCTCCCCTCCCATTTCCTTCTCTCTGATGTCAATTTCTGACCTCGGGGAGGCAGCCTGAAGTGTAATTTCCATGCCAGTTGAGATGGGGCATGAGGCAAGGGCTCGGGTTCAGTGTTTTAGCTCCAGTGTCACATGACCTCAGAGCTGGGACTCGGGGTAATCTGGAGTTCCCCAAACGATGTCAGGAAGCCATTGGCTTGTGCCCACAGGCTTCAGTCCCAGTGAGGTGAAATATTTTGGTTGTTCGATGTGGCACCAAGCTGTCCTTCAACATCACAAGTTAGACAACAGTATGATCTCCCAAACCAAAAAAACAAAAACAAAACAAAACCACCAAACAAACAAAACCCCATCGGCTATCCTTAGGATATTCCCAGGAAGACAATGGCTGCCTTAACATTTGCATTGGGGTTGTTATTAAAAGGCAATCCATAGAGGTCAGCTCTAAATCTTCACAAACATAGCTGGGAGCTAGCTTTTGACTCAAGTCAGCCTAATGGGACTGGGGCCCTTGGCCAAGCCAAGGGGAGGATGAAAGGTCACTCCTCGTGAATGTTTCTCTTGTCTTCCCTTCTGCTTTCCACATATTGCGTCTTATTTTTTGGCCTGATTCTCTGGAAGGGGTTCTGTCGGAGTGATGGCAATGCATTTGGAAGGGTGCTTAAGTCAAGATCGGTTTCATCTCTGAAAAGAATTGATGGACTGAAAGCACACAGTACCATAGTTTTTAGAGACAAATGCTGTCTTCAGGAGTCCTTTGAAAAAACAAAAAACAAAAGTATTATGTGTATGTAGGAATAACTTTTGTTTTTTGTTATGCTCTGTTTTTCTTTTCTATTGAACTCAATCAGACTTCCACATTTTAAAAAGCCTAGGATCAGACATCTTTAAATTGGCTTCACCTGGAGAGGTTGGGGGCAGAGAAGAACACAAAACCTCTAAGTTTTATCCCAGATAGACAAAAAATCTCTGGTCTCGATAGAAAAGTTGATGTAGACAACATGGATGGGGGGGGACTCAAAATCAGAAAACGTTCAGTGGGTTTTGAAAAGGAGTCTCTTTGTCTTCAGTATGTTGCCCAAGCTGTTTGAATCGTTTCTTTAAAGCTCTTTTGACTCCGCATCCCTTTCTCATTTTTATACTCATAGAATTCAGGACTCTTGTGTATTTTTTCTTTTTCTCTTTGACTTCTCTTTCATACAACCACAGCAGGATGATGGATCTGGTTAATTTGTTTTGATATCATTGCTCTCTGGTCTACCTCCTTTTTGAAAGTAATTCCTCTTTGTAGGAATGGGGTTGAGGTGGTGAGATGCTTCCAGCGTAGGTGTCATCCACAGCAGAGCGATCTGATAGACTTTGATCAGCATGGCTTCTGTTTTCTTGTTGTTCATTTAAGATACAGCCATGTGTGGTGTGGTGTGGCTTCTCGGACCCTTGCTTTGTTTCTTCCCAGGCTTCTTTCAAATACAAGTATTGTGAATTTTTCCCATTTCTGTTCCCTGCTTTCCTGTGCAATGTTGCTGGTAGAGGGGAGAGGATGTAGCCCATTTTTAATGACACACCCTTCAGCTTGAAAGGAGCCCTGGACATGATAATATAAGAAGGCCCATGGCTTGGTGGGCAGTGTTGTATGCGGAAAAGTCTGGGTTTAATCCCTTTTGACACATGAGGTAGTGGATGATCCAAATAACCTGGAGAACCTCTGCCAGTCAAAACAATGATACTGGGCTCTATCGACCAATCATCTGATGTGGTATTAGACAGCTCTTCCATTCATACACATCTTTTTCTACTTGCTCACATTGGCTCAGTAGCCACAATATCTTCTTCCATTCTCCACATGGGAATATAAGGACATTGTGCTAATGTTCTGCCTACATTGCATAGATTCTTCCTTTCGTTCCACCCACTCATCGACCTACTCAGATGTTGCACAAATGCATCCAGGCACATTTGCACTTGCAAAATCCATGCTCTTGAAAGCTTCCACATCCCCTTCTAAATACACAAATACCCTTAACTACATAGTTTCATGTTTTAGCCCATGGGGGAAATGTGCATTTCCGATCAGTGTTTTTAATGTATTCTTTACATTCTTCTGGAGCTAAATGTGTGTAAAATTATGGAAAAGGTAAAAAGCTCCATTTGTGCAAATCCACAAACTCCATGCCACTAAGGAAAAGCCAGCCTACTGCAAAATCCACAGGTTGTGTTCTTAGATAGATGCTGTGGATTTTTCTTACATCACTGGGTGCATATCAGCAGGGTGGAGGTGAATTGAGGCACGGGTCAAATGAGCCTCTTGGGCCACACCATTTGGTGATTTCTTGAGGCTCAAAGGAGGAGCTGGTAGTACCTGGCCGAGGCAGAAGGAGGCAGGCAAAGCCTGACCTCCTCAGAGAAGGTAAGGCAGATGTCATCCAGTCAAGGTAGCTACAAGTAAGTCAGAGCAAAAGAGGCATTGTCAGAAGCCCTCTTCAGCAGAGGGGAGATGGAAACAGGACCTTGGAGAGCAGCACATGGGTCCAGCTTGGTGGAGGCCTCTTCTACTGCGGCCATATGAGCAGCTATGCAAGGGAAGCCTTATGTCACCTGAGAAGACCTGTAGCATGGTCAGCCATGCCGTTCCTGGAGCCATTGCCTGGACTGGTAGCCTAACTTCGCAGTCTTAATACGTGGCTTGATTTAGTGGTCATAGTGGTCCCTACAAGACCAGGGAGAAAGAGCTTTTCCTAGGGACTCTTCTTTTGGGTCAGAGAATGATAGCAGGTTTAAGTCAGAGGGGATATGTTGGCAACATACAGGAATGTGAGGGGATGTCACACGGAGGTGGGTAGAGACCTGTTCTCCCCTGCAGAGAAGGTCAGGACGTACTCCAGTGGAGCAAAGCTCAGGGAGCCAAGGTTCCATTTGGATGCCAGGAAGTTCTTCCTGACAGTCAGGACCCCGAGGGTGTGGAATGGGCTTCCACGGGAGGTCGTTGAGGCCCCATCGGTGCAGGTGTTCAAGGATAGGCTCGATGTCCACATGGTGGGCATGTCGTGAGCGGAGCCGGCTGGTGCCAGAGGTCAGACTAGATGGCCCGGGAGGCCCCTTCTGGCTCGCTCTGTTTTCTATGTTTCTATGTTCTAAGTCCTCCATCGTCCACTTTAGAATCCTCTGCCATACACTGGAAAGTCCACAGACCAGGGTGGTGCATGGCAAACATGTGGCTTGGAGCGTAACAATCTATCTGATTTTGCATTTCCTCAAATGTCACAGCACAGTTCTTAACAGTTTAAGCACACACATACACAAAGTATACATTCAAGTGTGGATTTTGAAATCTTTTTGAGGAACTTTGAAAATGGTGGATTCCTGCAGGAATAGAACAGAATTGTGGCTAAAATATGTGACTATGCCAACAGGTGGAAATATTTTCACACATCCTCCAAGTAAAGAGGTACCATTCCACCGAATACCGGAAAGGACCGTAGCAGAAGTGGATTGTTGGCTTTATGTTTTGCTTCTGAGCTTCCCAGTTGCAAGCAATGGACCACTCTGGAAAGCAGCATGGTTCACTGCTTGGATTCTTCTGGCTATGTTAAATTTTCAAAAATAGAGCAACAAAACAAAGAAAAGAATAAAAAGAGCAGGTTAGATACAGACTTGGTACCCTTACAGTGCATCCATTGAAACCTGTGTGAGCTATGACTATCTGAAGTCCTATTAATTTCAGTGGGTCTTCTCTAAGGATGACCAATGGTATGGTCCTCTGGGGATGCCCATGACTTTCTGAACTTGGAAGATCACGGGCATCCTTAAAAACAGCTGGATGGCCGATTACAGCTGTGCAACTTCAGCACTTTGGAGAGGGAAGAAAATGGGCTGAGCATTCCCAGGATGCCTTGCATCTTGGTGGCACTGGTCTCCTCCTTTCCCACACACCAGAATGTGTCCAAGGTTGCTACCAGCATGGTTATTTCTGTGCTGGCTGTGAGTGGTGAAAGCGAATCAGAAGATGGAGTCCCAGTTCCAATATCAGTGTTGGAGCTGGGATTCAGAAAAATCCTATGGCACGCTAAAAGTTGCCCAAGGGGCCATAGGATTGCACTGCCCAACTGCATCCTCCTCCTTCCTCCCTCTAAAGACATACGATGAGGAGGAGGATGCCCCACTGTGGCAAACTATGCAGCCCCAGATCACAACTTTCCTAAGGATAGGTCCCCGGCTCTCCCTGCAGCCTGCACATTCAGATTCCACGTCCAGCTTCGTCTTTCCCTCAGCGTGTTATCTCACGTTGCCTGGCTGTGCCATTTATTTCCTCTGTGGCAATGGAGAAAGTCACTCCGTGAACTGGGCTCCTGGGTCATCTTTATTTGCAGTGGAGGGATAATGATGTTGCATTGAGAGTTAATTTAATGAGCGCTGATAAAGAGCTTTGTCAATTACTGCTATTCATTCCGAAGGCTGCCCATTCAACAGGGGGGCATGTTGAGAAGTGTTTCTTTCCAAGAATCTCCTCCTAGTTTCACCACAATTTCTCAGTGGGTTGGTTGGCCGGTCTCTCTTACCTCTCATGAAACGTTGTGCATTGTTTGCAGCAAAGTAAGAAATTGGCTCCTGGCCTCCCTGAGAGATTCGCAGATGCTGTACTGATCCCTGCTGATCTGTAGCTAAGACACTCATTTCCTGTTTAGCAGCTAGTCCGAACCTATTTATGGAAATTGGGGGCGGCAGGGAAACTGCCTCGCACTGAAACAAAGCAGCTGTGGTGTGGGAAACCCAGCTGAACAATGCTCTAATTATTAGGGGCTGCATGTTATCGGGAGGGTGCGCATAATACACCACGGAGGCAGCCACAAACATTTCCTCAAAGGAGAGGTGGCGCTGTTTATTTGTCAAGGGCAGAGCCAAAATGGCTTTCCTTCCCTCACCCGTGGGTTCTCAAATGCACCTCCTGCTGGTACCGACTGTGGGCCTTTGCAAGCAGTCTGGGACTGTTTGGGCTGTACTTTGTGGTACCGTGCGTTGGCCCAACTGTGCTTGGCCTGTTTGCCAATGTGGATCCTGTTTTCCATGGGGATTCGACATGATTTTGCGGGGATTCTGTCACTGGCATCAGGATTCCAGTCCACTCCTTGCATTAGGGATGCTTGCAAACAAAACCGTATCGTGCATCATCTATATCATCAGAGAAAAGGTGCAGCGCCTGTCCTGCAAAGATTTAATTCTTGAGAAAGAATGCCAGGTAACAGGTGGACATCCTCAAGGCAAAAGCAACAAGGCAAGGTCTGCCTTGTTCTAAGGGACAGGTTCTTGTGCTATGGGAGATCTCCCTGAGCATCCTCAAGTCAGGTTTGCACTGTGCAGGCAACACAGTGAAATGGCAGGTCTTGATGGCAGAGTAAACTGCGCCACTACAAATTAGGAGTGGGGGTGCAGTTCTACAGTTTTTTTTCTGCCACAGTGCAAGCCATGTTGCCATCTCACCTCATGCCTTAGAAGGGCAGATCTTACCCTCAGACCGAGGAGGGAGGTTTCCAGTGGCAACCAAGAATGTCAGAGAAATGTGACTTCCTAGTTCTTATGCATGCATCGTCATGGACAGGAAAAATGGGGGACTTGTATTCATTTTTTATAAAATTAGTACTCCACTTTTGTTTTCCTCTTGCAGTGAATGCAAGACAATTTGTATGGTTATTTGACTCTGCTTTACCCTGTAGTCCTAGCAAGGGGGTTGAGAATCAGTGATCGGACCAAAGTTACCCAGTACAGTTCAAGACCAAGAGGGGACTAGAAGCCAGGTCTCCTGAGCACTAGTCCCATACTCCAAAGCATTGCTTCAGTGTAGATTACTGAGACTCAAGTAGGTTACATTTGGGTTGGTTGCCCCCTTCGACATGCTGCCGATCATTATGAGGGAAGTGTGAGGGATCCTTCTAGGGGGTGGGAATCCCAGATTCTCCGTGCTCTGTTTCCCAGACCCTCTTTGATGTGGCCTGCAGTCTGAGCTCCGGAAGTGAGTGTCCAGTGATGGAACGATGCTCACCAAGAATACACCCCCCGCAAATGCTGTGCAAGCAGCGTCTCTCTTCCTTACCATATGCAGCAGCCTTTGCGTGTGCAAAGGTTGCTGGTTGTCCAGATTTCACCCCATGAGCAGAGATCCACTCAGCTTGGCTCACTTTCCAAGACAGAGAAGTCCAGGACACCTGAAAAGGATGGATTCCACAGAGCATCGACACATCCCTAGTAGTAGTAGTAGTTATAACACAGCACTCATATGCTGCCTTTTTTCCTCTTGTGAGGAACCCAAGAGGGTTGACACAGCTCTACTTTATCCTCACAACAACAACATTGTAAGGTAGATTAACCGGATAGGGAGTGACTGCCGCAGCATCATCCATTGAGCTTCATGACCAACTGGGGACCGCAGCCAAGATCTCCCTGGTCCCAGTCCTACACACTCACCGCCACGCTGTACTAGCTTGTGGTTGTCTGGTTCACAGACGAGTGCCTGCTCTGGGATTCCCATGAGGATTCTGAAAATGGAACCATGACCTGAAAAGAAGAACAGCTGCCATAGCTAAGGGCAACAAGCACCCTCCGTGTGTAGGTTCAGAAGGTCTGTGCAGGTTTTGAGATTACCTGTACACCACACGGTGCAAACATACTGGAATTCTAGCAGCCAAGGAAGATTTTGCTCTGTTCCCCATCTCACCCTTTTAGTCTATTGACAAATTGTGTATACAACACGGAGAAACCACGATGCCAAGTAGATTGGGAAAGCAACACGCTTCCTCACTATCTCAGCAAAACAGCATATGGAATGGAGGAACATAAAAGCTGAGGGTTTCTGGGCAGCCAAACAGGTCATTGTAACCAGATACCATATTTTCATTGAAACAGCAAGGCATCATGGTAAGAAAACAAGAGATGATGAAAAGGGAGGGGAACAGGGACGGGGGAGGCGACCTGAGACCGAGAATTAGAAGTAGCATGTGCTGTTTGTCTGGAAGCCAGCTGCAGACTAGAAAAGGTGGGTGAGGGTTGGGGATGAACTCTATGCAAAGCAGCGTGATTAAGTCATATCTCTGGAGCTGGCATAACTGCAAACCGCTTGACACACTTGGGAATGCCGGCTCCCAACCTCCAAAACTGCGAAGCTAAGCTGGGGAATGGTGAGAGATACAAGCAGAACGAGACACAGAAATAGCCTCTCCCAAAAAGATGGGGAAGGGCAGTTGAAGAGACATAAGGAGCATTAATATTGCAAGAAAAACTGGCCAAATAATGCATTGCTTGGGGGATGCAGAGTTGGAACCCTCTGGGCTGATTCACACAGCATACCAAACGGTGTGCACTGAAGATTCCTGCTTTCAGGATGTGCATTTTCTCCCGGGAGTTCAAGGAAGTGTACACAGTGCTCGCCATTCTCACAACCCTGTGAGGCAGGCTAGATTGAGGCAAAAGGACTAGCCCAGGGCAACCCAGCAAGCTTCATGGGCCATTGAGCCTTGGTCATTCCAGCCGTCGTCCGACGTTCTAACACGTGTTGAGGCTCCACGAGAAACGAGGGGCAAAGTCAGAGAAGGTTTGCCGGGGCACATTCTGGTCTTAGGCAGTGCCAAAGGACCAGGGGCAAAAGGAGTGGAGTTTAAAGCTCTCACTTCTGGTAATCCAGGTTTAGAGAGGCATTCCTGCCTCTGAGAAATGGGAAGAAGCCTTACGAACCCAGAAAAGCATCATTTGGGACGAGGGCTGGCAGGGTAAAACTGCCAAGTAACATGCAAAAGGGGCGTGTGTGGCCATCTGGGGTTTCACGGAGGGCCAGATTCAGCCCCTAAGCCAGAGGGCAAACACCCCATTGCTCTACATGCAGTGCGACAGCCTCCATAAATGAATCTTACAGGAACCATGCCCAAAGATACTGTGACAGTCACTGGCCTAGATGGATTTCCCAAGGATCATCAGACAAGTTGACAGGGGATATGCCAGCTCCTGGCAATTACCCCCGACAGCCGCAAGCAGAGCTTCTCTGTTCAGAAGCAGCATACCAGCAATGTGAGATGCTCAAGAATTCTGCTCGCTCTGCATTTTGACGCCAACCCGTCTCATTCACGCATGTGTGCTTCAGACCGTGACTCTCCTTCGGACTGCGTATTTCTAATTTGTGATACACTTTGCACCACCAAACAAGTACCAAAGTGCATATAAAGCACATATTTTAGCTTATTCACAGGAAATAGGTGGCTTGGGGTAAATCCATATAAATCAAGTATTTTGTGGGAAATACATTCAAAATACAGTTTTCAATTAATATTTAACTTTGAATTTCTTCAAGGATTTAACATACGCAACAATACCCACACACGACATCTTGTCCTCACAAATGACTAAATGAGAAACAGAACGAAGCAGAATTAGACCGCTTTGTCCTTCCCTACCTTTGATTGCTGGATGCGTGAGGCCACCAGGATAGCGAACACATTCCCAACTTGTTCGTTAGCTTTCCAGAAGCATCAAATTGGCCTAGATACCCTATTTGGTCTGCCACAGTGACTTCTGACATATGTTTTAATTCTCCGTCGTTCATTGTTCTTACACATCGAAGATAGAAAAGGACATTTTACCCAGTAGTTCTGAGGAAGTTCAATATCAAAAAGTCTTCTGCTGGTTAACATGCTATAAAACCATAGTAGTTTGAAGGGGATTCCATACCTGTCTAGGTTTTATATTGTTTTAAAAATACTTACTTCATTTCAGCTCAGCTAATACTTGAATGGCTTTCTGTCCCCTCGCCCACATTTCCCTTTCTGTAGTGTCTCGGCAGATGTATAAACCCCCTCATTGAAAGAGAGAGAGAGAGATTCTTCTTCATCAGAACTTGCAAAAGTCGTGGGGGAGGCAGGTTGGCAACACTGGGGCTGTGGAGGAAAATTATCTAATTCTACCATCCTGTCATGTGAACGTCCCTGCTTAATTTAATACAATTATTCCATCAGGGAGGATGCGATCGGCAGCATAATTCATTCACACAACATATTTCACAACTGCCGTTACCTTTCCGCTTCTTATTTTCATGGCTGGCAATTTCAGAGGGTTGATCCTGGGGATGGTGGGAGTGATAGAGAGAGGGAGAGTGATGAGGAGGCCTTACTTTGCGTGTGCCAGTTGCCGCTGGACGTCCATTATTGATATATTTACTGGTAAGACGTTTTTGGGATAAGCTCGTGAATCAGCAGATAAGCCAGTGACTGGCAGTATTGTTCAGCAAACGACAATGGCCCAATTGTCTAAGGCCCCAGATGTGCCAGGAAAAGAACTGCATTGTGCATTTATGCTGAAATGAAGATCTCTATGAAAAGAGGGGACAGGAAGGGGGAGAAGGTCTGGGGCTTTGTTTCCGAAGCGGCCGGGGTGCATTATGATTCCGTTTCCTTTTTTAAACCTTCCCTCTGTGGCTCCTTGTATCTGTCTGGCTTTGGCTGTAATTTCTTACCATCAAGGTCATTTAAACAGGCGACAATGTGTGATGGATCCGTTCCCAGAGGTCAGAGAAAGCCTCTTTAGCAGAGCAGCCGTGGCTGTGCTTGTGCCAGGCCATTTCAGCTCTCGGCCAGACGAGGCACACAATGTGAACTCCCCGTCTCTGCGGCCTCCGCTTAAGTTGTGCCTTCCATTTGCAGCAGTGCGGCGCATCGCCTGCCCCAGAGGCTTTTTGGAGCAGCGTCCGGGCATTATTCCTTGGACAAAAAAAAATGAAAATAAAGTTAATGCCTTGATTTAAGGCTAGCAGGCCTCAGAGTCTTTGCTTTTACACAAAGCTGTGGCTGAAGGAAATGGCACTTATCTACAGAATGTGAAGCAGAGGTTCTCAAGCCCTTCCAGATGACACTGCCGCAACCTGTGCATGTCTGAAAGTGCCATTGTTGGTCCAGCAGCACCGTGGCAACTTTCACAGGAATCATAGAATAGGAGAGTTGGAAGGGGCCAAGAGGGCCATCGAGTCCAACCCCCTGCTGCTGCAGGATGCCACGTTCCACCATCCCACTCAGATGGCTGCCCAGTTTCTTGTTGAATGTCTCCAGTGTGGGAGAGCCCAGCACCTCTCCAAGCAGCTGGTTTCACTGTCATATTGCTCTGACAGTGAGGAAGTTTTTCCTGATATCCAGCCTGAATCTGGGTTGTTGCAACTTGAACTGATTATTCCATGTCCTACACTCTGACATTAGCAAGAAGAGATCTTGACCTTCCTTTGTGACAGCTTTTGAGGTATTTCTAGAGGGACCTCACCCTTCTCTTCTCAAGGCTGAACATCCAGTTCTCTGTCTCTCCTCATTGGCCAGTGTTTCCAAACCCTGGATCATTTTTGTTGCCCTCCGCTGGACCCTTTCTAATTTACCTGCATCTTTCTTAAATCTTGGTGCCCAGAACTGGACACAGTATTCCAGGTGAGGTCCGACTAGTGAGGTGTATAGGGGAACTACTACTTCTCATGATTTGGAAGTAATACTTCTGTTAATGCATCCCAAAACAGCATTTGCCCTTTTGGAGGCTGCATCGCATTGTTGGCTCATGTTTCGCCTATTGTCCACAATTACTCCAAGATCTTTTTTCCTCTTTTTCAGTTCTATTGAGCCATGTATTCCACATCTTGCATCAATGCATTTGATTTATTTTCCTCGGTGGAGGACTTGGCATTTGTCCCTATTGACTCTCAGTCTGTTGCTTTCAGCCCAACTTTTGAGTTTATCACGATCACCCTGGATCTTCATTCTGCCTTTCGTATCGTATCAATGCATCTCAGTTCAACAAGAATGTACCTTTTAAAATGCCTGCCCTTTTTCCAAGGATACCAGGATAGCCCCAGTTGTTCTTTTTTCCATTTCCCCGGTTTAAGTCTCACAGTGCAATAGTGAGCAGCAGTCACGGAAGGGAACGGCATGGCCCGGAGAGGCTGGTGATCAGGTTCCAAGAGAGAAGGGTTCAAAAGCTAGCCCTCATAAGGCTAAAGTCTGCTTCGTTTTCCAGGTTCGGCCAGCAAAGCAGCCTGAAGTAACAGAAAGGTTAACCCAATGAGTGAAGCTAGAGAAGGACAGCCTCGGGACAGAGGGGAACTTCTTCCAGTTTGCATTGCAATATACAATCATAGAGGATTTGGTCAATTTTGCATTTATGTAGTCTTGCACCAGTAGAGAAGCCAAAATCCTTTGCAGTTGATACTTCTCCAAAGAGTTATCAGATCAAAACGATGTGTGCAAAGTTCATGTATAGGACAAACTGCACGCAAAATGTGTATCTTAATGAAAATAATATTAAAATGCATTATACTAGAGAAATAACAGAAATGCATGTATTGGAAGAAATCTGCAAAAGTGCGTGCACATTTTCAAGAAACCTTTTAAAAAATATATACATCTTTTTTCAAGAAAAAAGTCATGCTTGGAACCAACCAAACCAAAAATTCAAAGGAGCAACAGAGAGAAATCGACATGGGCAAATTTGTCCATCCCTAAGCCACACAGGGCAAGTGAAAGATCTGTTTGGCACCTCCTCTCTCCAAGAAATTGCATGGATGCTCCGCCTGGAGTGTCATTCATATAGGGCCAGCCACGTGCCAATTGGTCCCACAGGTCATCTGGTTGGCTGGGTTGAAACCCTAATATTGCCTATTGCTGCCACACCAGAGAAATTAGGCTGACAGCTCTTCCTGCTTGCAAGCTGCTCCAGTGACTGAGCAGTGAGGTTCCTTCAAGCAAGGGCAGAGTCCTTGGCTTGGGCCCAGGGACACCATATACGACCTGCGTTTTCACACATGCATGTCCTAGAGTGATGAATTATCTCAGCAGGGTCACTTTTAACTGTCCATTGCCAGCCACAGAATGTGAAGCCCCTGAGAAATTGTGCCGTTTGCGGGAGGAGAGAACTGAGCGTGAGAGAAGCAAAAGGCAGTCGGCTGCTGAAGGCCACTGGTTCCCTGCAGTCAGCGTTCTGTGCAGGGGTAGACAGGAATGGCTGGCCCTTGCTCTTCTTGCATATGCTTGGAAACGTCTGGGGAGATCTTTATGCAGACTTTATGCAATGATGGGCCGTAATGAGGTTTGCTTGTATTTAAACTCACTTTCCTCTTACCCAGGGCTATGTACTGGGGCTGTGAAAATATACAGTAAACGCCAAGGAAAGCAGCCTACCATCTTTAGAGAAAGGGAAAGCAAAACATTCAGAGCTTTTTTTTTTAACTCAGCAACACACTGAGGAAGATTTTCTGAGGGAACAGGTCAAATTCACTGTTGTTGTTCAATTTGGTAAGGACGGAGCAGAGAGAACCTCCCTCAGGAGGAGTTTTCAGAGCTGTCATCGTGCCACCACCAAGAAGGCCCTGGATACGGGCTGCCAACTTTTTTAAAAACATGTGTGCGTATGGTCTGGGGGTGAACCCAGGAGCAATGCATAAGTAAGAAGTGGGACCTCGTAGACATGGCCTGGTGCTTTTTGGCAAGTCAGGTAAGCAGTGAAGCCCTGTTAGTATTGGGGGAGGTCAGGAGCAGGATGGGTTAGCAAGCAGTGTTGCTGTGAATCCACTCCAGCTCAAAACAACTGTTCTGAACCACCACAAGAAATTCAACTGTTGTGAGGTAGTTATTTTATTTATTTAAAACTTTTTAGACCATTCCTTACTGAAATCTCAGGATGGTTTAACAGAAAGACAAAAAATAAAACACAAAATAAAACAGGGTATAAAAATAAATAACCCTGAATTTGATACCAAAATGGGTAAGTAGAATATTAGATCATGAACACCTCCAAAGGTTCCTGCACTGTCTCTATAAACATCTCCTTAAGAGATGAATGAGAAATAGCAGCTCATGAGGAGGTCACTGCTGTTGGTAGAACTTGTTGGATATTGATAACCACGTAAGTGAACCAAAGATATCGGTTTCCCCAGATCTTGGGGAGTTTTAAAATTCATGGTAAATCTTTCGTGGAAAAGTCCAAAAATCCGTATTACATTTTCTTCACTAGGCAGAGTGGATACTGCTGGTGAGAAATGCCATTTGTATTGCATCTCTCCAGGTAAAACCTCCCTTAAGTAAAATGATAACATAATGTAAAGCTCAATGTTATAAAGGCTGTAACTGTGAAAGATCCTTGGAGAGTTTAGTTCTGCTTGCAGGCAGGTGGTTTTTAGAGGAATGTTCAGAGTTGTGATTGTTTCCCACCATGGTCTGAAATGGTACAATCTAAGCAACATCCTCAGGACTCTACCGCTGAATTTTGCTGGATGAATAGGCCAGGCCCTTGTCTCAGTGCTGGGATGGCATGGATAATTTGGGAAGTGAGCAGGCAGCAGAGGCTTTGAACTTCAGCTCCCAGCATTCCTGACCACTAGCCGTGCTGGCAGGACCTTCAGGAAGTTGAAGTCCCAAACATCCATCTCGTGAACACAATTATTGTTGCGCAAAGTGGCTTGCACTGAGAGGATCGTGGGCAAGACCAAAACTGCAGTTTCATTTCTAAGCTCTGCCAGATCTAATCTAGCAACAACAGAAGTTTTTTCAAGAGATCATGTCAGCAAGCTGTCTCTTTACTGTCCAAATAGTAATAATAAGTGTATGTACGCATATGTTTAAATATACCATTTTTCGGAGAAAGCCGTTTGGCGCTGTCACCCATGATCACATCTTGTGTTCATCATGTACATTCATATTTATATTATGTTGGAAGAAACATTCTGGGGTTTGAGCATCGTCTTCTGCTGGTTAAGCATTTATCTTTAGTCCTAAGCAAGGTGGACCTGTGACCTCACTCGGTATAAGGCAGATTCCTGTGTTTTGCTTCTCTGGTGGCAGTAGGCGCCACAATGCACATGTAATATCAGCTGGATCTTATACAATTCCTGTGTGGAAACACACAAGCAAACACCCAGCTAAGTGCAACCCATTCGAGGTTACGGAAAACGTTGTTGTTGTTAGTCACAAAGTCGTGTCCAACCCATCGTGACCCCACGGACAACATTCCTCCAGGCTCTCCTGCCCTCCACCATTCCTCGGAGTCCACCCAAGCCCACACCCACTGCCCCAGTGACCCCATCCAGCCACCTCATCCTCTGCCATCCCATCAAGAGCCAGCGTGGTGTAGTGGTTAAGAGCATGGGACTGGGACTCAGGCGACCTGGGTTCTAGTCCCCGCTCAGCCATGGAGCCACCTGGGTGACTTTGGGCCAGTCACAGACTCTCAGCCCAACCTACCTCACAGGGTTGTTGTTGTGGGGATAAGATGGAGGAGGAGATGTAGGCTGCCTTGAGCCCCTTGTAGGAAAAAGGCAGGATATAAATCAATCAATCAATCAATCCTCCTTTTGCCATCAATCGTTCCCAGCATCAAGGTCTTCTCCAGTGAGTTGTTCCTTCTCACTAGGTGTCCAAAGTATCTGAGTTTCACTCATCGCCCTTTTTGCTTGCTGAACCTTCTCTGCTCCATGCCACACCTGTGTGCTCACTCCTTCTCTCTTTGCTTCGGTTCAGAGTCACTTCCTTTCAGGGGCTGCCTTGCTCTGTGGCTTCCCTCCTTGTCACAGGGATGTTTTCCTGCCCGCTCGGAGAAGAGGTCTGTGCAGACATTGCCTCTTGCCTAATCAAGGAAGGCCCAAGGAACAAGCTTTGGGAAGAACGAGCATCTGCCTTAATGTCTATTCATTAAGACATTACCCCCAAGGAATATGGCCTGACTCACTGAAAAGGGCTGGGCTGATCATCATCCTGCGTGGAGGCATAATAGACGCCATCCGCAACTACCTGTCATGAGCTGCTGTGAGAAAGGGGCACAGGTGGACCGCCTTGCCCAAGGCCTCATCCTGCGTCCACCCAAGATAGCCACTAACGAGCTTCATTGCCACCGCCCCACACGCGCCGTTTTTGCCTCCACTTTTGCAACTGGCAGGAATTTGAGGCCTCTCATCACTGGGTCAGATTTGGCAGGGGCGGGAGGTGAACTACAGACCCTTGAAGTATGGCTGGTTTATTCTACTAAAAATAAGCATCTGCCTTAGGAGTGGCATTTACCCCCCGAAATCCCCTGACTTCACACGGTTCCTCTTTTTCTCCTTTTGTACTGCTGAAATGTCCATCAAGCTCCCTAAAAATATTCTCTCTATGAAAATGGGATGGGGAGATTTCCAGATGATTTTTCAAGCAAGAAGAAAGAAATTCAGTATGATTTAAGACACAGTATAGCTGCTTATCTTGTTTAACCTTCTCAGGTGTCCAAGAGTTTTCTGCTTTTAGCACGTTTTCTTCAAAAGCTCCACATCAAATGCAGAGACAGGTTTGCTTCTTGGCTAGCTTTGTTCCTTTCTTTTCATGTAAAATTCATGTGTATTTTCATGTATATTTTTCCAAATGTACACATCAATTGTGAATATACACATACTTCTCCCATGGACTGAAGTGTGTTTGTGCACATTTTTATATGCACATGTTTGTAATGTACACTTGTTCTTTTTCTTTTGGTCTGCAGGCCACATTCAGACTCAGAAATGTATGAATTTGGATTGCAGGTTGTTTCCATGAAAATAAGTCTGAATAAGTCCTGATCAGAACAATTTTTTTTCTCATCTGTCTCTGTCCCCTTCCAGCCACAGAAGAGCAGTGGGAGAGGGGAGTATTGTCTAAATTGGGATCCAGGCCTTAGTAAATTGTACACAAAAATGTGTTCTCTTTCCTTTGTCTCTGCTTCTACTTTTCTTTTTTATCAAATTTTATTGTTTTCTCTATAAATACAAAACTAAAACAACAATTATTCAGGACATCGGACATACTGGGTCAACATCTCACTCTTGTTTACACTCAACAACCAAATTCGGTTCTACGCATAGTCTCATTTCTCTAACCAATGATAAAAAGTGTTCCAAGTTTGACAGAAGTACGTATCTTCCTTCTCCTTCAAAGACAAGGTCAATCTGTCCATCTCTGAGCAATCCAAAATCTTTTTTAAAATCTACTCCTCAGTAGGTGGCTCTTCACTTCTCCAATGTTGGGCACATGCAATCCTCGCAGCGATAATTATATGTAAAGTCAAAAATATAGCTTGCTTATCGAGGTCATCAGGAATAATGCCTAATAGAAAAACTTCAGGTTCAAATATTAAAGTTTTTGCAGCTTTTCCTCAAGCCATTTGTGTATTTTAACCCAATATTTTTTTGCCTTAATACAAGTCCACCATATCTCTGCTTCTAATTTTCATTCATCATGTATTTATAGGCAGTGTTATTTCGGAAGAAAGAAGCCAAAATTCCCCATAACCAAAATTCCCTGGGTGGCACAGAGAGCCAAATTCAGATGTCATGTGGGTCAAATATGGTGGCCAAGCCTGAGGTTGAACAATTCTGCAGGACAGGAACGGATCTAACTGTGCATAAGACAATTTCCAGCACCCCTCTGTAAAAGTAACTCATGCATAGGAGGTGCTCTTGGGATATCCATGGATTCTGCTCACCATTTATGGTCAACACTGGCATATT
Source organism: Varanus komodoensis (assembly GCF_004798865.1). NCBI lineage: Eukaryota > Metazoa > Chordata > Lepidosauria > Squamata > Varanidae > Varanus > Varanus komodoensis. Next base: position 896,949 of record NW_025336348.1, on the reverse strand, counting down.
GTACTTTAAAGCTCTTGCTGTCAGCAGCAAAACTTTAGAAGAGGCAATGCAACCCCTTAGAATGGAGGAAAAAGCCGCACGAAAGCTGGGAAATCACAGACAATGGAAGAGCAAAGGGGAAGGAGGGAAGGCCATGTAAAAATACAGAAAGGTAGGATTAGGAGGTAAGGAGGGCAGGATTTGGCACCCCAGGCCTTGCATCCCTGGTTTAACCCTTTCCTCCACCACTGTGGTCATGACCAAACCAACAACAACAAAAACATTCCTCTGAAATAGTTGTTGGGATTGTTTAAAAAAACCTCCCTGTGGTTCGTATCTCTTTAAAAACAATCCAATGAATGGTGTGCCAATACTGTGCATGTTTCTAAAGAAATCCATTTGTTATAGTTTCTTTGATGCTCAGCTGTCACTTGTGCTTTTCCCTTAAAAATGTGTGAACCCAAGAACATAAGAAGAACCCTGCTGGATCACACTAAGGTTTCATTCAGTCTGGTATTCCGTTCACACAGTGGTCAGCCAGCTCTGCACAGGGTCCCACCATCAGGACAACAGCCCCTGCCCAGGCTTCCCAGCAACCAGTGCACACAGGCACACTGCCTCTGATAGGAAGTAGCTGTAGCCATCAGGGCCAGTAGCCATGGATGAGCACCTCCTCGTGACTTTCTTCTGTCCCCTTTCAAAGCCAGCCAAAGGGATGATCATCCCTCCATGTCGTGGCAGTGAATTCCACCATTCCACTGTTTGCCGAGTGAAGGAGTCCTTCTTTGCTCGGTCTTGAATCTTCAGGGGACGACTCAATCTGATAGTGTCCGCAGGCCCTCCGGCTCCATGCGAGGCATGATGCAGTCCTGCCCAACTGCAGAAGGATGCACCTTGTGCAATGCATTCAGTTGCAGAAATTGCACCTGGGGCAGGAGATCACTCACGCGCAGTTCTGCATCGCATGTGGTGACCCATTCTAGGCCTGAGTTGGTTGGCCTTTGGCTCTCATACATCCGGAACAAAGGGAGAATGGAATTCGGGCCAGCATTCATTGCCTGGCAAGACATAATTCAAGCCGCCGATTTACGAGGGTTTGTTCCAGTCTAGCATGGGTCCCACACCCACCCGAGTGGGACTGCAGTGGAACTCGAGCGAACTCTCTTGCCCCTTCTTCCGCAGTCATATGTTCACACAGGAGCGTGGGCACGAGGCCCAAGAGGTCGGTGCAGTAAGTGAAGGGATGAGTCGTGCCTCTTCATTTTCGTTTATGCATTTGATTATTGTTGGGCAGCCATCTGTATGCATGATGAGGCTGTCCCCACCCGACACAGTGGCACTCAGCAGCTCTCGGGGCTTGCGTGGCAAAGCTTTTCCTAGCCCAGGGATGTTCTCAGCTCGTGTTCAGAAGCCCCTCAGTGCAACCTCATATTCATGATATCGTCTCTTCGAGAGAGGGAGATCAAAGCTTTGCAGTAGAGTTGAATATATGTGCATTTTCCATGCTCAGGAATGCAGTTTAAATAGAGCTCTGAGATGAAGGCTGAAAGATTAGCATGATAAGCCAATATGATGAATACCCTCTTTTGGAAAATGAATAGATTTGTGCCTTTCTGTGGTTAACCAGCTCAAACAGCACGAGAATTAGATATTTAACAGTCTTTTTTCCATAGTTGCTGTGTCTTCCTTGCAAATCCGATCCATATCTTACAGTATGCGACAGATTAGGGGATAAGATAAGCCCAGTTCAAGCATTATCCTAACCGGATACACTCAACATGCAAACTCGGGTAGTGCCAAGGCAACCGGCTGCATCCCCAGCACCCCTCTGGCTCAGCATGCGCATGTATGTATGACTCACATGCCAACAATGTAGCGCTTCCCATGCATTGATCTGCATGAGGAGAGACTTCCACACAGTTCTAAATGATCTGTAGGATCTGGATTCTGAATTTCAAGGGAGCCTTCGCAGATATGGATAAGCACCGGACGCCCCCCTTGCTGCAGAAGCTCATTCTTCATGAAGAAAACGTCCATAAACACCTATGGACAAAAGTTACAGTGTGAAATGACAACAGGAGCAGTGCAAACCCATCCCAGCTCAGTTAGGATCATGCCTGGATAGGGTACCCAAACGTTTTGGCACGTATTCAGAATCTTTTCAGGTGAACAAGCAGGGTTATAGCTACGCACACATGCACCAACTTTGGGTTTCATTTCTCATGTCACAGCCTCACGAGGACAAGAAATTGATCTCAGGGCAAAGCCATGTAGATAATGATGAGGGATAAGATCGGTAGATTTCTGGTCTATGTCAGTTTTGCATGGGTTCCATTTTCTCACTGATCTGTTATATATCTGCACAGATACTCCTATTTAAAGATGTACTTAAACACTAATTTTGAATGTATTTTATCACAGAACATGCATTTCTAAATGCATTTTCTCTTAATGTACCTTTCTCTAAACCTTCCTTATATAGAGAGGGGGGTGCTTTGGGGAACAGAAGCTGCAATGCATTTAATTCTAAAAGATAATTATATTCTCATCCCCTCATTAGTTCTGGATGTGTGGAACAGGTCAGTTCACTAAAAAAAAAAAGAGAAAGAAGGACCACACTAATTTCTCAACCAATCCTGATAATGGGTAATTTGGTTCCTAATATTTCTCATAGAATTCTCTGGAATAAGATGCATGTGTGCCATGCAGTCTGAAGGGAAAACTTGCTGCTATCAAATCCATAATAAGAGTTCTGCTGAGTCAGGCCAATGATGGTCTCATGCAGCATCCAGCTTTGCATAGTGGCCAACCAGATGTTTCTGCAACTGGGATGGGGAACCTCTGTCCCATGGCATGGTCCAGCTGAGAACTGTAGAGGCTTGGGCTCCCCCTGTGGGTTCTTCCCACTCTGCAAACGCCACTCCTTGGAGGCTACATGGGGCTTGGAGAAGGAGAATGGCTTCTCCCGGAAGAGAATTGCTTCACCAGAGAAAAGAATTGCTCTGCAGGATAGCTTGGTCTCTCCTTCTACCACGGCCTCCCAGAGCCTTCTGGGCACATGAAGGGGGAAGCCTGTCAGCTACAGTCAGAGTTCACATCTCATAGTGGCAGTGCCGTTCTTTAGCATGTTTCCTGTGCACCAAGACCCACTCCTGAGACACATTTTAGTAATTTGATGTAGCATAGCTTTCAATGGGCACTCAAGGTATGCAGATCTTTAGCTTAACTTCTGTGTATTTGGGGATTTCTGTGCTTTGCAGAGTAGCAGAATAAGCTCACCTGTTAAGGTGGCCTTACTGAACCACCTGAGACATTCATTCCCTCCCCATCAGAAGAATCACAGTAGCACTGAGCCCAACACGGCAGGGTGTATTTTAATATCACCGTGGGATATCTGAAGGAATGTACTTGTTGCTGGCAATGTGGCAGACAGCAGCAGCACAGTCTGACTCATCTGCGTGGTCTTACCCCTGTTTTAGGATGACGTGGCCCAGCCGCTGAACCTCTCGGCAAAACCTAAGACGGCGGACAGCAAGTCTCCCACCTCTCCCACCTCTCCACACATGCCAGCGCTGAGAATAAACAGCGGGAGCAGCTCGCTCAAGTCCTCTGTGCCGGCAACGTTAGCTAGTCCTTCGGCCAGAGTCAACACAGTAGGTAAGTTCTCTCCCTTCTCCTTTTTGGCACAGGACCTGATGCACAGGGATAGGTGAATCAGTGAAGTTCCGGCTTGACAAAGGTCTCCACATTCCATCTTAAAGCACGTTCTGACTCAAGTATGTGTCTGAGTATGGGCTCTTTCCCCTTTTCCAGCGAAAATTTGCGTGCATTTTCAGGTGCATGTATGAATCAGCTGCATGCACGCCTGAGATGCATGCATGCACCTCTTGCTTATTAAAGTGCTGTGCATTTTATAAGAGTGCGCATTTTTCATCTACATTTGCAAACATGTGTGCTGCAAGCTCAGACAGGTATGGACTTTGACTGCAGGTTGCATCCAAATCTGTGTTTGCTCCACGTTTTATTGTAAGCCACCCAGAGAACCCTATGGGCAATGGGGTGGTATACTACTACTATTATTATTCCCATTCAGAGGGTTTCTGAATTAAATTTCTCCTACATCCCTACTGGCAAGGAAACCTGGGAAGGCATCATCTCAAGGCCCCTGCCCTCAATTCTCTGCTGTTTATTCAGAAAAAATAAGTGATCCTCTAAGGCCAAAGGAGAATGTGTTGCTTAAAAAGTGGGGGAGGGAAGAGCACCCCAGAATGAATGTTGAGCTATCAACTTCACCTATTTCAACCCTAAGCCTTTTCTGTTTGGAACTGACAATGGCTTCTTTTCTTTTCTTTTCTTTTCTTTTCTTTTACCGTTGGCAATTTTTCTTTAGCTAGGTAGATAAGTCCCTCGCAGCCCTACATTTTGAGGCACCCTTTTGCATTCAGCTCTCCACAGACACATTTTTGAAGCCAAAAGTTTTCCATGGACAGTTTACACAGACCCTCTCCTAAAATACAGCCAATGTGTCTTCCAATTTCACTAGCCACAATCTGTGCATAGCAAATTTTGTGATGGCAGTTTCGCACAGTACTAATTTATATAACACTTTTGAACTTTCAAAGCAATTTAAATTAGGGCAAGCCTACATTTTGACTATGAAAACAAGTGGTTCATAAGTTATCCTAACCTATGTAGGGCTTTAAAAGCCCAGAAGCAAATTGCCACCAGTAAGACTGTAATATGAAGTGCAATATAATCAAAATACGTGGGTGATAGCCACCTGAAACATTTTTCAAAGGCAGGTCCACGTGACCCCTAATAAAATACCCCTAAGAAGATGGCCCAAGGTTCTCGCATCCCATCTCTGCATTGAGTGAAATATTTGCCCCATTGCAATGGTGGGTTTTTTTGGAACTCTTGCACACATAAAAGCGTGGCAAGGAGCCGTTGGGGTTAGTCTACAAACGGACCAAAACTGACTCTTGTAGAGCCGGCAAAAGCACTCTAATCAAGACCGGCCAGCTTCACAAGAGCTGCACGCTCTTCTTAATTCTCCAGATAAAATCTTTTCTTTCCTATTTTCTGGTATCTTTCCTATTTAGAACCCTTGCCATTCCTCCCCTCCCTTTCAGGGAAATGTAGATTTTGAAAGGCTGTACCTGTAATGAGTGATAATGTAATTGGATAAAAGCTGTGAGGATGACTGAAGTTGGAAAGGTCACTCTTGTAAGGAGAATTAATGTGTTATACCATTAATAAACCATGAGAAACTGTGGACCAAAAGATAACATACTTAAGTTATTGTTAATGACATAGACTTCACAGCCGTATATCTTTGTGGGACAGATATAGAAAGGGACTTTTTGAGGTTACGGAACGGCACTGCAGTGCGTGCTATCTGGGATAACATAGCCTAGTTATTTCACAACTTCCTACAAAGAACGTACATCTTTTGCTGGTAGTTACCAGTATAGATGTGTGAGGAATCTGACAGGACCTTACAATTCAGCTCCCAGGATTCCAGTTCGTTAGCCCTAAACTGGAGCCATCTTGCTGTGGTGTTAGTGGCACTTGCTCAAGAAATTCCATCACTAAAAATCACAAAGCAGATCACAATCTGTGCTTTTTTTAAATAACTAATGAATTTTGCACAAAGAAACTCCTAAAAACCATGTGGCTCTGGTACAATCTGCAGTATCAGCTGATTTGTGCAAATCAAACTCGATGCAAATTTCACTTTGCACAAATTAGCCAATTTTGGACTAATCGTGCTTGATCAACATGGTTTTTGAATGTGCATTTAAGGAAAATCAGCCAATTTTGGACAAAAAACAGTAGATCTACATAGTTGCCATGTACTCATTTGTGAAATTACGTTAGTAGTTTTAAAAAAACAGATAATCCACAGTCTGATCATTAGAACGGATCAAATGAACCAGATTTCCCTGTTTCAGAACTTAAGTAACAGTCAGTAGAGGGCAGAACACCAAATATTTACTTTTGACCCATCTATGTACATCCCCACACATGCAACCGAATAAAGGACAAAAAGTGGCACTGATTTTCATAGATTTCTCACACATCTACATAGGTGACCTGTTTGCCTTGCTCAGCCTTCTGTCAAGGTACTATTTGTTGATGAGTAACTTTGATGGCCCATATTCCCTTCTTTTAGTAATTTAAATCAAGCATGAGCTGGAGAGACCTTCTAATAGATGGATAATTCAAGATATCCATGTTTTGAACTGAGTTGGCACTTGCAATAACAATAACACACATACACATGCATGCACACGCATGCACACACACAACCAAGAGAACTGTGTGGTGTAGTGGTTAAGAGCATGGGACTGGGACTCAGATGACCTGGGTTCTAGTCCCCGCTCGGCCATGGAGCCAACTGGGTGACTTTGGGCCAGTCACAGACTCTCAGCCCAACCTACCTCACAGGGTTGTTGTTGTGGGGATAAGATGGAGGAGGAGAATGATGTAAGCTGCCTTGAGTCCTTTGTAGGAAAAAGGCAGGATATAAATAGATAAATAAATAAATAAATAAATAAAACTGTTTTGGTTAATGGGTGGTATAGAAATCAAATCAATAAATAATTCTTTTCTTTTATAACTTTTCTTTTATAACTTCTTTTATATCTTTTATATTTTTATTTATTTTATATTGTTAATTTTAATTTGATACTGTTATTTTTGTATTTTATTGTATTTTATTGTGTTGTAAGCCACCCCGAGGCTTCGACAAGGGGCGGCATAGAAATGTTCAAACAAACAAACAAACAAATAAAATATAGGGAGAGAATCTAACATATTGCATTATCATCTATTTTCTTGACAAATGCCAGCCATCTGGAAACAAATATTTTATTATTTTATTTTATTACTATACTGTACTATACTATTTTGCAGATAAAATGCCAACCCCCCTTTTTTGGACAATCGTTCCCTAGGGCAGCTAATCTAATATTGACCCAGTAAAAAAGAGACAGTGATCCTTGGCTGGGTCTGCTGCTCTTCACGATTAGGCACAATCAGCAGGTGGTGGGCTGGGCATGTCCAGACGCTCATTTTAATTTTTGTACTGTAAAAATGCATTCCTTTTCTATGACAAAATGGCATATCTACCCAGGTAAATGCATTTAGTGTAGGATAGCAAAAGCGAACCATTTGTTGTTGTAGATATGATAGTGGAGTTTGATAAGCCAGACTGCCGGTGCTCAGAGTACTCCTTTCACTGTTAAAGTTAGGTTTTTGTTTTGGCTTTGTGCTAATCAGAGGTGGAGAAACAGTTGTGCTGCGTGCAGCTACTGTAGTAGAGCGAGCGGGGTGGTGGGAGGGAGCTGTTACCTGCCTGCTTGACAACTGAAGCAATGCCCATGCTTGTCTAAAGGGATTCACCCAAAAGGCAATTAAGCCCAGAGTCTGAAATGGCCTGGCTGCACTACCGCAGAACAGATCTGTCCAGCCATGCAGAAGGGGCCACATAAAATAACATGATCAAATAATATGATCCATGAAGAAGCTATTATGGCTTCGTTCTTTCAAATTGATTAGTGCGTGTGTGTCTTTTCAAACTTTTGTTTAATTTTAACTTTTCTTAACTGCCCAAAGAGTCTATTGAGCTATTGAGTGGCATGAAAATAAAATAATAAAATAAAACTTTAAGATAAGATAAGATAGCATCAAGGTGAATGAAAAGTTCCCCCCACCCCATTCCTGAGACGTCACCCCCAACTTGTCTTGCTAAGGGGAGCATTCCAAAGTGGAGGAATTCAAGAGTGGAGGCTTCACTTCTAAAGGTGGGAGACCTGGAAAAGGATCTCTGAGGGAGACCCGATGGGTGCTTAACTCTTTCCCCTCCCATCAATTTTCCCTTGCAAAACCCACTTGCGCCACAATCTGGCAAACTCACATCTGGCTGTGGGAAAAAGAAAAAAGAAAACGGCCAACAGTGTCCATGCAAGAGGAAGCAGATGGCAGAGAAAGATGAGATCACCTTTCTTCCTCTAACCTGGATATTAGACTCAAGACTTTTGTGAAGGTATATACTCAGTTTCCCCTGCACCCAAAATAGCCTCAAATAACATTAACCCACTACCTCTCTTCTTTTCTGCTGCCTTCCCTCTGCTATAAAATTTCAACTGGGCACCTTCACTGCTCAATGCATTTTGTGTAATGCAGTTCTCTTTTCCTGTCAGTGGTGTGTCACCAGCCCTAAACAATAACAACAGCAGCAACAAAAACTGCTTTCTATTGGCATCTACGTTAAATATTTTTTCCTGCACACCAGCGTCTTGGCAGCACCTAGAAAACATACAGGCTGCTTGCTTCCCAGCCCCCTGTTCCTTCGCTGTCTGGTGCCAAACGTTCTCCAAGATGGCGGTGCTTACGGAGGGGAAGGGAACACACCCAGATAAGCTGGAGGAGGGCAAGGGATCCTGTTCTTAAGCTCTTCTGGAAGGAGAGGGGAAGGCCGCTGAGAGCAGCATTTCTGCTCAAACTGAGTGGAACAGGATTCATGTGGGCAGTGCCTTGGTGGTTCACCCCTTGAAATGGGCAGTGGCAATGCCCCTGCAGTTGTTGCCTTCTTTGCAGCTATGAGGATTAATCTCGCCATGTCTGTGTTCGTTGGAAAACATGCGGCGCGGTTTGTTTAATAGGACTTGCGAAGGGCTGGAACGGATGATCAGAACATGCCATTTTAAATGGAAGTTGTGACAACCAGTGTGGCGGGGTGGTTAAAGTGTTGGGCTGGGAACCCAGGAGATCTGGGTTCTACGTAGTCCCCTCTTGGCCATGAAGCTCTCCGGGTGTCTTTGGGGCCAGTCAGTCACTCCCAGGCTGACCCACCTCACAAGGTTGTTGTGAGGATAAAATGGGGCTATGTCAGGCACTGTGACTTCCTCACGAGAGGGAAAAAGGCAGGCTATAAATCTGTCTATCTATCACATTTGTATGCTGCCCCATAGCTGAAGGCACTCTGGGCGGCTCACTGAAATAAATAACAATAACAAACAAACCATAAAACATAGTAAAATTAAAATACAATATAAATACAACCATATAAATAGGAAACAGGAGGAAATAAATACAATATAACCAATAATAATAATAAAACAATAAACCAGCAGAAAACCAAAACAGATACTAAATAAAAAGGTCTTGACTTGGTGCTGAAAGCAAGATAAATTGGGTGCCAGTCACACCTCCCTCGGCAGAGAATTCCAAAGAGAAGGCCCCTTTCCTTGCCAATTCCCCCCTCACTTCATTTGGTGGGGAGACAGGCGGTCACTGTGTAAGTTAATGCAGTGTAAGTAATAGCAACAGCAAAAGCAGTAATATATTTGGATAATGCCTTGCATTAAAAGAATCAAACTTGCATTCTGTAGAAAGTCATCCATGTCAAGGAGAAGGGTTGTTAATCTCCGACCCTTCTGTGATCCTGGCTACGTTTCTGTGTGCAGAGAGCCATGGGCGTTCTTATTGCTCAAACGGACATTCAGACATGCGATCGCTCACCTGCCGTCTACAACAGTGCAGCCTGCAAAAGCCGATCATGGTACGCAGTCCTGACAATAAGCCTCTTCGCAAGTTTTGATTTCAGGAGTTCAAGTGGAGAATCAAATTTGTGGAACTAAACTGATTTGAACACTCTGTCCTCTTCCACTGCCTGTCATGATCTGGAAGTTCAGACTGGGAGAATTCTCTTAAGTAGATCCCTCTTCTTTGAACATCATGCAGTGTTCATGCTGCACAGGGATTTGCGGGTGCAGTGCGACGGGAGATGTTCCCAGAAGCATCAACTATGCATTCTAATAAAGGAGAACAACTTGAACAACCGTCCTCCTTAAATACAGAGTGTGCCATCAGCTGAGAGTCTGCAGTGGGTCTCTTTCCTTCTCAGCTTTTGAAAGCCAACCACACATTATGCAGAATCCGATGGTAAACAGAGGATCCCGTTTGGTGTTGCCCTGTGTGATTTCAGATATTTTGCAGCTGTCCTCTTTCCTGTACTGCAAAAATCCCCAGGACATGTGGGGGGGGGGGCGGTGGACATTGTAGCACTTCTTCAGGTCTTCCCAAAAAAATGTGGCATTGCAGGAAGGAAGAGAACTACATCTGGATTTCTAATATGTCCAGAACAGTGCCAGAAAAACTTATTGAGTCTTTTCAAAGACGCTGCTGAGTCTTTGACATAGCAAAGGTAACATGCTGAGGCCACCAGACTGAGACTTGAGATACTAGGTGGGAAAAAGTGGTTTTTTTACTATGCTCCCAATATTTTGTAAAATCTCCCTATAGGACATTTCTATGGAGCTCTCTTCCTGGTATGCTAATTTATTACGTGCAGGGAACTTTTTATGGGATTCCTTAGATGCCCTGCTGGAGTGGTCCTGTCCAGAAATTTAGCATCTCAGGCTCCAGGTTGCCTCACTTCAAACTGCAGAGATGATGATGATGATGATGATGATGATGATGATGATGATGATGATTATGATGTAAGGGTGGGATGGGAGCGAAACCCCATTTAGGAATGTCTGGATGAATATGAATGCCAGAAGGAAAGTAGCGCAGCAGGGAGCAAACTGAGATCAAACTTTTACTTTAAGGGATTGATTGATTTTTTCAATGCTAAGGCAGTCCCCAGGGGAGACATGCCCCCAAGCAGTAAGAAGTGTTAAAAGCTCTCTCACCTCACTTTGCTGCCAGTTTAAGCTCAGCCCATGGTCTAGAGCTAGGGCAGGAAAGGTACGGCCCTCCAGCTGTTCTCCTTACTATTATTATTAATTTCATTTCTGTACCTCTAGTAACCAAAGCTCTCTGGGAGGTTCATAGGAATTCACAGATACGGTAATAACATGCAGTATAAAATACTGAAACAAATAAATACTCCATAAAATGGCGACCTGTTGTTGCTTTGTGCCTTCAAGTCATCTTTGACCCATGGCAACCCTTTGTTTGGAAACCCGCCAAATTGTGTTGTCCATGACAGCCCTGCTTAGCTGTTCTAAATTCAAGACCGGGCTTCCTTGATGGAGTCTGTCCATTTCATAGCCAGCCCTCCTTTTCTTCTTGGGCCTCCAACTTGCTTAGCATGACTGTCTTCTTCAGGGAGTCTTGCCTTCTCAAGCTGTGTCCCAAATAGGACAGCCTCAGTTTTCTGCTTCTAGGGAAAGCTCTGGCTGGATTTGATCTAGGACCCTCCCCCGCAACCAACTCTTGCCCATCTTTCTGTTGGTGCAGCATATTTGCAAAATGTCAATCTACAACATTTTCAACACTTCAGTCAAATAAATCTAGACTTGTTCAAGCAGTTGCCATGTCCCCTCACATGTCATTATTATTGGGTTGCATGCATGTCCCACCCTTTTCCCTGTTGTGTGACAGTCAAGGGGCCTTACATAGCTCTGTTTTATCCTCACAAGGAACAACAGCCCTGTGAGGTAGGTTGGACTGAAAGTGAGTGGCTGACCCAAAGCCAACCAAGGAGTTTCTTGGCCAAGTGGGACTAGAACCCAGATCTTCTAGATCCCAGGCCAGCAAAGTATCCACAATGCCATTCTCAGTCAGTAGATGGACCAATCCACTACGCCTGGGTGTGAAAGCTGGACAGTGAAAGAAGTTGACAGGGAAACTTTTACGTGGGGCTGCCCTTGAAGTCCAGATATTTCAGTTGGTTCGGAATAGAACTGCCAGGATGTAAATGGGACTATATTCTTTTCAGCGTCAGGCAAAAACCTTTTATTTCCCCATCATTTTAATATTTAGATGATGGTGTTTTCTTATCTTAAGTTGCTGGATGCTGTGCTGTTTTGTTTTTTTGTTTTTTCTTACTCGTGTTTTCATTGTAAGTCATCCCAAGGCGCTAGTGGTGGATGGGTTAGAAAAGCTTTTAATGCATGCCTACATACATACATACATTCATAAAATGCATGCATTCAAAACATGGTTTGGAACGTGGCTTTGCAAATACCCTGGGCTGACAGACAAACAAGGGGGTCCTGGATCAAACTGAGCCAGAACTTTCCCTGGAAGCAAAAATGACAGAACTGTGGTTCTTTTGCTTTGGGCACATCATGAGAAGGCAAAACTCCCTGGAGAAGACAATCCTGCGAGGGAAAGTTGAAGACAGAAGAAGACAAGGAAGACCAACTAAGAGATGGATCGAGTCCATTAAGGAAGCCACAGTCTTGCATTTACAAGCAGGCCTGTCATGGAGAGGGCCTTTGGAAGAGTTTCCGTTCATAGGGTCACCATAGGTCAGAGATTACTCGAGGGCTCATAAAATGATTATGGAGCAGTGCTCAGACTAGTGTAAGGCAGTTTCCCATCTCCCTTTCAAATCAAGCCACTATTCAGAACCATGAGGACTAGCATCTTACTTTACTTTTAGGGAAAGAACCATTGGCAGAGCACCACCTTTACTTAGGTTCCCAGGTTTAGACCAAAACCCTAAAGACGTTGCTGCCAGTCAGTTTTGATAATTCTGGACTAGCTGGCTCCCCATCTTAACTAATGGTGAGGAATGATGGGAACTGCAATCCAACAACACCCAGAGGACTGCACATCCCCCAACCCTTTGCCTGCAACCTTATTCTGTGTAATGTGCAAAAGCAGCTCTCACCAAGACTCCTCCACCCACACGAATTGGAAGCCTCCCAAATTCCTAGGTTTCAGTTTCTAAAAGAAGCCAGAATTGCCAATGCCACTTCTTTCAAAACGATTTTTAAAAGCATTAAAACACACACACACGCCATCCACACAACAGCAACAGCCAAAACCTTCCAGCCGTGCTAGTCTGAACTAATCTGACACCAGCTTCTCTCCCCTGTAACGTTTCAAAGCGGCGCACCAAGGAGACGATGCTGCGCATTCTTTGGCAATCGGCAGATCAGATAGAAGGCGCAAGCAATACCACAAGGATGTGTTATCTGACATGATTAGACAAGGCTCTTTAGGAAGAGAACATTCATAATTGAGACAAAAGAAAAGAGTATTAATAACACTTTCCTAACGCGGCAGTTAGCCATTTTATATTTCCTTTCTTTAATCTTAGTGTTTTTCAACAAATCATGGGATTTAATAGCGTGTTTTGGCAGATTAGAGGATTTATGGCCCAGATGTTTTTTGTTCTAAAAATGGATTAGGGTGTAAAGTTTGCTGGAATCCATGGAACATGTTGAGGCAAGCCGGTCATTTTGCTCGTGATTAGTGCCAGCCTTCTGTCTCACAGCCCCTCCATCTGTTACAATTCACCGATGGATCTGGTTAGATTTCGCCTCATGTCACAAACAGAAGCCCCTTTTCCGGGCAATTTCATATTACAGTTTTCAGGGGTTTAAAAAGATTTTTTTATAATGTGGTGTGGATGTCCTACTTTGCAAAAATATGGCGAAAGTGACCACAGTCCTGGGAAGGAGCAAAATGGGTGACATTAGTTGTTCTTTTCCACTCCGCTCATATGCTTACATCTCAATAGACCCAGGATATGAAGTCTTTATGCGTGTGAGCTGTAAAACATGATCTTAATGCAGATCTTAATGAGGATAATTTATGACAGGCTAGAGCTGTGTGTGTGCGCAGGGGATCGGAGTTAGCATGGGGGGGGGGAATCCAAGTCACATATTTAGAGTCAAAGAAAAGTGAATGTTTAAGCAGGACTCTAAAAGCTAGTGTGTGTGTGTGCACGCGAGAGAGAGAGAGAGAGAACGAGAGAACTGGAGCAAAACAATTGAGCATCTGACCGAGCTTTAGCAGACTGGGAATCAGTCTAAAGTCTTGCGTGCTTTTGAAAGGCAGGTGGTGCGTTGAAGTGCACACTGTGGGGTTGTGGCAGAGGGTGACATCTGTGGCAGAATTTTAGCTGTTCTGTCCTCGTATCTCACAGGAGAGCAGTATCACCTGTGCTTTATTAAGGTATTTGCAAGGCTACAGGAAGGGGTGTAGCATATTTTATTCCCACAGACATAGAGAGAGAGAGACACACGCACACTGTGAATAATAAGATGGTCCTGTCTGCCCAGGTAAATGCAATTATGCTTCTCAAATTTACTGTCCAACATTTTATTTTAATACAGTGCTGAAATAGTACCAATATGTAATGTTAGGTCCTGTCCTAGTGCTTCCCCAATAGACATATTATCCAAATGGCATTCATGGGTGATCAGTTCCTCGTGGACAAAGTTTAGGTGGCCAGCGGCCTGGGAAAGGGACTTTGCCAGCTGGCCCCTCCACTCTGGAACGTTCTTCCCCAGGCTGCTCACATGATGCCCAGGTTCGCAAGCTAACGTTTTTCCATTGACCCAGGCTTTTGGTGTTTAACTTGTTGCTTTCAGTGCTGCCTATGAGTCTTTCAAAGAACATAAAATGTCCATGCCTGTTCATGTAGTTCTGGATAAAGTCTACCCAGCCAACTTCCAGAACAGGCCAGTCCAATGCAAATGTATGGATAAAGGTATGCCCAGCCCCTGGCACATGGCATCCGCGCGGCACAAATAGAAACCCCCTCCAGGTACTCTGGTATGCATGGCCAGCGCAGCGCTCTGAATTTCCCCTCCTTCTTCCCTTTTCTTACCGGTGGCCATTTCCATCAGTTTTGGTTATGAGTTCCTTCCATTATTTACTTGCTGTATAGAGAAAAGCATATTCTTTCTGCTGAGCATTGCCGCCCAGTTTCTTGCACTACAGTCCCATGCAATCGCTTGTTTGAGAACTCGGTGGGACTTACCTGTCAGTAAATAGACACAGGACCTTGTTGGTTCTTCTGTCTCCTAACTTCCTTGCATGATAAAGTGCACATCTTATTGCCGATTTATGTAGTCCAGCAAAGGTTTTCTGAATGATATGCTGCCCATGCAGCAGAATGGAGAAGGAAAGGAAGGCAATTCAGTGCCTCCTTTGCAGATCAAGTCCCAAAGGGGAGTCCACAGGGCCAGGCTGGCTGACCATTACAGCACCGAAAAGAGTTCCTATTGCACATAACTTGCTCAGACCAGCTCCCGAACCGAACTGGAGCCTTTCAGGTCTAGAGCTCCAAACCCTTTCCTTTCCTTGATCAGCAGAGGAACTTAATGAGACAGATCTCTTGCTTAGCCCTCCTTCATCTCTCCAAGAGTTCTGACTGTCGTGCTGGCTGCATTGGCCACCAGCCTCTGAAGGCATGAGGCCACACACACACACACACACACACACACACACACACACACACACACGTGCCAGTAGACTTCCTTGGCTTGTTTCTAGACTCTTCCAGAAGTCTTTGTTGCTTTCACAGGCGTACCCCAGTGGAAGGCTTTTCATGGACTTTTAAGGTGGCAAAGGCATGTCATTGGGAGCTTTGGTCCCTTGAATGGGAAATGGAAACAACAAAATGAAATGAAATAGCTAACATGCTTGTCAATAGATCCTCACTGTGTGCACTTGCACCAAGCAATAAATGTTTTGCTTTCCTTTTTTTGATCAAGGTGAGGGGAATGGTTCTTTATGCAAATTTCAGTGCAGTTACAGTAGCAGACCAACACTGTAATCTTGATTTCAGAATTTAGATCAAAGCATGGTTGAAAAATGCAACTTCTCCTACCGCAAAAGGAGGGACCCTAATAATTTGCAAGGCACTACCAGCCGATGAGCTTGCTTGTTGTCCAACATCCATTAGAGAAGGCAACATTCAAGTGTTTTGATGATAATAGCTCATCCTGTTCCCTGGTAACCCTGCTTATGTTTGTGTCCCTTATCCCTTCTCGCTCCTTTTCCAGATATCCTTTCCTCTATCACGTCGTCAGGTTACTTGAACGATCACGATGCTGTTACCAAGGCAATCCAGGAGGCCCGGCAGATGAAGGAGCAGCTACGGCGGGAGCAACAGGTGCTTGATGGGAAGGTTGCTGTGGCAAACAACCTTGGGCTGAATAACTGCAGGACAGACAAGGTCAGTCCCAGGATCTCCGTCTGGGGCCCTGCTGGGAGGAGAGATTTCCTTGAGACATTGCAGCCCTGGCCCTTTGTCCCAGCATTTTCTTCCAAAGCGTGGAGATACTGAAGGAGGTTGCACCTTACAGAGCACTTGCAGCAGTCCAGCGTTAGCCATTATGCTAAGGTGCCGCATCTAGACCCTCATTGATCTGGAGGCACTTCTCAGTCAACGAGGTTCTCTGGCCATTACGCAGGGCCGTCTTGCGGGAGCAAAGAGGCAGGACCAAAACTGAGCTTACGTCAAGGGCCTACCCGATAAGGGACCCATATGTGTAAAACCAGGTGGGCCGTGCTCCTTTATCACGCTCCTAGAGATACTGACATTGGCCATGAAATGCAATATACCCATAACCTCTGCACCAGATGCCATTCAAGTTGTACGTAATAGTTGAGAATATGGCAGTTGTTGACCTCATCAACTGGTGTCCTGACAACTTGAATTATTTCTGGATACTTCAGAAATGTTCAGGGGGTGAAAGAATAGGTTAGATGAGGTACTTGTGTTTGACAGTACTGGGAAAGCTCCCCCGCACCCCGCTTTGGATGAAGCCCTGTCTTGTGGCTGAAGAAGCCTGCAGGAACTCCAAAGTTGCAGAGCAGGCAGTTGATATGGCTAAGGTATGCGTTTATTCACTCACACACTTGCCTGGAGGAATCAGAGAGGGCAGGGGAAGGTTAAAGCTAATAGCAATGGAGAACCAGCCGTCTTGGACTCTGCCACCCATAAGATGGCTGATCAGCTGGGCAGAGAGGAAGAGTGGGTGATGCTTCCTCGCCCTCCGTGGAGAGAGGCTGAGGGCTTCCCATGGCTCCTGACCCATGGGCCAAAGGTCACTCTCAAGAGGTGTAGCACCATTTACCCAAGAAAAAGTATCTTGGGGGTGCAGGACACAGGACCACAGAACACAGGGTGAATCTGGATTTTATTTGTATTATATGTATTGCATTTGTTTATTTTATGTAAGCCGTCCTGAGGCTATGCAATGGGATGGCATACAAAAATTCTAAATAAATAAATAAAAACACATCTGAGTTTCCTCCAGGTTCACCCTGTGTTTACACTTCATAATGCTGGCTAATGATTGACTGCCTAGCTTGGAAGTTAAGTGAGGCTGCCCCTCCAAAAAAAACCCACTCGTTCCTGCATATTCTACAATCTCCCTAGGTATGCAGAGGTATGCATGTTTGCCAATTTGAAAATCGAAGGAGGAAGAGGAGGAGCTTCCAGGATCTCCATGAAGGAGAAGGTCCTGAAGGTCTCCTTGGCCTGGTCACTGTGTTGCAGCATGATATACATTTCTGGGTCACTGTGAGGAAAATATGTGAGCACATGGGAGGAAAGTTGGGATAAAAATGTCATAAAAGGCCAGCTGGAGCTTCTGCTATGGAAGCTCAGGCCCATTAGTTATGATTCTAGCCTTTGAGTTACCTTCTTTGTTCTGCAGTGCTCAGCTCTGCCTCTCCTTCCTTCCTTTCTTCCATCCTACATCAACCCACAGACTTAAAGGCAGTAGAGAATTAAACCCTTTTAAGCTCTTGGCGAAGCGGTGGGAGCAGGAAAACACTATCATGACATGTGCTCAATTCTCATGCATTCTGGTCCTTGCAGAACCTGGATCCAAATGAGAAATTGGGCTCTGAGGGCCAATACTGACGTGGGTGAGGGAGATGAGCAGAAGTGAAGATATGACTCAGGCTGTTTGGGGGCAAAAGCATTGTGGGCAGCATGGCCCTCATGACCCTGTTGTGCATGTATCCCAATAGCAAGAGATGTTCTCTGCCAAGGCATGTTAGATGACTTAGCAAAATCAGAAATGCCCGGAAGCCATTAGGGGAAAATAGCTCCTGGCACATGGTGCCACAGGATACAGGGGCAGCCAGTTGCTTGGCTGAGCTTGAACCCGTTTGGGCCCATTCATGAAGGATAATTATACTGAGGGCTTCTAGTCATTAGGGTAATCTTTGTCCAGAAGTCATGTACCACTGAATTTCATTTGCTGGGGAGCACAGCGAGAGAGCCCTTTCCAGTAGGACTGGCCAATCCATGACGGATCAGTTGATGGATAGCTGCTCATCATCATGGCAAGTCAGGGCAGTCCTGCCACTGCCCGGAGGCAAGTTCAGCCAAAGATCCACATTCTGTTTTAGAGAAGCTTCTGCAAAAAGGGCATGCTCACAGTGCCGAGCAAAACGCAGCCAAGCTAGCAAGCAACAAAACCTTGTAGTGCTAGCTACCGGTAAGCAAGCATTAGGACATGCAGCTCAGGGAAAGCAGGAGGGCTAGAGGAGGACCCCCAGAGGGTTGGCTCTGGCCTGAGGTCCCACAGCCCAGCAGGATGGCTACGCGGGTCCATTGCTTGCAGGCTTTTGGAGTCATGTGGCTGGCTGCCATGGCTACAGAATGCTAGCCCAGATAGGCCTTTGGTCCAATCCAGCTGTTCTCTGTTTATGATTTTGTGCTCTCTCTCTCTCTCTCTCTCTCTCTCTCTCTCTCTCTCTCTCTCTCTCTCTCTCTCTCTCTCTCTCTTTTGCATTTCATATACTGTAGCAGGCAGCTAGATATACAGAAATCGGAATTCCTATGCCGGCACTTTGCTGGGGAATAAAAGGCTGGTTTAGGAGTAGCCTTTGGCTTTTCCTTAGCAGTCATCAAAGCATTTGGGCAGTCCGGTTGGACTCTTTATTTCCAGTGCAGAGAAGTGTGGTGTAGTGGTCAACACCCTGAGCTGAGTTTGGGAGACCCATTTCATCCCAATTAGCCATGGAGCTCACTGGGCGACATTAGCCAGTCTCCATTTCTTGGACAAAGCTCAGCACTGTTGTAAGGACAGAACATAGAGGGTGAGATCGCCAGAAGCTTCTTGGAGGAACAATGGAATAGAAATTGGGGGAAAGGTGATTTTTTTGGATGACCATCTTTTTATCCCACCTTTATTTCTGTGCCAGGCGGAGGTTTGAGTGACTGAACTAATGTCCTATTAGAGATAATGAAATATTAGGGAAATATTCCCATTTCTCATAAAGGCCAACCCATGAGTGTCAGCAGAAGCAAACCTCATGGAGTCGTTTGTTCATGAGACATCGCTTAAAGGACATGGTCATTCACTGAGGACTTCCTGGGAGTTTCATGGATGAGAAAGAACTGGAAATCAAATCTCAAAGAATAAGAAAGTCCCAGCAAATGGCAGAGCCATAGCACTCTCTTCCACAATATGCAGTAGTTTGTAATTTCCCAGAGCATGTTCTTATGTCCCCCTGTCCCAAGACTCTCCTGTGAATTTTCACAGTAACAGCTTTTCCTGCCCCTTGCCGAGTGTGTGAATGGATTCTCTGTGTGCCTTGCTCTGCCATATTCACAACTTTGCCAATGGAGGTCTATCAGCCAAATTGGGATGGTGGAAGGAAAGTTAAAAGTGCTCACAGGAGAAAACATCATATCTACATGATAAATGAACAGTGGGAAGGAATTCCATCCTTGGATGCCATGTTGATTCCCACTCACTGTCCCAGGTCCACTGATCAGTGTGACCAAACCAAACCTAAGGTTCCTGCTGGATCAGACCAAGGCACTGCTAATTCCCTTTGAGGGAAAAGAAGGCCAGAAATTGTCCAAAATCTGAGCAATCTTTGCTGGTTTCCTTCTTCACACCTGCATTTTCAGACACCCATCACACAGCTATCAACTTCGTCACTCCTTATCTACCGCTCAGAGACCACTTGCATTCTTCAACACAAATTCTCCATTAACTTTTTCTCGACACCTTCTCGACATTGGAGGTTCATGTGGTGGTGTCACAAGACAGAACCTTCTTGGTGGCCACTCCCAGGACCTAGAAAGGCCAGGGTTGCCCTCTCTCTGCTGCCCTTCTGTTCAGCTAAGAGCGTTCTATTCAATCAGGCCTGAGACGTTTAAGCAGGTCTGCTGGGCTGGGTGCTTTTTTTGTAGTCAAGGAGGCTTGTGTTTTTCTTGTATTTCAGTGCATATTTTCATTCTTGCTTTCATCCAGTTTTATTCCGGGTTGCATGCCACCTAGTTGCCATTTCTTTTGGTGGAAAGGCAGGGTAAATTAATACAACACCCCCCACTTCCCTGATGCCTTCAGGTGAGACCAGGCTTGTGCATCGCTGCAGGATCGATGCATTTGTCTGAAGGGGTTCTGCGTCCTTCTATCTAGCCTTGGGTATTTTTGCATGTTGCTGTTCCAAGGCCTCACCTTGAGAAGTGGCTTAAGGCACAATTCTATGCAAAACAAAAGTCTGACAACTACCTTTTAAGGATTTTTTTAATACTTAGCCTGAATGCTGTGGCCTCTTTTATGCTGCTTTCATAGAGGCTTTCATTCATTGTATTCCAATAGATTTTAATGTGTTGTGTTTTGTTTAATAAATTCTATGTACTGTAGGCCACCTAGGAAGGCCTGGGCAGTTACAGGAGGCCTATAAATACATGTATAAATATAAATAAATAATAAACTCCCACCAATGCCTGGCCTATGCAGGAAGTCAGCAATTCTGAACTCTCGCTTCAGGACCCATTGATGTGAATGCTATACCCAGTTCTGCCTGTTCCCCTTCGAAGCAATAGGCAGAAATAACCAGATACTTAGGCATAACCTGAAATTGAGGGAACCCACCTTGCTTAGGTTAACAATATTGTGTTTTCCAAAACGAACATATAATGAATAGTTTCCAGCTTTCCTACTTAGACTTCGATCCATTGGGAATGTGAAACCTGAGGAAATAAGCACTTACATACATCTCTCATTAACAATATTAGAGCATTATAATATTCTAACATTATAGCAATACCTGGAGCTTTAAAAAAGAAATGGCTGTTTGGGAATTAATTTGTTTGGGGTTTTGTGTTGGGCTATTGTTGTTAGCCACCTTGGAAAGGTTCAGCTGGGAGCCAGGGCATACATGATTCAGAAAAAGGAAGATGGCTGTCAGCAGAGTTCTGTGACTGAGCATGATCTGAACCCATGCGGTGCTGATCAAAGTCATACACTATTATCACTGCAGACCATCCTGGGCTGGATGAGGTAATTCTCTGGCTCAGAGTTGAATTCCACTTTCCACGAATTACATTGCATGCATCTCCTTTTATTGCTTCGGGTGTCTGAATCCCTTATCTCAGTTCACCCCATCATGGGTCAAAGGGGGAGGTTTCTCCTTTCCACCTCAGCTCTTCCCTTCCCTCTCCCTCCATGGCAGTTAAAGGAAGGAAAGCCTCGGAGGTTTTCGTTGTTTCTTTAACTAGCATATACAACCTTCTGGGAGGGGGATGAATTTCTGGAGGGATGAGACAGGGGCTGGAAGGATTGCTCTTTTAAATCTTTACTGTATTTTAAACTTTGGAGGGCTGCTAGCTCTTACATTGGTTTCTGCTTCTTGTTTCATACTGTAGGTTTAAACTTCTAAGGTCGTATAGCCTATCTTGGGTTGTATGTTGGTTTTAATTGTTCTGAACTACTCAGAGACTACTGGGCAGGATAGAAGTATGGTTAATTAATGATTTAATTCAGCCTGCACTCCAAAATTATGCTGGCCCTTAACCCATATCAGGGGCCTTTGTACTTACTTTAGAATAAAGAAAAACTAGGAAATAACTTTCAAAATTTGTGTAACTTGTAATTTTTACCCTGCATATAAGACTGGAGACAATTTGGTTCACCAAACACACACAAGCGAGGCATGATCTGGCACTGAATGTGAGAAATCTTGTAACAGGGAATCTGTAATACGTAGCTTTTTCCTCCATGACACAGTTGTATAGTTGGCTCTGCACTGGGCCAGAAATATAATTCTGTACATCTCTGGTATTTGTTGTTATATGTGTGTAAGAGCATTTCCTATGCTTCAAGAGTTTTATTTTCTCAGAATGAGACAAACTTCTTAGATCTGCCCAGGATCAATAACAGTACATGGTGAAGTGCATTTAATTAGAGTTGGGCTTGGGCCCAGAACCTCTTTTCAGTGCCAGGACTTACCCTTGTGAAAATGAAAAAGAGCATCTCTAAACATGGAAAGAGTGCCTTCTTTTAAAGAGAGCTGTACAAGATGTCCTAGAAATCATGCAGCAGCACCTGCTGCTGAAAAAGCATATGCAGGCATCTAGGTTCCACCTGTCCTTTCAGAACAGCTAGTAGAACCGACCTTGAGCTGTGAAGCCTTTGCAGGAAGATTTCTCCTCGATGTGACATTGGATGTCCCTGACATGGGAAGACTAAGCAGGTGCCAGGAGTGGGGAATTT
Source organism: Varanus komodoensis (assembly GCF_004798865.1). NCBI lineage: Eukaryota > Metazoa > Chordata > Lepidosauria > Squamata > Varanidae > Varanus > Varanus komodoensis. The sequence goes on along the minus strand of NW_025336348.1, from coordinate 874,735 downwards.
GATCTGGAGATGCCGTTTTGACCCTGGATCAAGAGTGGCCAGGTGGCCTATCTGGAGAAGACCTTTGCTCTGGAGGCATCCAGGGGACAGACCTTTATTTGACTTCATCCTCTATGGAATGAGGTGTCCCCAGGACCTCTCGTTAAAAATGAAACCACAATAAGGAGGGGGAATAGGGGCCTTGAGGCTGTTCATCCACAAGACTACCTGGGCCATAGGCTGCGCACCCAAGCAGTCTCCCCCACCACGCAGAGACAGACAGAGTATATTTCTATTTAAATAGTAGGCATCATTTCTAAAGTCACAACTTTATACATTTGCAATGTACATTTGCATATGGATGTTTTATATTGGTGTTCTCTTCTGTCTCTTTCTTCTTTGATTTGTAAGTGGCTCTGTAAACAAACCCCATCCCAAAAGTGCTCTTGGATTGGGAGGGGGCAGCTATGTAATTAGAGAGTGCAACTTCCAAACAAATCGCCTGCTATCTCTCACACAAATTGCACAATAATTGTGAACTAGATGTTCTGATCCAGTATGACCCTTCCTATGTTTCTTCTTATGTGGCCAGTTTCAGGAGGAAGAGAGCAATTGCCTCTTGATTTTAGAGGGGGAAGCTCCCATCGCTCCACACCCCATCTGTATGCTACCAGCAAATTCAGCAATGGAGCGACCCACAGGTGAAGTGGGCTAAGTGAGCAAACCCCAGCTTGCGTAAAATAAAAAGAAATTGCAGCAATTTCAGGCATTTTCAGGAGAGGATTGCCAAAGACAAAAAAGAAAGAAAGAAAGGGAGAGGAAGAAAAAAGTGCTCTTGGCATAATAGATGTCGACCACTACGTAAGACCTATTTTGGAGGAATAAAGAGAAGCTTTGCTTGTGGGGAGGGGAACAAGGATGGGAACAGGCAGGGAGGAGCGTGAAGAGTCGATGTTGACAGTGTCACGGATTGAAGAGCGCCAGGAAGGAAGTGGGGAAGGAGAGAATGGTACCACATGGGGAGAAAGTGGAGTGTCAGATATAAGACGAAGTGATCACAAGCACAAAGGAATTTATATTCAAATATTTAAGCATTCTTGAAAGGATGCTCGGAGCAGAAATTCCTTTTCTCTGCTCCCCATGTAGAAATGACTTTAACACTCAGCCAGATGCTAATGCAAAGTGACTCGAGCTATTCCTCACAAGCACAGCTAAATTGCCGTTATTTGTTAAGCGCATTGAATTCAGCTGTGGATACAGCAGTTGGTTGCATTCAGAAAGCATCTGTACTCTTCTGTCTCTGTCTCCCTCTCTCTCCCTCTTTAATCCTCCAAACCAGAGACAAGTCTACCTATCTCTCCTCTACTGTCTGCCCCCACTCCCCTCCCTTGTGCTGGCTGGGAATTGTCAAGTGACAACCGACCAAATCCTTTTGGACAGGAAGCCTTCATCCTGAGCTCTCTATGCTTGCAAAGCGGGGCCTTGTGGTTGGGATCAGGGAGCCCATTAAAAGCGCTTTGATGGTATGGAAATTCATCTTCATGAGGCAGGCCAGGCCCCTAAGCAGCCTGCTGCTTAGCTGTGGTTACAGATCAGTCATTCACTTCGGAGGGCAGTAATTGTGCTGACGGCTTGTATGGCAAGGGAAGTACATAAAATAATCCAGGGCCCTCCACCGTGGCACTGAGAGTTAATCTTCTTTAATACAGATCAGCTGTTGCTCTAACACATGACTTTGCGCCGGCCCTGGTGACTCCGCTTCAGCCTTTTTGATTAAGTAACGGGAGCGCCAGCCTTCATCTGCATTCACTTTCGGCTGCCGCTTGCCGATCGTCAGGGCTCGGCCGCCCTCGTCTCCCCTGCTCGTTTCCTTCCTTCATCTCGGCGTGCGGATGTCATGGGGAGATCCCCTTCCAGGGTTGTGTGCCTAGAGAAGCTGCCACCGAGTTTCTCCCCTCAGCAAACGCCTGAGATTAATTTAGGGGGCTGCTGCTTAGGCGACAGTATCAGAGGAATTCTGATAAGTCCAGCGAGGGTGTGTGGGGTAACAGCAAATCCTGACCAGGGACTACGGACAAAATGCATCCTATTTTGTTAGGCTGAGTTGGAAGTGTAAAGGCAAGCCAAACATCCTCCAAACTTTGGACCACATCTGGGGGCCATGTCAGAGCCAAAAGGAAGGATTCTGTTTGTAGATGTGCTTTCAAGATAACCACATATCTGTGGTCAAACAGAATGTTCTGGGCTCTTTTCTCCGGAGCAAGATGGCTTGATTCCAGACTCTGCCAAAACTCTTCACCATCAAAAGTGAATGGTTGTGTCCAGTCCTAAGCGAGTTGAGATAGTTTATAGTTCCAAAACCTGTCAAAATGGGTTGACCACTGAGAAGAAGGGGGCAAATCAAATGTGTGTGTACCACACCAAAAGCAACAGTGCCTCTGCTGTTCTCCCTAGTCCCATTCCGGGGGAGATAACCTAACCTTATCTTGCAAGGTATCTCAGTGGCCTAGAGACTTCTGTTCCATTCCTCTTTCTACTTGCACAGGCAAGGAGAGATAGGAAAAGCTGGAAGGGATAGCAGGGTCAGAGCAAGTTAAGCGGGTAGCTGAGAAAGTTTGATGAAGCAGCAGCAACCAGCTGTCTCTCAGGCGGTCTGCCATGGAGTGGGCCAGAGCTGAGTGGTGGAGCGATGCTTGGCATGCACCAGACTCCCTCTCTGGGATCCGGGGGGCTGCTGCCAGTCAGTGGAGACAGTACTGAGCTAAATGGATTAATAACCTGTAGGCAACCTTAAGAACATCAGAGGAGCTGTGCTGGATCATCATGTCCATCCAGTCCGGTGTTCTGTCCAGACAGTGACCAACCAGTTGCCCCTGGGAGGTGCACAAGCAGGACATGAGCACAAAGGCTCACAGGTCAGGATACTGAAGGTTGACCTGTAGCCACTGGGATGAGCCACCTTGGATAGCCTTCTCCTCTATGAATTTATCCAACCCAGTTTAAAGCCTCCCAGATTGGTGGCCATCACTGCATCTTGTGGATGTAAATTCCATGGCTTAACTGTGCACCATATGAGGAAGGATTTCCTTAGGTCAGTCCTGACTCTTCCACCAGTCGGCTTCATGGCATGACCCAGGGCCCTACTTTTAGGAGAGAGAGAGAAAAATGTCTCCCTATCCACTTTCTTCTCACCAGGCCTATCTTTGTACACTTTATGCACAGAGCTTTTTATGACACTGGTCCAGTCTGAAGGAGGAGGTGAATATAGGACATGGTAGCCAATGGAAGAAAGTTAGATGAGAACCAAGTAAGTTGGTCAGAGGTCACTGGGCACCACCTTGAGAGCTATCAGGGCGCCAAGTGGTTGCAGCTTTCATGGCCTCGGGGATGGTTCCTGACTGGGTTCTGGGGCCCATGGGTCCACTGAGAGCTGGTAGTTGAAATATCAGCCCGCAAGTCACGGTTAAGGGCTATTTTGTGGGTTTTACTCCTCTTTCTTTTTCGAGCTTGTTCAGGAACTTAGTTCTGAGAAAGGATTGAAATCCCACAGCAACGCATGTCTTTTCTATTCGTTGATTCCTAAGAACCCATAGAGGAATTTGCTCATATTCATCCCTCAGTACCCTTGTCTTTCCTTCCACGCCAGTGTTGAAATCTGGACCGTAAGCATTCTGGGAGCAGGGGGCTGGAGATTTCCACTTAGGAAGCTCCATAAACTTCCTTCTACATTGTCGGTCCTCCGTAAATCAACAACCGCAACCATACTCTGTTGTCGACACAAATCACATTATCTGGAAAAGACATATGGCTAAGTTATTCCATCAAGAACCTTATTTCTGGAGTGCCTCCCATGGCGCATGACCATGCTAGAAATATATTTTCTATTCAGACGAGAATTGTAAATAAGATGTTTCTAGTTTGCCTTGAACTGTATCTTCTTAAACATGAGCCCTACTTCATGTGGGGAAGGGTTGAAATCTTGTCATTTTATATACATGTGCATAATGAATACTGCTTGGATTGAAGCGTATTTTAATTGAGGAGGCAATAAAGCATATTTTTAAAATGTCTCTACTTTTCTTGGAAGAGTTTCAACCAAACAGAGAAACATGAACATGGCTTGTGTTTTTCTGGTTTCTTGGTAACCTGGGGACACAGTTGTATTTATAATTGTCACCTCCAGTTAATTATAACTCAAGACTTGCTGTATCTAAACAAAAATAACTTTTTCAGAAAAAAAATGCCTGCTTCTAATAGTGTAGATTATCACCCAGAAAAAAATCATGCTTGGGCGCCATTAGAAATGTGTCACCTTGCCCTCTTTATCACTGGGAATTATCTACTTTTCCATATTGCCTTATGTAGAATTCTGTGCAATTCAAGGAGCCCCTATATGATTAAGACTTTGTACTCTCTGCATGTTTCAGACCTAAAAATCAGAATTACAACTCAGTGGAAAATATCTGTATGAATTATACACACTTGAATTTGTTTCCTTGATTCATTCTGTTTCTTTTAGTCATTGAGATCTCTGTGGCACTAAAGTATCTCTTCCTAATGATCTAATTTATAATCCAGCTAATAATCTAACTGCTTTCCCTTCCCCAGTGGCAGCTTTTGAGTTTTCATAAGGCATTGCCCACATACTTTCAACCTGATCTGTGTACCCTTTTAAGCCCGATCCCCATTTAAGCTGGAAATTTCAGAATGTTTTGCCACTTTTTTAATGCTTACCTAGAACACAAGCAGGGCCCCTCAAATTAAAGCCAGGCATAATTCATCTTTTCAATTCCTGGTAGAAGAACAGGGGAAGCATCATCTGAAGAAGTAATCTTTTTCTCTTTCACACACACACACACACACAGAGAGAGAGAGAGAGAGAGAGAGATTGGTTTTTCAGTTGCAAAGTCATGCCCGACTCCTCATGACCCCATGGACAACATTCCTCCAGTTTCTCCTGTCCTCCACCATCCCCAAGAGTACTACCATGCCCATGCCCAGCTCTCCAGTGACCCCATCCAGCCACCTCATCCTCTGCCGTCCCCTTCTTCTTTTGCCATCTATTGTTCTCAGCATCAGGCTCTTCTCCAGTGAGTCCTTTCTTCTCATTTGGTGGCCAAAGTATTTGAGTTTCATCTTCAGGATCTGGCCTTCTAAAGAGCAGTCAGGGTTGATCTCCTCTAGGACTGACCGGTTTGATCGCCTTGCAGTCCAAGGGACTCACAGGAGTCTCCACCAGCACCGCAATTCAAAGGCCTCAATTCTTTGTTGCTCAGTCTTCCTTATGGTCCAGCTTTCACAGCCATAGATTACAGCTAGGAAAACCACAGCTTCTTTACCTGGTGCCAAAGGCATAATAAAGTTGGTGCCAGGCAGGCCTCAGTGGGGAGCTCACTCCATAGCATCATCTCCTTGTTGCCATTATCTGAGCATCTGAAATCTACAGTTCTGTATCTATAGTCAGAGAAAGGTAAAGGGTGTTCACCTGATTGCACTGCCATCTCTATCCAATTCCTAGGGAGAGATCCATGAAGGGGCATGCACGCACGCAAACACGCACGCACACACACACACACAACACCCACTCTGGTACAGTACAGCTAATGCTATTTGTAAGAAGGAGCTACCCCTCTTTGTCAAATTTCCCCCTTGGATCACACACCCTCTGCCACCAAATCACAGAATATGTCTCCATGTCCCAATTAGCAGCAGCCAGTGAGGCAGAATACAGCTGGGGCATGCAAAGGGGCATGGAAGCTTGAGAGATTCCACTGTGCCCTGGAGGAAGTCATAATGGATGCTGCAGTGGAGCACTCGGTGCTTTGGTGGCAGGGCCACGCTGAGTGAGAAGTGTGGGCTGCTCACCTTCCTGTCAGAGGCAGCACGCCGGTTGCTGGGGTATTTGGGACGAGGGGGCTGTTTCCCTCACCTCCTGCCCCCCAGCTGTGAGCAGCTCTTTGGCCACTGAGTGAATGGAACAAGGCTCAGCTAGACAGGGCCTTGGCCTGCTCCGGCAGGGCTTTCCTTCCATTCCACTTCGTTGCCTGCGGCTACAGAAGGGACACGCTCCTTCCTAAATGGCTCTCTCTTCACCTTCGTCCTTGCTGCTGTTTGCATCACTATCCCTTGCCTTGCATTCCTTTTCAAAAAAGATTTGCACCTTAGCTTGTTGGCCGGAGCTAGTGAAATGTCAGCAAACAAAATGTTTGCAACGAAGGGTCCCCATTCAACTACGATTTGTGCATGCGCAAAAGCCAGGTTTTATTTCTGGGAGCTTAAAAGAACAAAACCGGGATTGCTTTTCCCTCTCAATCCCATCCCCCTGGCGTGCACACGTGCGAATGCGCACGGACGCTCACGCACACACGTGCACACAATCACAGCACTTCATCTCCTCCAGACTCCTTCTTTCCCCTTAAATAGTACGCCAGACTTGGAATGACAGTGACCAATGTTGACTTAATGTGGATGTTTAATAATGAAAAAAAGCATGTCAGTTCCACTGACTAAAAAGCACTGGTTACAAATGGCAGGGAGCATATCGGGTGGCAGCCCTGTGATAATTTTGAATCCATCATTCTCGCTGTGGCTCTCTGGCTGCCTGATGGATGGGGATAAGAAGCATTAACCCTTTAAGACACCAGAGTGGAGCTGTCCTGCGCAAAAAGGGAAGTAAAGGCTCAGTCTTTGGGAAACGAGCAACCCAACATTAAGATCTTTGGTCCTGCAACAGCTTCCTTTCTCTAAGGCTTGTTCTCTTGGGTTGTTTTGGGAACTTGGTCCTTTTAAGAACTCGACTGCCAGTTGCAGAATACACTAGGCAAAAATAGGCTTGTCGGCGTAATGCACACAGGTTGCAGAATTCCACTTGGCTTGTGCAGAATTTTCATTTGTCCAGCACAGGGTGCCCAAGCTCAGCCCATGTGCCATTCTGCTCCAGCGTGATCGTCCCACTAAGAAAATAGCTATGTGGTGAATGTATCCAAGTTGGGGCTGGGGGTGGGCCCGATGGCGTGCTTGTAGGAACCTTCTGCTGTACCACGGGAACAGATGGCCGCTAATCCCATCTTACCATTATTTCATCAACTGTCTCACGTATGGTGCCGTCGTATGGGTGTTTTCACTTCCAAGCATTGCATTTATTTATGTTTAAGTCAGTCTGAAGTATGAATGTAAAATGTACATTGACTAGAATGTAGGCTCGGTTTCACCTCTGTGATTTTATTTCCATCTGCAGCATTTGCACCTGGCTCAACGAGCCCCGAGAGCTTCCTTTGGGGACTCCTAAACTGTTGAAGAATTTTTGGGGGGAGGGGGCTGGAGAATATTCAGTGAAATTCTGCCCCCCACCCCCCATCACCACCGCTTTTGCAACTTTTCCAAATAGGGGTATAACCAATATACTTGAATATTCTGAAAGGCACCAATGGACCCTACCAAAGTGTGTGCTTGACCCCGAGCTATGGGTCCCACCCCCACCCACCCCATCTCTGTCCTGCCCTATTCTACTCCCCAAAATCCCTCTGATGGGAACAGCCAGATCTGCCATGCAATGTTCCTTTGGACAAAATTCGGCGCCTTGCATATCCAAAGGCCTTCCTCAGTGGAGAATGGATGTTCCCTCGGCTGGTAATGTCTGAACAGGCCTCGAGACTCGAACAGGGGCAAGGGGATGGTGGCGAGGCAGGCAATCTGCTTCACATTAATGCGATCAACAGTGTCCAGACAACTTGCAACAACACCTCAACAGGGCGTGTAGGTATTATGCCATCACCCATCCATCATGCTGAATGTCAGCCATTCAGCACGTCCAATCAGTGGCCTCCACAGAATTGTTCACGTCAAAAGGGCCGTTTATTTGAAGAGCTACTGTACAGAGAGAGTTTTCATTCTTCCCCCACCTCTCCTTGCATCATAGCATTTTCCTTTTCAGACAAGAAAAGAATAACAAGAATGAAAAGAGATGTCAAGTTGATATAGTACCAAGATCGGACTTGTTTTTTCCTCAGCCTTAAGCATTGTGATTTGTTTCGAGGTTAGAGATTACTATTCTTTTTCATCTCTCTCTCTCTCTCTCATGCTTTTTTTTCTTTTGGCCATTTGGTTCTTAGCATTTGAGCGTATTTATGGCCGCTGCATTTAATGGCCACATGCCTTGTTTTCACAGATGGTCAGTGAAAGATTTTTTTCTCTCCTTTTCATTGTAGCTTGCTTTTCAGTTTTGCTATATTTGTCACACTGCCACAGCTAGCGAGTGCCCACATATGGTAGAGATTGATTATCAGATGAATTTGGTGATGATAGATAGATAGATATTCCTCTCCTCTTACTTTTTGCATGGAGGACTTCATTGCAAACCTTCCTCTTTATTTTTAAAAACGGAGGGGGATTTCTGTCCCCATGATTGTTCTGATATTTATTTCCATTTGCTTGTTTATTTAAAACAACTCATTATCCAGGCACCCAAAGCATCTAACAACAATTTTGAAGCAAATGCATAGAAAAAGCAGCACATCACGTCCAAAGGAAGCCAGGAAAGAAGATGGCAAAGGACAGGTTTGCACGCAACAGCAACTCATGACGACCCATGATGACAGGCAGCCAGGCTCAGTGGTACCTGGCAGCTGCAATCTCCAGCTGATTTCACATGCCAGGGCTGCCCGCTCATTCCCTCTGTACGAACACAGTTTGAACCCAGAGAAAGAGGCAGGAAGCTAAGCCGATTGCGTGTGAGGACAGGAGCTTGTTTGCACCTTGGGGTCAAGGAAGAAGAACTTTAGGAGTTCTTCTAAATTCTTCCCTGTTGCACAAACAGAGCTTCTGCCCTGAAGCAAAACTGAGAAGGAATGTATTCCTCCAGACGGCTGTTAAGCTGGACCGAAGTCTGCCTGTGCTGTCACGGGAAGCCAGCAGGGCTCACCGCAGAGACACCAGGTGGCACAGCTGAGACTGCATCGGTCCACTCGTGGGTCCACCAGCCCAGTCCCAGGGCTCATGGCGACAGCATGGAGCAAGTGAGCAGGATCCGGTGGGCCAACCAGCCACATCCCCACCCCACATGGCCAGCGTGCACCAAAGGGATCCCTGTGACAGGGCAGGGCAGCCGAACTGGGATCAAGTTGGCTGACGTGCATGTCGACCGGCCCGGTCCTGGTTCACCTGTCCTATATGGCCACCACATTTTTATCACTCAGCAGGGTATAGGGATGACCTCTTGGCTGCACTGTACTTACGGCATTGAGCAGGGATCCTGGAAGCCTCAGACAGCCACCCTCAAGTACCTCACTTGGTCACTGTGGGGTCAACTGTCAGCAGAGTTCAGCCAGCCAGAGGAAGCAGCTCTTCTGGCCTTCTGCCCTGACACAAAGCCGGTGGTGGGGAGCGGAAGGCGCATCTCACAGCTGCCTCCAAGTGTTCCTCCAGCACTTCGGGAGCAGCTTCCAGCCACACTTACCATCTAGCAGCAAAGTCTCTTTGCTGCTCTTGCCAAGCAGCCGCTTCTTGTGGGGCTTAACCCACAGTGGTTCAAGCTGTTCGACAGTCAAATGACACAACAATCCACTGTAGTTCCAGTACATCTGTCCACAATCCATTGCTTCTTCCTGTGCTTGCCAGCCATGACAAGACCCAGTGACTGGTACCCAAACCCAGCTTTGCACAACAGGACAAGGTCTTTTATTAATAGTTGCTGGTTGCAATCGAAGATCCATAGGGGCAGGGGTGAGTTAGGAACGTGTGTGTGTTTGATCTGTCCATTTTAATAAAACTCCCAAGGCTGTGCACATAATTTAAAACTTTTTAAAAATCTATTCTTCGAAATGACAAAGTCACCGAGAAGAAGTGTAGATAAGAAGAAGTGGTAGCTAAAACAGAACATCCCACATCAGGACAGGGAAGGCTGAATTCATACTAAAAATTCCCCCAAAGCCTGATTAATGCTAAAAATAAATATCTTGTTATGATTTTAAAACAAAAGCTTTGCTGAGGCACAAAACACAAACTTTTAAAAGGACTTATAGAGAGATTTTGTAAACCACGTGCCAGAAGGGTATAGCTGACCCCAATGCTGTTTGCTATGATACAAATAAGAAAGTGAGTTGCTTGTCTACTGCAAAAATTGTGTGTGTGTGTGTGTGCATGCGTGTTTTCTTCCACCCATGTTCATTTCATTTACAAATGGAGAGAATAAGTTCTGGACTGAAGCATCTGTAGATCTGGTGAACAACTAAGGAATTTTGGCGACATTTGCTCGGGTCACTTTAACCTGAGCGAGGAATCTTTTTTGTCCACTGGATTCCATGGGCTTAGCTTCCCAGGCTCCAGTCGGCTTTGCAGCAGCCAAATGCCCACGTTCCTGGCAAGTCCACCCAGAGCTCATGGGACACTTGCCCGAAATCAACCCCCCTTGCTGCACAAGCAGTACCATTCTTCTGTGCTTGCTGCTGTCGCCGGCAGACCGGGAACGGTCTGGCCACCAGAAATGGCAGCTGCGGAAGGTTGCTGGTTTCTCAGCCAGGGGTCCATGAACATTCGCAGACTTCCTCTTGACTCAGTTTGCTTTGCGGGACCAAGCTGAGCACAAGAGGAAGTCCACTGATTCTGGGGGGATGGATTCCAAATGGGGAAATCCCAGTTCTAGCTATGTGCATTGTTTTTCAGTTGCCCAACCATTACAAGAAGTATAGAGTTGACTCGAAAAACCATAACAGCAAACTCAACACCTTATGCTCACCCATCCTGATTTTTCTTCGGTTATGCACAAACAGGGTTGTGTATGCCACTTTATGCTCTTGTAGCAACGAGTACATGGGTACAACATCAAGAGCCGTCTGAAGATCAGAACTAGAGGGCAGAAGCACTGAGTCCAAAATCATAAAATACAAGCTTGCTTGCTTGCTTGCTTGCTTGCTTGCTTGCTTGCTTGTTTATTTATTTATTTATTTGGGAGACTCCTATGCCGCCCCATTCGCCAAAGCCTCGGGGTGGCTCACATCCATAGCTTCCCTCGGTCAGCATTTTCCCAACTTGGGGCATCACTGGAATGACACGAGGTTCTGCCGCTTGGAGAAGATTATGGCTCTAGGGCTCCAATTGTAGCGATATCTTAGAACTTGCCATTCACCTCTGCCTTGCATAGTGTAGGGCTTTATGGCCCGTACCCAAACAACAACCCAGAGGTAGCATCTCCGCTTTCTGGATGGTTTGCTTCTTTCATACCGAACTGTGTTAGATGGCACTCTAATTTAAGCAGCATTTGGGTCTGTTTTCTCTAACGTATTGTCATGCCATTCAGGGCAATAGATTTGAAATTTGTACAAACTCCAGGGAGAGGCGGGTTAGGCTTCCCCTGTTTTTCAAGCTGTCAGTCTGTCACCTTCTGCCATCACTTGGATGCGGATGAATGGCAGGAGACATCTAGCATCCTTGTACGGAAACCTGCCAGGCCTGGAGCTGCTATGGTACCCATCCCTTCGCTTCCACAAATCTTCCTGCCTTCCTGCTCCGGAGAATCATGTATCTGGGGCAATTGTATATGCAACTTGATGCACCGCCTTTGCAAATCTGAAGCAAAATCACACACGTCATGGGTACAATCTGCAGGTGTCTTCTTTGTATACCACATTCCCCAAACAAAAGCATCTTTCTAAGTTATAAAGTTCCTGTTTTTTAGAAAGCTGCAGATGTTTCCTGAGGTACAGGGAAGAGGAATAAAGTGGAACAGCTTGTGCATGTTACCAAAGCCCCCCCGCCCACCAACTCTTGCACAATGTAATTAGGGCCTGACGACAATGCTGTCAGATCTTGTTAACCCTTGAGGAACTCCTTAAGCACAAATTGATATTGCTCGATTGATTGAGCAATGGGTTGACTTTTGCACTGAGAGAAGGAAATGGTAGGCAGCCATGTTTTGAACTGGGCATTGCATGGTTTGACGCAGAGGCTAGCTGAGTAAACAACCCAAGGCCAACCCAAGCCCTAGACCTCCTGGGAACGACTGGTGCGGCCACACGATGCAATGGCAGAATCATTGCTCAGAACTTTGAGAGGAATTGGACACATTCAGAGGACAGTCTGACAGCCGTTAGTCATACAAGTTTAGTGAGACCCTCATGCACGACGTTTACAATCCTCCAAATGCCAGAAACTGAGTACAAGCAAGAGGAAGGATACATCAACTCCAGTCCTCTGTGTCATTTCCAGCGGCATCTGTTGCTACCTACGTTCCCATTTTAGTGGCATCTCAGACCAGATCTGATCCACTTCAGGGCAAAAACAAAACTAAGAGCAAACAAAAACCCACACACACACACACACACCCCTCATAAATCCAAGGCTCATTAACATAACAGGCCTGGCCAAGAGGCTGCAGTCCCTCTTAACAGTGAAAATGATGCAGTCATGGCATTTTCAGCCACATTAATGTTTTCCCAGGAAGGTTGCAGCTGATGGAATGGATGTGGAGCCATTTCTGATGTGCATCACAGCTAAGTGACTGAGTCACCCTATTGTTTAGTAAATAGTCACCAGCCCCGCACAGCCTGTGTCCTGCCTTTCTGTTTACACGAAAGCAGCTACTCCCTATCCTGTGTGGGCTGTGAGTTGCAGCTCTCCCCTCCTTCTGGCATGCCACCCACCCCACTAAAATGTTAATCCCTTGAGAGCAAGGATTTCTCTGCATTTTCCATCTGGAGAAGAGGGTGGGCAGGTGGGCATACTGCAGAACTGAAGTCTTAAAGAGCTAGTGATGAGGTCGGTGGGAGCATATAAGGCCGTCGGTCCATCTAGACCAGGACTGTTGATACAGGCCCACAGCTGGTCTACAAGGTTTCCCAGGCAGAAATTTTGAACCTAGGACCTGCATGCAAACCAATGCACCCTAAGCATGTCGGACTATATGCTTCCAACTTGCGGCCGCACATTTTCAGACACAGCAGCTAGCATGCCTGTCGTTCATCAAAGGCCAGGACCCTGCATGGAGGGAACTGGACATATTGTGATTGCAGGAGCCCTGAAAGCTGCAGTTGTCCATGCACAGAGTTTTCACTCCCTCCCCACTGAGAAAGTGTCAAGGTGTAAGGAATGGCGCAGCTTCTCCACGTTGGAGCAGACGGGTAGATTTTGCCCTTATCACAACAATCTCCTGAAATTCGGCATCTCCTCTTCTATGAAATGAGGAGGATAATATCCCTTGAAAGGTGTTTTTAAAAGCAAAAGTCGGCAGAGTTGGCATGTTAGTGGTGTACAAATGGCAGAGAAAAGCAGCTGTGTGATCAAGTATGACCAAGACCCAAATTCCCTTTATCAGAGTCCCCTGTAATTGTGAGTCAATCAGAAGTAGAAAAAAGATTCTTTGCTAAATATGAAATGGAACCTGCTTCTGAATTAGCTTAAAGTTTTGTGACTCTACTTTCAGACCGATTCACTTCTGGCTAAGAGCAGGGCTTGATGCAACTTCTGAACTCAATGCAACTTGATGCAACTTCTGAACTCAATTGCCCACCCCAAGGGGAGGGAGGCTGAAAAGAAGGCTGGTGACCCCCCCCCCCTTTTCCATTATTTTTCTGTATCCATCAGTGATCTTGGGTAAGCAAGGATGAGTTCAAGGGGTAGGGAAGCCATTGTTGGGTCTTTTTTCATTTTTAACTTCAATACAAACAAGAAAAGCAGAAAATCCCCCGACTGATAAATCTTAGTTACATTATAAATAATCTTTCGTCTACTTTGGTGGTCCCAGGGAGTTTATATAATTGGAAGGTTAAAGCCCTTCTTTGTTGCTGTTTCTCTGTTCATTAGTACAGGAGAAAACAATAAAACGGGGCTGCCAGAAGGGGAGTTAACAATAACTGAATCAACATTGGAAGCCCTCACTCTGTTTTATCATTTCACGCATGAGTTTTATAGCTCTGTAAACTATATTTAAGCACAGACCAGCCTGTTGCAACAGCAGATTCTGTTTAATAGCGTATTTCCCTTGGTAACGTTCCTTATCAGTATGACATCCAGGGAAGCGGTATGGGGCAGGCTGAGGGGTGCAAAACCTCTCACGGGGTCCCATCTGTGGCTGTGTTGTGGCATCTGCAAAGGGAAGGGTCTCAAGGTTAGGAAACGGAGGGAGACATTTGCAGCCTGGCTCAGTGCTGGTACCCAGAACCCTTTGACCATTCGGGGGACACAGCGGTGGTTGCTTCTCTTTTGCATGGCCCCTTTTAACCGCCCCCCCATCTCTTACTCCACAAGGATTCCCAGTGCTTTGATGTAATGAGTGCTTACATGCCTCTTGGAAAGTCGCAGCTTTAATTCTCAGTATACCCAGAAGTGCTGCCTCCTCTGGGCTCTTGTGGGATTTAATGGCTGCCCTTCCCACCCCTTCAACCCAGCCAGGTGCAGAAGGAGCAGCAAGGAGGTCCCCAGCTGGCTCTCCTTTCTTAGATCTCTTTCCCCCTGCCTAAAAGCATCTCTCTCATTCACCCACATGCAACATGCAGGTACATGAGGGGGTGCCATGCAGAAGTGGGTCATGACCTGTTTTCCCCTGCAGTGGAGGGCAGGATGCGTTCCAATGGAGCAAAGTTCAGGGAACCAAGATTTAGGGTGGATGCCAGGAAGTACTTCCTGATGGTTAGGACTCCCAGGGTATGGAATGGGCTTCCATGGGAGGTGCTGGAAGCCCCATCGGTGAGGGTGTTCAAGGATAGGTTAGAGACGCACATGGTGGGCATGTCATGAGTGGAGCTGGCTGAAGCCAGGGGTCAGACTAGATGGCCTGAGATACCCCATCTGACTTTCTATGTTTCTGTGCACATTTGAAAGCAGAATTCAATATGCCCAACCAAGGTAGGTCAAGCATGTACCATATGGAAACATTTGTGGGGGGAACCATAGTACTCAAGTAACTGCTGTTAATTTTCTCATAACAAGGTGGTTACCCAGAGAAGGGCCTTCTCTGTGCTGGTGCCCCAGTTATGAAATACGCTCCCCAGAGAGATGTGCCAGGCACTAACACTTTATTCTTTTCAGCACCAAGCCAAAACCTTTTATTTTCCCAATATTTTAAGGTTTGATTGTCATTTTAATGTGGGTTTTATTGCTAGAAATCAATCAGGAAACTATGTTTTATTTTGTTTTATTCTGCTTTACTGTCTAACCATCCCGAGACCTCAGTAGTGGACAATATTAAAATGTTTTGAATAAATTGATTAATAATATGTGCACCACTGAGTCCAGAGGATTGTTTCATAAATGGGCATGGAGAGGAAGTGTAAGGCAGGTCAAAGGAAGCGGTATCTCGTGCAGCACATAACTGCACCACTATGGAGTGTTCTTCCAGAAATGCAGAGATGGCCACCCGTTTGGAGGGCTTTAAAGGGACACTGGAGAAGTTCATGAAGGCCATCAGTGGCTACTAGTCCTGATGGCTCTAGGCTACCTCCTCTGGCAGAGGTGGTGTGTCTCTGTATGCCACTTGCGGGAGGCTGCTGTGAAGGAGGGCATTCATGTCCTTCCTATGGGATTGTATGGGCAGCTGGCCGGCCACTCTGTCAACCAAACGCTGGACCAGATGGTCTGATCCAGTTGGACTCGTCTTCTATTCATACGTTCTTAATCACGTGCTACCTGTGTCATCCTGCCAAACGAGGAGTGCTGTTCTACCTGCCATCATCACACCTGGTCAGAAAGCCAGAGAAACCAGATGTGTGAGATTTTCCTGGTGGGTAACCAGCTTTCTAAATGGCTTCAGGACAAATGTTGCCTGGATTTCTCCATTCTCAGCAGTTCTCAGCCTACCAGTGAGTCAGCAGCTCTTTACGAGCCAATTGCATAATGCAGCTTCAGTTGCATGGAATGGAAGTTGGGTTTTGCCAGTCCTCTCGGATCTGCTCCCACCCCTCTTCTTAGCTTGGTCTCTCGCTGCTTTTGGCAAGAGGCAGAGCAGAACATGAGGCTGAAGAGCTGTGCCTAAGCCGGCACATCTTGGCATTCTGGGCTGGCTTGCATCCCCGCAAGGGTGGGGGAAAAACACTCAGTGAGCAAACAAATGTGAATGAATGGTATGCCTGTTTTTGAGACAGTGGGATAGTGGGAAGCGGGAGCGCAGTACTGAAGATGGATAGCAGAAATGAAATTTTAACCTTGAATTGTGCTATTAGAGAAGAGCTCTTTGGCAAACTCGGTTCCAATTGCGTTCACAGCTCCCAAAGATTTTGCCAAGGACACCAGCCAAGAGGATGCCTCGGTTAAGGAATGCCACTGTTAGCCTAGTCCTCATTTGGCCCACTTCCATCACAGAGTATTATGGGGTGATGGGGAACCCTGCACACAAAGCTTGAGCCATCACCATTTAGTCTGAGTACCATTGTGTACATCCAGCTAATTCTCTGAAAATCTAGGGAGCAAAAGGCCCATTCAGCAGTATGGCCGTCGTACATAGGTTGCTGGCAAACACCTCTGTGAGGCAGAGCTGCACACGGCAACTGTATGATCTGAGAAGCACTTTCCATATTGTTTATTCTGATGGTTTGGTTGCTAGCATGGGTCAATCTGTCATTTTTGCTGTCTCCCATATTCTATTAAAGCTCAGGTTCCTTTGCTTCCAAATATGAAGGACTTTCAGGATCTTGTAAGAGGAAATGAAATGCTCTCAGCATTTGCACCGACCAAATTCAATTGGTACAGCTGTTCCCTTGCACGTCGCTCTGGCCTTCCATATAGCTGTTAAAGATGAGGAGCTTATCAGAAAGGAAAGATGGCATGGCAACCTAATTCAGCACTAACAAGGTGGAAAATGAAAGGCTTCAGATCCAGAGTAAGCACTCGATGCTTTTTCCCCAGATGGACAAATTGGTCAGTTTGGGTTTCTTCCACATTGAAATCTTTTTTTAAAAAAATCTTTTAAATCTTCACATGACTTATATTCACAAATAATGCAAACATGTCCCATTTGCAATCCCAAACATGAGGAAGAGCACATATCCTCAAAAAAGTTTTCATAATCCCAAACTTTCCCAAAAATCGTGATTTTTTTCAATTTATTTATGGGGGAGTGCAAATTTGAGTGTGTGCTTCAAATTTGTACTCCCTTTTCCTGTTTGAAATGTGCCATTCATGAAGTGAAAGAATGCAGTCAAACATGGGAAATGAATAGGCCAAATTCTGGAGAATCTCAAAAATGACAAAAACGTCTATGGAGAACACTGCACATTTCAATAAATTCTTACCATACAAACTGGAATTATATTGATCCTTCCTGGAGAGTCACCTCTTCACTAACAGAATTCCCCCAACATCATGTCAGAAATTGTGAGAAATTATATAAACCCACAATTGGAGCTGCCCAGAGGGTTCCTAAGTGGTACTTGAGCCCACCAACCAAAGAGAAAGCCGAGCAAAGGGAACCTTTGTTTCTTAAACGGTGGAGGACAAGACAAGGAGCCATTTTTCAGTCTGCTGCTAACTAACTCTGACAGATCATGTCAGAAGCAAGTGACTTTTCACAGCAGATCACATGACAGCAACTCCCCCGTCATGCTTGCACCTCTTGTTTTTCACGTCATGTGCACCACTAGATACTGCCTTTTCCTTTCTTGTTTGGTAACACATAAAGAAAATACTGCCTTGATGCTCCTCACTCATATGCAGCTTGTGTTGCACAGTTGCAATGATTCCCCACTGTAACTTTATCCCCGGGGCATGCAAGGGAGCCTCCAGGTCTCATTTGGCCTTTGATGGCACCATTCCAGACTCCTGTGAGATTCGTTCTTAAAACATGATAGGATTTCGGAGACACGTCTTTGATTTATTCTGTCAGAGCAGGCATTGCTGTGCTATCTTCTTGTGTTCAGTAACAAGTGAAGAGGATGCTGTACTTCCCAGCGATCGGATGGGGAGCACCTCCAGTGGCCCAGGCAAACATCCAAGACCCTCAAGAACACTCAGTTGGGTGCCTTGAAGGATCCCACCACCAACCTCTCTTTGGACCCAGGGGGAAAGGGGTGCATGGAGTAGCACAATGGTGTCGGATCCCTTTCAGCCTCAGAGCCAGATTCCATTTCAGAGAAACTCAGAGGCTACAATCCAGGAGTGGGAGGATATGAAGGCCAAAAGGGCAGGGTGAAAATGCTAGCAGTACCAGCCTATTTTAGCTTGAGTCTCAACTGCCAGTAACTAAGCCTTAGAAGAGACATTTGAGCCTTTTAGAATGGGGTGGGAATAGCAAAACCAACACAAAATTCAGGAAATTATGAAGTGAACCACAAGCAAGAAAAGGATAGTCTTGGGGAAGCCTTCGTGGCCATTGTAGGAACTCAGGACGGCTCAACTGGGAGCCCCAGCTGGGACCCTGAGGTTCTGCACCCCTGGTTTAACTGTTAGAAGTGGGTCCATTGGCAGCAGCCTGGCAGCATCTCCTTAATTTCCCTTGAAAGGTGGAGGAGATGCTGCCAGTTGTGATGTGTGAGGCATCCATTTTGGGGGTGAGAATCTGCTGAATGGCTTGGGCTCGACTCTAGCCAGTTCCTTACGGCTGTGAGTCTGAGCTCCTGGCGAGCCTGCCCAGAATTTGCATGGTGCTTATGGTTCAAACACCATGCGAATGCTGCGCAAGAAGTCTCTCTCTTCCACTGCATGTGCAACGGCCTTCGTTCATGCTGCACGCAATGCGTCACATGATGCAGAAGAAGGTTATTGGTTGTGCAGCCTTCTTTCCACAAATGTTCATGGACCTCCTTTTGGCTTGGCTCACTTTCTGAGACACAGCTGAGCACGTGACAAAGTTTGCAAACACTAGAGGACTGGATTCCATGGAGCTTTGTCACAACGCGAGCTGCCTGAGACCTTTTCATTATTAATACTTTAATTGTGAATTTCAGGAAAGCAAAACTGTTATGCAGGGGTGGGGGAGAAAGAAAGAACACAAATACAATTTCCTTGCAGAAATTGAAATTAATCACAGTAGGTGCCAATGGAATTTTTACCTATGAATACCAATGTGTATATGAAAATACAGCTATCAATAAATACAGTTACATATAAACTTCAGGAAAACCAGACCAAATATCCATATATTTATCAGTTTGCTTGTGGCATCTAAATGCTGCCTCTTTAAATGTTGAAATCATTATTAGGTCCTTAATCCATTGTGTTAGAAGTGGTGGGTGTTTACCTTTCCTGTGTTGTAATATCAGCATCAAACTGTCAAAGTGGTACAGAATATCTCTTTACAATGAGTTGCATTAGCCTCCAAACAGCGGGTAAATAAATTCGGAGAACATATCCATCAGTAAATATTCAAGAGCGTTCCAGAACTAATTTTATCCATATTAGGAGCTCCTCCCAAAAGCATGAGTAGGAGAAGCATTAGCAGTAGTATGCCTCCAGCACTTTTCCAAGTTGGACAACTACTTAAAAAAACTGTCAAGGAGCCAACACACACAAAAGTTTGTGTTGAATGAGACATAACCTAAGACCCACTGATGCTTCTGGCACAGGCACAAGCACTATGAGCCAGTGACTATCCAAAATAGGACAGTCCAATTCCACATTCCGTTCCTGCTTAAGGCCCTGTGTATCATATTTATTTATAAATAACACACAATTATAAAAGTGGATTGTGGGTCAGCGTGACTGGTCAAACTCAAGTAAGCGATTCTGATGGCAATAGCATGTTGGGGTTTGTGAGGAAACTCAGGGAGCCAAGGTTCCATGTGGATGCCGGGAAGCACTTCCTGACAGTCAGGACCCCGAGGGTGTGGAATGGGCTTCCACGGGGGGTCGTTGAGGCCCCATCGGTGCAGGTGTTCAAGGATAGGCTGGACGTGCACATGGTGGGCATGTCTTGAGCGGAGCCGGCTGGTGCCAGGGGTCAGACTAGTTGGCCCGGGAGGCCCCTTCTGACTCACTCTGTTTCTATGTTTCTAAGTTTGGCAATGGGAATCGGCAGTCCACTTTGCAACAACCCTGGGCCTGAGCCCTTGGCAAGAGCTTCCAGAGTTTTCAGGGCACTCAACAGAAATCAAGGTCCATGTGCGACATCCCTCCTCTGCATCGTTTGAGCTGGTGCACCTGATGCAGAGGGCTGGTCATTCAGGGCTCGCCAGGAGTGTCTCTTTTCTGCTCCATGTGCAGCCGCCACTCAGGCTGCTGTTCCTGATGTGGAAAAGGGTTGATCATGCAGGGATTGCAAGGATGGATTCCTCCAGGGTTCATGCAAACCTTTGGCCTGGCGGTACATATTGCTTTGTTTTTGTTTTTTATAAACTGTCCAGAGACTCTAGTATTAGACGGCCTATAAAAACTTTGAATAAATTCATAACAAATAAATATTACAAATCAATTGGCCATTTTGATATGGGATGCACAGTTTGTTACCACTGGACTTCACAATCCAATCTGCCGCTGACCCATCCTCTCTCCTCCGCCAGTGGATACGATCGTAGCTATGAGGGCAGTGGAACATCAGCAACAGTTAACTATTTTTAAAAATGCCTCAAAACTGATATTCCATCAAAACCAGCCATGATTAATGGATGCATTTTGATGGACTAACCTGACACCCTTGTGCTTCCCCATTTGGAATCGCTAAATGGATTTTGCAAGACGAAGGTGGGTTGCTCCGCTATCAATATGCCGCAGTTAATTTGTGAGTGGGCGAGGGTGGGAAAGCGTATCCATTTCCTTTGACTGAGTGATGCCATGAAAATAAATGGAAATGCCATCTCAAAGGTGCCTAGTCTGGCTGATAGGATATTGCCACCCACTTCTTCTAAAGTAAACAGCTTAACTCTTGATGGAAAGCATTATTCAATTTGGCCCTCTGCCATGCATTATATGACTTTTTCACTCATGTGGTTGACCAAGCTCTGAAATGTTTAAGTGGGCTGGATGTTCAAAGGGGGGGCATTTATTAAACTTCCCCAAAAGAGATACACTGACCTCCTGCTACAGTTGGAGAGGCTACTGCTGAGCTATCAGGTGAATGAACGAATGAACAAACGAACGAACTGCAGTATTTGTAAGCCACTCTGTGACTAAATTCTCAGCCTAACCATCAACAAGGAAAAACCACAATTTGAAATTCAGTGTTGATAAAAACAAGTGTATAAGCATTTAGAAGAAAATGTGTAGCTGAAAGAGATTGAAGGTGCTGTGAAGGTAAGAAGATCTGATCGGATGGCAGCAAAACTGATATTAGACAAACCTAGAAATGGGTGGGGCATCCAATAGGGGAGTGAAAATCAGCAGATTCTCTCAGCTTGGCCCTGTGGATGGCATTCCGCCGATCTTCTGCTGACATCAACTCATTCTGATATGAGTCAGGACAGGATGTGGACTTTCATTTTTAAAGCAGGCAGCAATTTGTGTATTTTAAAAATAAAAACTGGGGAAATTTGCACAGAATTCAGTTCTCCGCTCTGCAATTTGTGCAAATCGCACAAGAGAAATCGCTTGGCTCCCGATTGGTGTGAATATTTCCAGCAACTTCACAGAAGCCAAAAGTAAAAGCTCAAAAATAAAGGCCTGTGTTTAAGCCACTGGGTCAGAAATATGTTAACAATCCATCAAGCGCAAATGTCACACATCCATAGGGGAGCAGCTGCGGTGCCTTCCTCACTCTTTCTCAGATCGTGCACCATCCCTCATTTGATGGGGACACATGGTGCATGGAGGAATTCTAGGGATATGTGAGAAATTTTCAGTTTATTTTTGATGAGCATTTTTCCTACTTTACACCATCCAGATTGAACAGACTCAGACACAACCCACACGTTTCTGAGCTTGTAAGATGGTTCAGGGGCTCCCACCTCTTCAAACTGTGTGATGGACAGCATGTATCCTTTTGAAAAATGTGCAGTTCAACTTTGATCAATGGGAGAAGAGTACATGTATTTCAAAGATCTGCAGAATCAGTGCATACATTTGACAAAACTAATATGCACCAATTTTGATGTGGGAAAACGCAAAGCTGCAAAGCTTGTATTCTGATACGGAATGAGATTCAAGATGGAACTTGAAGATGGCAGAAATCTTGAGTTTCGCTGATTTGCACATATGTGTTGTAGATAATCCTGCCCAGGCTATGTTCCTTCCCACACTATTGCTATCGTTATCATTATCTCTATGCATCTGAAGAGAGACAATGGCTTATCACCTGTGTGGATACTTTGCTTGCAGAAAGCACCAGAGGCAATCCATGTTTTCTCCACTTAAAGAACTAGGAAGCAAGTAATTGGAAAGACCTTTTTCTGCCTGAGACCCTGGAGAGAGGCTGTCAATCACAGCAGATGATGCTAGGTTAGATTTTGGGATACTGGGATACATTTTCCAATAACCGGACTGATATCATACAAATTGCTATACTTTCCATTGGAAAATCCACAAGGTGACTCACTGTAAGTAATAGGCAATACAAATATTTAAAAAATTATATTTGTTTATTTATTTTTTACATATATTTATAGACCACCTATCATTGCCAAGGCCTTCCTAGGCGGCTTACAATGTAGATCTGACCTACATCAGTCCAGGGCCAAATTAAACATGGTATCTGTCTTTGCATGAATACGTATGCATGAGGTTTCAGGCAGGGGGGTGTTTTTTTGATAGAAAAGCACCTGGCATTGATAAGTATTGGAATCACAGCAACTGGGGAGTGGCCCCTGCTGCTGTTGTGGGGTAAATCTCTCCTTTGAAGCTAGTGCTTGTTTTAGGGTAGGGAAGACTGGTGCCCACAATGTCAGTGGGGCACCTCATCAATTGCAGCTTTTATGTTGAGCTTACAAGTTGCTGGCCATGGTGCTGATCTCCATATCCAAAATAGGATCACCACTATGGAGCACCATGTTCATGGAAAGCTCAAAACAAAAGCTGCAATGGATGAGGGGCCCCATTGTCATAGGAGACCTCAACCTGCCATACTTCAAGGAAAAGTCTCCATCAGTAGCATCATAACGATTTAATTCATTTGAGCATAGCTAGTCACATAACAGATGGCCTTTTGATTCCATTGGATGGTCACCACTCCCTGTACATGTGCGTGTGCGCGCACGCACACACACATGCCCCTTCCCTTCCCTTCCCTTCCCTTCCCTTCCCTTCCCTTCCTTTTCTTAATGAATCCCCATTACCAATAGTGATCCTCAGCTTAAAACACACACCATGGAGCCAAAGTATCATTAGTTAATTATGCTATTTCAAAACTTTCCCGTTTCTTCCCCTCTAACCCCCTACCGTGTCCCGGTAGAGCTTTCCCTCAAATGCTGCTTCCCTCTTAGATTGAAAGTGTTTAATTTATGGATTATCGGGTCCTTTCCTTTAAACTCAAACAGCCTGCTTCGCTCAGTTGAGTGTCCCTGCTTTTCCTCTTGTGAGTGTGTATATATGTCAGGGTTTTTAAGCGGCATTATTTTGCTCCTTGCTTCAGCGGCAGCGATTGGTTAAGTGCAGCGGCTGGGCCGTCTCGGCCTTGGAGGCTGCTCTGTGATTTTATAATTAAAGCTTCGTGTGACTCGCATCTCACCTCCCCCTCCCTCTGCTGGCTCCCGCCTGGCATCCTCCTCCCTTGCCCCCACACTGAGATTGACTGAGGGTTCACTTAAGTCATGGCTCAGAGGGGCATAACAAAAGCATTGCTTGACTGTTTTGACATTGCTCGGTTTTGGAGTGACAGCCTCTGAGAATTATCTCAACTTTCCTTTTGATGGTGACTAATTGAATTATTTTATTATACTGCATGTTTTAGTAGTGGGAGGTTAGGGGTCGCTTTGTCGATGAAACAGAGCCTCTGTTTCCTCCCTCTCTTATCACTCCCGTGTTCTGCCGAGGGAGGCGACAGAAAGCCAGACAAGTTGAGCAGTGCAACTTGTGGAGACGGGGGGGGGGGGGGGGGTGCGGCCTGCGCTTACTCGCGAGCAGCTCTGTGGCACTCCTGCCTCTGGAAACACTTTGCAGCTGCAAAGAGCACAGCTATCCCACTCAGAGAAAGAAGTGCATTCTGCCAAGCTTCTCCCGGGGCCTTGCAGTCAATGCAGCTCCTCCAAACCAAATGTGCAGCATTATCCATTGCTCTCCGAGGCATTCAGACCAAGGAGTGAATGGCTGGACAGGGCTGCTCGTAAACACAGAGGGGACGCATGCCAGAGCTCTGAATGCACAGCAGGATGGCTGTGGCTCCTGCACAACCACACCGTGCCCAAGCCAATCGCAAGACTCAAGGGAGCTCTGAAAGCGGTTGCTGGTGTAGGCTGAGGAGAGGAAGTGTTTACGGTGATCCGGTGTGTGTGCCGGAACCCTCAGCTGCAATTAAGGTGGGCTTGCACAGGTAGGGACCTACTAGGGTTAGCACAGCCCACTAGCTAGCAAAGCACAGTGGCCCTGCTGGGTGGGTCTCTTTTTCAGGGTGACTTTTCCTGGACTGGTCTAAGGCATTCTTTGAATTCCAGGCTGTGCTTTTACTAGGGATGAGCTGAAGGAAGGAGGAGGGTCAGAAGGCAAGGCATTTTTCTCATCTCTCACTACCTATTTGTGGTCTTCATGGCAGTTGCACCCCACTGGGCAGCTTCTTCCCCTTCTGTTTTTTTAACCCCAGAACACCAGAATGTAGGCAGGAGGCATCGTCTGTGCTCTGATAGGACTTCAAATGCCATCCCGTGGAAGCCAAATCTTTCCATGTCATCATCTCCTCGGTGAATCGCATCAAATCAATGCCTCTAGGCCTCACCTGAGTATTCTTGTGGGTAAAGAAAGAAAGCAAACAAGCAAGCAGCCCAAAGCAGGGAGCATGACCATCATGGGGAAGAAAGGGCTAAAAATGCCACCCACTTTTCAGGGTGTTCTTGAAAATCACCAGAACAGTAGGGCTCTGTTCACTACCTACGGACAGGTAGCCATCTTGGCTCGGCCTGAGCATTTGGCCATCTTCTCAATTGCCTTACTTGCCTCTCAGCCAAGAGCAGGGAAAAAATAGCAGCAGGAATACCCTGGCTGGCTCTTCCACTTCTGTGAATTGCACCGTTATGTCTTCCAGGTTTTTCAAGCTCAAGTATCAATTGAAACATCAGACAGATTAATGTCTAAAGTGGTCTTGTGTGTTGATGAATAAGAAAGAAAGCTAAATTCCCCTGCCATACAATGTATTTTAACAGAACCACTAGAACTTTTCAAGAGGCATCCTCGTGTCCAGCCCATCTGAATTTCTCAGGCCATTGAGGTTTGCTCATCACCAGCTAAAAAGCTGTATTTTTACATGGGAAGGGAGAATGTTCAGCCATAATACTCATAACACCTCCCCAGAAAGACTATGTTATTTTTCCCCTTTCATTTTATTTTCCAACTCAACAGCCTTCTCTCTTATTTGCTAACCCTCTTCCCTGGGGAATCTTGCAAATTACCTATGAACTTTGCGGTTCCATTGCATGTTAATAAAAAGGCTGCTTTGTGCCCTCTCTTCTTTCTCCACCCAGGACAAAACGACACTGGAGAACCTGACTCAACAGTTGGCAGTCAAACAGAACGAAGACGGGAAGTTCAGCCACGCTATGATGGATTTCAACATGAGTGGAGATTCTGACGGTCAGTAGCGAAGCACACTTGCCTGATTCCCAGCTGTCCCTGTGCACCCACCACCGACGGAGAAAGAGCTCAGACACTCTTGGTGCTTGGTCCATGTTGGAAACACCTGCTAAACAAAGCTGGTGATGTTATACCTTAGGCGGTGTTGAGTGGGTGGATTTTCTTACCATTGCAAATGGCGTTGATTCATCCATGACACATCTTTTGCTCTAGAAAGATGAGAAGAAGGAAGCAAACAAACATGGATTTGGGATAACCAACCGCTGAATGACAATGCTGCTTGGCCAAAGGCCACGAGCACAAAGGGACTGTAGGAGTTGGTTTAGATTGGATAGAAGCATTATGCTGTTTTCTGCCTCAACATTTACAGTGGTGTCAGTGTGTGATAAGGTGGATGATCAAGGGTATATTCCCTTCTTAAGTCTGATTCATACATTACACTTTTTTAGTTGTCCACCTATGCAGTTGGAGCCAGAATCAATTTAAACAAAAGTGTTCGCTCACCAGAGTCATATCATAGAGTAGTAGTGTTGGAAGGGTCCATGAAGGCCATCGGGAACAACCCCCTGCTATTGCAGGACACCACCTTACACCATCCCACTCAGATGGCTGCCCAGTTTCTCCTTGAATGTCTCTAGTGTGGGGGAGCCCACCCCACCTCTCTAGGCAGCTGGTCCCACTGCAAGGTATCCCAATTCCCAGAGACCCCCCTCCCTTTTGTACCACCCCCTAATGCACCACAGTTCACCTCATTTGGCACCTGTAACATTTTCAGAGGGTTGGAAATCTTCCACTAGCCCAGTTGCAAACAACTAAATCTGCATCCAACCCAAGGTATTTTTAAAGATACACCTATTAACAATACATGAAGAAACCCTTGTGTTTGCACAAATGGCAGGTATCCAGTGTGGGTTCTTTTATGGGTATACTTTCAGAACATTCTCTGAAAAGATACCTTTAGAGGCAACCCGCACATAGAAACATCTCCGCCATATTCCTCATTAGGGTGTTTATATTAGTTGAGGTTCCCAATGAATTTCTAAGCGTAGGGGAAGGAGCTATTACTGGGCGAGATGGAGCAGTTCTTTTGATTAAGCCCTTAAAGGCTTAGAACTATTGTAAGATTACATGGGGTGACCTTATGGATCTCTGTGTCATGCATTGTACTAAATGGGACTTTTAAGCATGGGTGGAATCTTGGAAGTTCGGTTAGTAGAGTTGCTTGGAATCCATTACCTTCTCCATCTGCTGTAAGGTGAGACATCCAGTACCTAAAGCATTTCCAAGAGATGGCCGATAAAACTTCCCATGAATGAGATACCACAGCATCCCTAAGTATCGATTTCCACCTCTCTTACAGTAAGAAGGCTGCCCAATGAGCAAAACCTGGCAGGGGTGCGGGGCAAGGTTCTACTGTCAAATCCTTCAGCTCAACTTTGGCTGCAGATTTTTCAGGCTGTGAGGGATATCTTACCCATATTAAGAGATCATCTAGTGTTCCTGCTCCGACATTGGGATGCCTGGTACTACTAGCACAGAACGGACATGTCGTAGGAACCACAATTAGCACGAAGCCATGCAGTTCTACGTGCAGGATAGGCAAGAATAAACGAGGGCTTCCACACTACCTTCCACATCCCCCCATTTGCAAAATAGCTCTCTTCTTTCTTTACCACCCACCGCATCCCCCTTGCACCTCTAGGACCTGCTGCAGGATGGAGAAATGGCCGGCAAAAGCCCCGATGTACTTTTTGCACCCAAAATAAAACCTGTGCTGCTCCTCCCCGAATGCATTATGCAGAAGGAGTGAAAGTTCACGCCCCTGTCCCAGCCCCTGAGTTCCCTGGCTGGGGGCTCCTCTTTCATGGGTGGAAGGAATGGGCATGTTCATGTTGGTACTAATCAATGTGTAGTGTGTTTGCAGAAATAGAAGCAGTTCTGCTTCCTCCTTGACCGAGAATCTATGATGAATCTGACCTGAAGTCCCAATACAGTAGCCTCCTTTCGTTGACAAGGGGGTAGCAAACCCTAGTAAAATCATGCTCTTTATTTCCTTCCTTTCCCCCTCCTATCCCAACTTTTTAGGCAGTGCGGGGGTCTCGGAATCTCGGATTTACCGGGAATCCAGAGGGCGTGGGAGCAATGAGCCACATATCAAGCGCCCCATGAATGCCTTCATGGTGTGGGCGAAAGACGAACGACGGAAGATCCTTCAGGCCTTCCCCGATATGCACAATTCCAACATCAGCAAAATATTAGGTAAGAAAATAAACCAAGAACAAGGCTGTTGGTTGTGAGTAAGGATGGATAACGTTATGTCCCGTCCATTTCAGTGTTTGTCCACAAGTCGGTTCCATCCAATTTCATCTGTAAATGCGTCTTTTTATATTATCACAACATTTACATCTCTGTGTGTTTTCTCAAAGCATGCATTTGAAAACATCTTTTATTCCGCAATACTCAAGAACCTCAATACAAAAGTTGGGGAAGTGTGAAATTCTACAGATAATTAAGGAACGCTCTCCCAGCTAAAGTCTGCTTGTGCCAGGATGGGCATCCTTGCAGTCTCAAGCTATCCTTTTGGATGTTGTTTATTTTACCTGGCTTGTTAGTATATTGTTAATTGCTTGTAGCTGGTTCAGAACGTTTCAGATTTTGGTTTTTTGAAGGTTTTATGTTGTCTCTTTAGGATGCAGTCTTACAGCCTCCTGGCTTTTTCTGGGCCGTAGGCAACGGTATTTTTGGAGTCACAGTGCCAAGGTCTTGGGCCTTTAGTGCTGGGATTCAGAAGGCTGAGTCCCTGTCCTGTCCCCTTGCAGCTGGTGTGGAAAGATCCACTCTGGCTGCATCTCCGAGAGCACAAATGCACCTCAGAGAGAGGAATAAATATGCGCTGGGGCTGGGGAAGGGGGGAGCGCGCATTGACCTATAAAGCCCTAAACGGTTTGGGTCCTGGCTACCTGAACGAGCGCTTACATCCGTATTTGCCCGACCGCCCCTTGAGATCTGCGGGAGACTCCCTTCTCCGGGAACCCTCCATGAAAGAAATTAGGAGAGTAAGTACTCGGAGGAGGGCTTTCTCTGCGGTGGCGCCCAACCTATGGAATTCACTCCCCAAAGAGGTCCGCCTGGCACCGTCGTTACTGGTTTTTCAGCGCCAGGTAAAGACCTTTTTATTTAAACATCATTTTAATTGTTAAAATATATGCTCTGGCCAGGGAAACTTCTTCTTCCTTCTCTTTTCTCCTCTTATATTCTTTATTTACTTATTTTATACTGTTATTTTTAATTTTATATTATTATGTTTGTATCTCAGTGTATTTTTTGTATTTTTGTATTTAGTAGTAATTTATTGTGTTCTATTGTATTTCAATGTATTTTATTGTGTTGTAAGCCGCCCCGAGGCTTCGGCAAGGGGCGGCATAGAAATGTTATAATAATAATAATAATAATAATAATAATAATAATAATAATAATAATAATAGTCTCCCTGTGCATATATGAGACACTCATGCCCTCCTTCCCCCTCCCCTGGGCTTCCTCTTGATAGCCAAAGAGCCATTTGGGCAAACTACATGGGCGCCAAAAGCCACCACTGGCAAGCATGTGTGGAGCTTGTACTCATTGCGGGTGGATGCCATAAAGTCGCGCTCTTATTGGGCTGCAGTTTTCGCAAACCGTCCCAAGATCTTTGCCCGCTGCACAGTAAAGAAACGAAATAAATCTGAGTGCAGGAAAAGGTCCCCCTCTACACATTTGCCGCTGTCGCAAAGTGGTTGGAATGAGACTCAGGAGTTCTGGGTTCTTGAAACTCACCGGGTGACTTTGGGCCAGTCATGGACTCTCGGCCTAACATACCTCACAGGGTTGTTGTGGCGAGGATTAAATGCAGAGGGGGAGAACCGTGTAAGCTGTTTTTGTGTTGTGTTGTTTTTGGCAAAAGAAGGAAAGGTGGGGAATTTGTGCAATGTGATAATATTCATTAGTCTGGGGCAGTGATTGGATCGGCCCAATTTGCAGCTGAATTCATAAGAGCTG
Organism: Varanus komodoensis; assembly: GCF_004798865.1. Classification (NCBI taxonomy): domain Eukaryota; kingdom Metazoa; phylum Chordata; class Lepidosauria; order Squamata; family Varanidae; genus Varanus; species Varanus komodoensis. The sequence goes on along the minus strand of NW_025336348.1, from coordinate 845,155 downwards.
ACTTCCTGAAGCATCTCAGTTCTGGGGAGGTGAGATGCTGACCGGTCATCTGTCTTCACAGAGGTCTTTCTGCACATTAAACAAAGCACAAGAATCAACAGCCTATCTAGTCTAGTGTCATGTGCCCTAAAATGGCCAGGAGATGCCAAAAGCAAATGGGCAAACAGGGCATGAGTGACTCATATGGACACTGAGCACTTGCCGCGCACGTTTCTCACGACCGGTCTTCAGAGATCTCCGATGTGAGAGGCAGCATGTAGCCATCACGACCCATAGCCATCAGCAGACCTTTCCTCTCTGAATTTAATTCGCCATTGTCAAGGCATATCCATTTTTCATCATCATCAACACCATCATCATGATTAGTATTATTTCCATACTGCCCAGTGGCCAAAGCTCTCCAGGCAGTTCACAAAACTCATAAACATTGATGCAAAACGTAGATGTTCGTGTAGGGTCACTCAGGTGCAGGACGTCCTTCGCACAACCAGAGGCGATGGGGTCCAGCATGCCAGCATTTCATTCTGCAAAACACGCAGGTCGGCTCAGCCTGACCTGCAAACGTTGGTCACTGCGGAGATGCCCTTAGGAGCCGGATTAGCCACAGTCATTGATCTTCCACTGAACGGACAGCGTAGCTTTTGGTTACAGATGGCAAGTAGGATGGCTTCGGTGGGGCTCCTGAACTGATTAGATTAGCCAAAAGAAAGCAAGATAAGGAGATGACATTTGCTCCGGGAACGCTAAAACTTATATACACTAGTGGAAAGGATTTAGAGATGGTTACGGCGTTGAGATTAAGCATATGAGTTGGGAGGCAAACCGTTTGGCCCAGTCTCTGGATTTAAGAGTGGTCCTGATTAAGCTTGCCTTTAAGTAATCATCTTCAGAAACGGGTCAGACCACTGCGACTGGCCCCCTCCCACACTGCTACTTTTCATACAGAAAGTACAAAGGAAGCCCAATGTTTCCCCGTCTTAACTGATTGTTTGGGATAACAAACTCCAAGAGCACGCCGCTAATTCATTCTGCTTAAAATAGGCGCTTGAGCCGGGCTGACATTTTGCTCAGTCTCTAGGGGATCCGCGTTGACATTTTAAAGGGCTTCTAAGCATTTTATAATACCCTCCAAATCTGGTTTTAATAAGCCATTTCGGCTGAAATTTTTAACATAAGGAATCACCTTTTACTGTTTAGCGCTGGGCTGGGCCAGCATGTGTGCTGGTGTGCGAGGGGATGCATCTAGCACATCGAGGACATCTTTTCCTGATTACAGTTATGCTAGGTGGACTCTGATGTGCAAATCCATTCCAGATTCTCGTGGAGATGACAGTCCAGCTCAGCTCTCGAGCCCATTGTGCTGAGAGACAGTGAGATTTGTGAGCGAGCGAGAGATCGTCTTGCTGTGAAACATCAGAGGGGGAGGGATCCATTCCTCCTCTGCAATAAAGTGGGGCAAGACGCTCTCCTCTTTGCTGGCAAAACGTTCCAAAGGTCCTTTCTGGGTTGTCAAAGGCCAGGTTTTGAACTCAGCAGGGAGCGCTCTGTTAACTTGAGGAACAAGAGTGAGTCGAAGCTTACAGATCAACCAGGTATCCAAATCCTCTTGCAAGAAAGTCTCAAGTATTCTAACTCTCTGTCATGTATTTTCCCTTTCTTCTTGGCGTGCACCAGCTTCTGTGAATGTGTGGGTATCCTAGAATCATCCAAGGAGCGTCTTCTTTTGGCACTCATTCGCAACATCCTAGATGTTGACCCTGTGGTATTATATCCTGAGCATAGAAAGTAATCATATGTACCAAGGCAAGGGTTTTTTAGAAAGCTAATCTGTGTGCATCTTTGCCACCCATCTATTCATTGATATGTAAACAGATGTATCAAAGGGGGGAGGTGTCAAACAACAAGGAATAACACATGCAAGAATGCCCATGTTACCGTTTTTAAAAGGTGCCTCAGCTTCTCATGGTGTGCACTCTTACTCTGTGATACTTTCTTTGTATCTATTGATGTTAATTTTAAAAAGAGGGATATTTCATACTCTATGACTTTTGTGGGAGTGGGGAGAAGATGAAAAGATGGACTTTTAGTCACTGGCATCCTTGTGTAGTAAGTTTTTTTCTCCAGTTGTTGAAATGTGATACAGTGATACCTCTATCATTGCTTATTATTTTTCTATAGCATTGATGTGTGTTGTGCTTTTCAAAAGAAATAGAAAGGTCTTTGCCCCAAGAAGCTTGCAGGAGATGCAGGTAACGGGGGGTGGAGATGAGCTGAAGTGCATATCAAGTTATAGCTCAGTTTTACCCTTTTGTCCCTACCAAGTCCATTTGGTCTGGTTTAGACATTAGATATTTCTTTATCTTAGTTTGCACTAAAGTGCAATTCTGTACATATTGTTCAAAATATCTATATTTTATAGCACTTTGTCAAACTTTTGGCAACTAGTTTTTCCATCAGTTACAGTGTTTTGTGTACAATTGCCTAAATTAGGCACGCCTTTATACATTCTGTTTCAAGGGTGCATGCATCTTTGCACTCACATTTTTCAAATGTACACATTTTGTACACTTTTTCGGGTGAGTGCAATACTGGGTGTTGTGAAGTACAGCGTCTGCCACCGGTCTGCATGCCAGCTGTTGGGAAGTCAGCTCATCTGAGCTCTGCAAACTTCCTGCCTTTCCTAATCCAGAGATTAAAAGTGGGTCAAGTCATATCTTCTTCTGTTGACTTCCATCTCCAAGATGGTCCATGTTTGGAAAAGTTGAATAAAATGCTAAGGAGAAGTAGGGAAATTGTGCTCTTTGAGTAATTTGCAAACAGTACTGCAGTTTGCAAACATTTTGCATTTTGTGCAATTGGTGTCAGATGCTATTTGTGCTGATTAGAAGCCGGAAATTACATGATCTGGTGTGATTTGCACAAATTGCACTAGAACTGCTCTGTTTTCAGCTTCCAAATAGCACTATCTGTGCTTATTTTATTTTTTAAATGTGCCCATTGCAGCTCATTTTGGAGACATAAGCATGTGAGCAAGCTCAGCTCACAGAAAAAGGACTCAGTGCCAGCCTGGGATTAACAAACTGGAATCTGGGAGGCTGAATCCTGAAAATCCATCAGGTTGACACCCCGTAGCACATTCCTCTGACATCCCTGGGGGATTGTGTCTGGGTGTGGGAAATGCCAATCTAGTGAGTTTTCACGGATAGGTGAACCAGATCTATTCCTCACCTGCCCCTGGTCCATATAGGCTTGGTTTGGGTTAGTGGAATGGCCTCAAGGAACTCAATGCAGCCACATCATAGATGCTGGGCAAGCCTGATCCATGCCTGAATGAGGACTGCATGTGTCCTGCCTTGCGTTATATAAAGGAAGAAAGAAGGGCCCTCACCGGCCCACACCCACCAATGCCACCTCTCAACTGGCCCCCTGCTGAAAAAGTTTGAGGACCCCTGCCTTAGGGAGATGTCGGAAAGTTAACCCCTTTCTTGCTCTCCCCGCCAGGGTCACGACAAAAAATCACCCATGCCAAAGTGATGTTTTCTTTGCAAGGGAAACTCCCAGTCACGCCACTAAAAGTTTCCCTTCAAAGGCACAAGGCAGCCTTGCCAAGGTGAATTCAAGTCCCCATCCCCGTGATCCAAGCCTGTTCAAGCTTCTGCACTGCAAAGCCCCCGTGTATCTTCACTGTATTCACACAAATAGCAGCATAATTCACTTCCCCCAATTAATTAAGTCAGGCTACCTGGAAAAGAAGACGCCAGTTCCAAATTCCTGCTCTGCCTTGGGGAAGTCACCCTTTCTTAGACCAATAGGTTAGTTGTGAGAGCCATTGAGGTAGGAATGATAAAGCATTTCATTTACAAAATGTGCTAAAGAAATCACTGCAGGAATCAGCTAGTGCTTCGCTTGCTGCAAGGGGATTACTGTGGCTGGACACCCTCAGTGGCTAAGTAGCCATTGCCAGGACACGGATAGAAGGTAGAGGAGATGTAAGGTTGCCCTTGCCCTTGATGCAGAAACGGGATCTGTCCTCCCCCCCCCCCCCCCGCCCCTTCCCTGGCAGGGTTTCCTTTTGGTCCTGTTAGACTCCCTTGTCGCCACCCACAAACGGCTGCATTTCTCTTTCTCTGAGTGCATCACTGCCTTCCAATCACTGGTATCCGGTTTGGCTCCCGAGTCTTCCTTTGACCCTCTCAGAAGGACTTTGCACCCACCTAATATGACAAGTGGAAAAATAGGTTGCTCATAGTGTAATCATGAGACTTCGCTATAAAAAGCCTAGTCACTTTTTGTATTTTTCTTGGAGAGAGGGCAAGCAAGGAATGTGTTTAAAAGGGTGGAAATTTAAGCTTTTTGTATATTAAAAACCATCTAGGGGGTATGATGATGTAGTAATACTATGAACTAAATGCAGCAAGTAACAGCACCATCTCCCAAGTTAAATTCTGATCAGCCCCCACAACATCCTTGCAAACACTTTCCCGCCTGGAACACAGGAATGGAATCATTTCCATCCAACGTTTGCTTTCGCAGCCAGACTCATCTCACTTTTCCCAGAGAGACTGAGTGCTCCAAGCCTCGACTGAGTAATATCCCATTGGATCATTTCTTTTCTCTCCCCCCAAATCTCCCATCCCAGATTTATGAGCACCAAGAGTATTTTTTAAGAACAAAGATCTCCCCACCCAACTCCTCTAGGCAAAGCAATTTGGACAGCAAATGAATATTGTTTCTCCACGTGTCATATTTTTCTTTTCCCAAGTGTGTGCAAAGCATTGCTTTGGTCTTTATTTTGCTCATGAAGCAAGATTTCCCCCCTTCTCGTAATTGCTTGGGTCACTCCTTCTTTGACCAGTGCAATGTATCTGTTGATATAAGGTGCGTGGGTTACCCTGTGTCAGTCCTACTTAGAGCACTGCCACTGAAAGGAGCAGAGTACAATAGGGTGCAATATTATCGGTTTGTTCAGATAATACTAAACAACAGGTAGGGGCTCGGATCGTATTACCAGTGCACTAGATCAGCGGTTCCCAAACTGCTTTCCATGGAACCCTAGCGTTCCCCAAAAGCCTCACAGGGGTCCCACAAAAAATCTCAAAAATCAAATTTAAAATGGATTTTAAAGTGAGACCACTTAAGGCCAACTATTCGATTGTCAGCAAACGGCAAGCAAGGAACTGCATTTGGTTCCTCGGACTCTATTGCACAGTGTTGGGAATAATCGAAAGAATCCATTTGGGATAGTACCATGTAATTGCTTCATTCATTAAATCTCAAATGTTTTATCTTTATTTCCAAGCCTTCTAAGTTATGCAATGCACTCAGGTAATACGAGCAGATGAAAGAAGGAAAAATGTTGTGCTTAGTGAAAATCAGGGAGAGACTTAGGGTTCCATGGAGGAAAAATGCTCAGAAAGTTTGGGAGCCACTGCTCTAAATGATACTGGCATCGCTGTCACCACTGTGAGAGACAGGGCTGTGCAATGGTTAGAGTCACAGGAAATAGGTGTTCTAGTCCTTGCACTGCCATGAAGCCCCCTGGGTGACTTTGGGCCAGTCACTCACTCTCAGCCTAACCTACCTCACAGGGTTGTTGTGAGATTAAATGGCAAGGAGAAGGATCCTGTAAGTTGATCTTGGTTGTGTCCAAGAGGAAACGGGGTTATAAAAGCAAGTACAAAGTGTTGTTGTTGTTCAATTGCAGTGCATGGTCTTTGCAGGAAAAGCAAGTAGACTGGCAGGATTTTTTAAAATTGGAACCCCAAGATTCCCCAGTAATGACCTGCACTTAGAATTATAAACCTAGGAATTTGTTCTGAGCTCCAGGATCAAACAGAGCTTCCATTTTTCCTGCACACCAGTCCTCTCCTGGTTTCCCCAACCCTTCTTCTTATCCATGTTATAATTTAGCACAGATGTTGGGAATCATTTTGCAGAAGTTGGGAGACAATGATCCCCACTGATCTACTGCAGATCATCCAGCATTTAGCGGCAGATCCATGTCGGCCCTCTGCCCATCCCTGCTTGGATGCTTTGGGGTGGATCCTTACACAAAAGTAGAACTAATGGAGACCGGTCCATCCATAAAAGGAAGACAACAGGAGAAGAGGTGTTCAGTGGAGGCTGGGAAAGGAAGAGAGACCATGTGCATGTATTTCCAAGTGTGTGCAGTCTGATATTGCGGGTTATATCTGCACGTCAGGAAAAGTAATGGCTTTGAGAAGGGATGTGAAGGAAGTGCAATACAGAAATAATATGTATTATTATATGTAATCAATAATATTATTAGAATAGTAATATTATAATGATGTGTGGTGTGATATATTACAATATCATTTATTCATAATAAATAAGGAAGTAAGAGGAATGGCATCATTCAGGTATTGTGGAAGGAAGTTCCAGGCATCAAGTACAGGAAAGGAGAAGAGCCTATAATTATTCTTTTCTTTCTTATGCTCCATCAACTCACATGACTGTTTGCAGGGTAACTCAAAGGACTGTGCCCACAAGCTGGAGAAAAACACTTCCTAGCATTGCAGGAGACCAAAGGGTTGCCTGCAGCCCAGAGCTGGGCCGCTGGGCCACTGAGACGAGGGTTTCTTTTTCCTTCCCCCCTGGCAGGTTCTCGCTGGAAAGCCATGACCAACCTTGAGAAGCAGCCCTACTACGAAGAGCAGGCCCGGCTCAGCAAGCAGCACCTGGAAAAGTACCCAGACTACAAGTACAAGCCCAGGCCGAAGCGCACCTGCTTAGTGGATGGGAAGAAGCTGCGAATCGGTGAATACAAGGCGATCATGCGCAATCGGCGTCAAGAGATGAGGCAGTACTTCAGTGTCGGGTATGGGTCCTTCGCAGCCTATCATGCTTGTCCCAGTGAAAAGGGGGACGGGGATCTTGGCATGGCAAGCGAAACAGCGTAGGAGGCCTGGGCGGACATGAGGCCTGGGCAGGGCTCTCCTGATGCAAGGGGCCGCCTTCCAGAGGATCAGCTCCCGGACAGAGCTGTCTGCTAGAGCATTGTCTGCTCACACAGTTATGTCATGGGGAAGGCCAGAGCCTCTGGCCGCTGCAGCCCGTAGGGCGCCGCTTGCATGTCCCCAGCGACCGAGGCATCAGTTCACTTTCGGCATAGCTCAGCGAGACTCAGCAAGCGCTGTTTGCCGCTTGCAGAGATGGGCAAGCGTTGCTCCCGGGGGCTCCTGCCGGGTCCTTCGGGATGGGAAGCAGGGCGTGGAAGCTGAGCAGAGCCCCAGCCTGCTCTTCACCTCCAGCACCTGTTCACCGGCCTGCTGCTCCTGAACCTGGAGGCTCCATTAGAGCGCTTCATGGAGCTGCCTTCCCATCCCCTTTTAGAGACACAGAGTGGCCAGTGGGCCTTGCCCATCCTGTGGCCGTGAATGCCATTGCATGGTTGCAAAGAGAGCGAGGGAGCACTACTGCACCTGCCCCAGTCAGTGCGTTGTGCCCTTCTCCACGATACGCCACTCCGTTCCCTCCACCCGCCCAGAGACGGATGCTTCTGTTCTCCGACTTGCCAACATCCAGCCAGCATTGCATGCCGTTCAGCCTGCTCAGTCCACCCTGGGCTGGCCCATTCCTCTCACACGCACACCCTGTTTTCTGAGGACTTTTTACACTTGTGCAACTGTTGGGGCTCCCTTCAGCCCTCCGATACCTCCTTAGAATGAAGTCAAAGGATTCATTACACCTCAACACGGCAAACAGGGTGACGCATTCTGTAAAGGAGCGTTCCTCTTGTGTCTGTTTCCGATCTAATGGAAAGAAAGAGGAGGTGCTTTTTTACTCTGTGCAATTCATGTGCAACTCATGGATGGAAATTGCAGCCACAAGGTTTTGCGATGGCTCCTGGCTTACGGGGCATTATCACTTTCTGAGTACATGCATGGCCCATCCAGAGTTAAACACTTTTGAGCCCCATTTCTTTTGTCAGCATGAGAGCGGAGTGCAGGTTTACGTGTCTCCTGTTGAAATCAAGGAGACTTAAAAGTGCTTACCTCCGGCTGGACTGTGCCCAGCGTTTTTGGAATGAAAGCCGGCGGCTTGAACCTGGTTAATGGACGTCAGTAATGATGAACAGAGATGAATCTGTCCAGCGACTGCGAAGTGTCACCAGGCCGTTTTTTAAACAGCTACAGTGTGCATTGTAATAATAAGCGGCTCAGGCCAGAAATCTGAGCCGCTTAACCCTGTGGTGTTGGCAAGTCCAGCAATCCCACTGGTAAGCACTGAAACAAACATGGGGAAGAGAGCCAAGCCTTGGCATCAGGAGATTAAAAAGGGGGGAGAGGACCTTTTGGAGAAGAAAATAGGCAGCAACAAAAGCTCCAAAATTCCACTTATCTCGCCAATACTGATGCTTGACAATGTTGTGGGCGGGGGGAATTAATCTTGCAAGATTTGAAATGTTATTCAACTTCTCCACTGAGCCTGCCAGAGTCTCTCTTGTGGGGGAGAGAGGGAGTCTTGCCTTTGGGGTTACAGAAATGCGTGGTCTGTGGAAGAGGACATCTGAGGGGAACGGTCTCTGGGCATTCTCTGTGAAGGACAGAACAATGGTCAGGATGGGCTTGTAAGGCTGCCCCGATCCTGTGTGAAGTTTGGTGCCCTTAGGATTGATTGACTTTGATTCAGGTTGACATGCCTTGCTTGGCGCAGGATGTGAGCTTACGACTGTGACCCTAACTGGGGGAAATAAGGACTTCCCTTCACGAGGATGGGGTGGCAGGCAGCATTTCAGAATCACAGAGGCGGCATCGTGGAGCTTCTGTTGTTTGGACCTCTGGAAAACTGGAAGGAGATCCATGGAGATATATTTCAGATATTTATTTCAGTTGATTTCTGAACCACCTTTCAGGCCCATGTACAAAAGTGTTCTTGAAACTACTTGCATGAACATAGAGACAAAATATAGTAATAATAAAAACCAATCACTCTAAGAGAAGGGAATTCCATCTAGAATGCCAAGGTAAATAGAGTGGTGTTAATCTTGCACCAAAAAGCACTGCTGTAATACCCTGGGTTGCATATTGGTGTGGTTGATTTAAGCTCGTATTTGATAAAACCGATCTCTCTCTCTCTCTCTCTCTCTCTCTCTCTCTCTCTCTCTCT